>NC_057836.1:0-303030 GCF_910594005.1 Cervus elaphus
AAAAGTGGTTATTGGATCAACGTTTGATTGATGTTAATGCGCTGAGGTTGTGCTGTGTAAACTATTGTTAATATAGTTGGAGATCTAGAAAAATAAGAGTTTAGCCCTAGTGTAAAAACAATATCTTAATTATTAATTTTTACCAGGAGTGCTAAACAGGGGCTGCCTCACCAGAGCCACAGAGTCTTTGTGTGTTAAATTTTTTAGATAAATTTAGATGAGAACTTCTGCAAAAAGACTGACCTTTGTGTTAACAAGATTGTATTTCTACTATGTTACAACCTGCTGTACCATGAGACTGCCACTTTTCTGTTTTCTGCTAAGCTCAAGGCCAGAAGATAATGCACAAAAAATCTATGGGAAAAGACTCATAAACAAAAAATATACAGAGAACACCTGGTTTCATGAAGGACAAGCTGATGTAATGTTAAACCAAGTCTGTATGCTTACCTACCCCCGCCCCTTAGAAATGTACCAACTTAGCGTATAAGGGCTACAGTGAAAAATAAAACAGCTGCCAGACTCTGCTACACATCCCAGTCTGGTCTCTCTCTCTCTCTCTCTCTCTCTCTCTCTCTCTCTCTCTCTCTCTCTCTCTCTCTCTCTCTCTCTCTCTCTCTCCCCCACGCACTGACACTCTTCATTCTGAGGGTTCCCCTGGATCCTGCTGGGGCCAGACCCCGGAAGCGCTCTCTCCTCTGATCACCAGAGCTATGTATTCCAGGTGTGACCCTTATGTGGGCAGCGCAGGTCCTTCTGTTGTGGCAGAATGACTACTGTGGGCTGTGGGTGGTCTGGTAGATGTGACTGGCCCTCAGTCCAGTTACTTGCCATGCCCTGCCTTGTGTGGAGGCTCCTGGCCAGTGGCTGATGGAGCTAAGTCCTGGCTGTGGAGCTGTGGACATTCCCAGGGCTAGTGTTGGCTTAGTGGTGGTTAGAGTTGTGTTCTGGGGTGGGTGGTTGTGGGGCTGAGGTTCCTAGTTCTAGTATGTCAGCCTGCTGCTGTGTAGGGCTGGTTCCTAACATGGCTGCCTCTGGATTCTGGGGTGTCCAGAAACTGGTGCTGGTCCATTGATGAGTGGGGCTGGATACCTGGGTAGCTGGCTGAATAGTCCAAGGTATCTCAGAGATCATGTTGGCCTGCTGGTGGGTAGGGTTGGGGTTCAGGGCATCCCAGGGCTATTGCTCACCCACCAGTGGGTAAAGTCAGGCCCTGGGACTAGTACTTGCCTGTTGGCAGGTGGAGGCAGGTCTTGAAGTCACTGGCTGCAGGGCCCAAGTGTCTCAGAACTAACGTTGAAATGCTGGTCAGTGGGACCTGGGCTCAGGGAGTCCTGGGTCTAGTGCTGGCTCACTGCTAGGTGAATCCAGGTCTTGGAATTGCTGTCTGCAGGGCTCTGGGGGGTCTCAGGGCTAGTATATGTGCACTGGTATGTGAGGCTGGGTCCTGGGCCCTCTAGTAGATAGAGCTTGCTTTAGGCTGAGAGGCTATTAAGGCAACCTCCTGCTGGTGGATGGGGCTGTATCCCCACCTAATAGTTGCTTGGCCTGAGGTGCCCCAGCACTTTGCCAACAGGCTGCTGGGTGGGGCCAGTTCATGGTGCTAATGAGCTGGAGGGAGAATTCCACACTGGCACTTTCCAGCACCAGTGTCCACATGGTCAACAAGCTCCCTCAGAATGACTGCTGCCAGTGTCTATGTCCCCAGGGTGAGCTGCAGTTGCCTCCTGACTCCAAGAGGCTCTCCAGGATTGGCAGGTATGTCTGACTCAGGCTCCTTTCAAATTATTGCTTCCTCCCTAGGTTCCAGAGCATGTGAGATTTTGTGTCATTTAAGAGTGGAGTCTCTATTTCTCACAGACATTTATTTGGGTGTCCCCAAAGTAAACCCTTGTGGCCTTCAAAGCCAAATGTTCTGAGGGCTTATCTTCCTGGTACAGGGGCCCTGGCATGTGGTACCTGATATGTGGCTCAGATCCCTTGCTCCTTTGGGAGAACCTCTGCAATTGTAATTATCGTTGTGTTTGTGGGCTGCTTACCCTGGGGTTTGGGTCTTGACTGTACTGTGACTCTTCCCCTCCTGCCCTTCTTGTTGTGATTCCTTCTTTATACCTTTAGCTGTAGAAGATCTTTTCTAGTAGGTCTTTTCTGCTTTCCCATCAATAGTTGTAATGTTGGTGTACCCATGGCAGGAGGTGAGTTCAGGGTCTTCCTACTCTGCCATCTTGCAGCAAAGATTTCTCATTATGGTTTAAGTTGCATTTCCCTAAGACTAGTGATATTGAGCATCTTTTCCATGTACAGTGGTGTTATCCCTTACATTTCATTTCTGAGTATCCATTGCTGCTGCTGCTGCTAAGTCACTTCAGTTGTGTCTGACTCTGTGCGACCCCATAGATGGCAGCCCCACCAGGCTCTGCCGTCCCTGGGATTCTCCAGGCAAGAACACTGGAATGGGTTGCCATTTCCTTCTCTAATGCATGAAAGTGAAAAGTGAAAGTGAAGTCGCTCAGGTCGTGTCTGACTCTTTGCAACCCCATGAACTGCAGCCTACCAGGCTCCTCTGCCCATGGGATATTCCAGGCAAGAGTACTGGAGTGGGTTGGCATTGCCTTCTCCAAGCAATACAATCATTTTTTTTTTTAAATATTGACCTCACATCCTGTGGTGCTAGAGAAGACTCTTGAGAATCGCTTGGACTGCAAGGAGATTAAACCAGTCAATCCTAAAGGAAATAAACCCAAATATTCATTGGAAGGACTGGTGGTGAAGCTGAAACTGCAATACTTAGGCCATCAGATGCAAAGAGCCAACTCATTGGAAAAGAGTTGGCTAATGCTGGGAAAGATTGAGGGCAAGAGAAGGGGGCAACAGAGGATGAGATGGTTGAATGACATCACTGACTCAATGGACATGAGTTTGGGCAAACTGTAGGAGATAGTGAAGGACAGGGAAGCCTGGTGTGCCATGGAGTCACATAGCGTCAGACGTGACTTAGTGACTGAACAACAACAACACGTCCTACATTGCTGCAAAATTAAATTATTATTTTTTTGTGTGTGTATAGTCAGCACATATATTTATGCCATTTGTGAACAAAGAAAGCATGTTTTTTTGCTTTCCCACCTTTATGACTTTTACTTTTTATTTCCCTGACTGGGGCCACTAACATAACGTTGGATAGGAGGGGTGAGAATGGCCATCCTTGTGTTCCTGACCCTGGGGATGAGAAACATTCATTCTGTCACCATTGGATGTAATGTTAGTTGCACTCTCTTTCAGATTTAGGATGTTCATTTTAGTTTGCTGAGAGTTCTGTGATACTAAACAGGTCTTGAAATTTATCATATGTATTATTTTGGGTATATCTTGAAATGTTTTTTCTTCTTTATTCTGTTAATGTGGTAATTTACATAAACTGATTTTTTAATGTTAAGCCAGTCTTGTATTTCATGATATATCATCCTTTTTACATATTACTGGATTTATTTTGCTCATTTTAAAAGGGTTTCTGCACTCTACTTATGAGTGGGTTTGTTGTAATTTTCTTTTTATCACTCTCCTTGTCAGATATTAGAACTATGGTCATGCTGGCTTATTAAATGACTAGAGCAATGCTTCTTCTTATGTCTATGGAAGGACGTATGCAATAAAGTTTTTATTTCTTGAAGTGTTAGTTACAGTTTTCTTGGGTTGCTGCCTTGGTCTTGAGTTTTGTTTGAGGATATATATTTTTGTTTAATTTACAGTTTTAGTTTCTTTATTATAGAATTCAGATTTTCTACTTCTTCTTGTGCCTTTTGTATTATTATAAAAAATTATTCTTTATTACTCATCTCTAAAATAAACTTACTTCCATGTCATGCACTCAGGACTCCTCCCCCTGCCCCCATCATCTTACTATTTCATAAATGCTAGGAATTGTAAGGATATTACATTAAAGCTGTCATTGTATCCTGGGCATCATCACTCATAGCATCTAGTCTAGGGGGGAGTTTTAAGATAGATACTCAATATTTGGTTATTGTTCTTCCTGTTGTCCTTTTTGTCCTCAACCCTTGCTGGAATCTCTCTTTGTTCTGTTAGTAGACCTTTATAGAGAAGATCTGTAAATAGTTTGGAGTTTTGCTTTCCCTTGATTCAGAAAGGATTTGTTGCTGTTTTTCAGTTGCTCATTTGTGTCTGACTCTTTGCAACCCCATGGACCGCAGCACACCAGGCTTCCCTGTCCTTCACTATCTCCTGGAATTTGCTCAAACTCATGTCCATTGAGTTGATGATGAGTCAGAAAGGATGCTATGCATATTAACTCGGTATTCATAAGGGATTTTAATATTAAAAGTATCCAAACATGTTAGGAATTTCTTGGCTATTGAGCAAGCAATTCCTCTTTCCCTTACTGGCATGTGGCTCGAGGAGCAGAGCATCAGTGTGCTTGTTTTCCTATGGAAAAATATCCAAAGAAAATAAGAAGCCACTCTTGGCTGTTTCATAGATGCTGACTTGCTGGACCTCTTCAGCCTCCTTTGCCAACATTTGATGACATTGAGATGTGCCAAACAAGAATATGATTTGAAAAGGAGCTACATAGTTATGGAGAAAGGACATGTTTGGAGGGAAACACATTCAGTGCCATAAGTTGATGGGCTTTAAGACTAATGAAGAAAGCCCTTCCTCCTTACAGACCATCAGAACTGTAAGAGACCGTGGACATGACTTGATCCAAACCTCTTATCAAACAGGCAGAGAGACTACTGCCCAGAGAGGTGGCACAATTTATTCTGTTCAGGCAGTGAGTGAAGGTGAGGTTAGGACCAGGAGCTCAGTCTTCTGACAACCCCAGCTGAATGCTTTCTGCAGCTGCAGGCTGTCTCCTTTACTTCAATTTAGGCCTTTTATTTCCATGTTCACTAACCTACCCGAACAACTAACCTTAGAGAGTAAATACTGCTACTTCTCTCCTCTCTTTGTCCCCTTACATTCTTACCCAGAGGAAGATTCTGATAATTCACTGAGCCATGGTTTACTAGTGATGTAATTTCCAGGCATTAATATCAAGAACCATGTGAAATTTTTCTCTTCTTTGTTCTGTGTTGTTTCTTCACAGGCTAAGAGGAAGAAGTAATCATTCTCTATCAAGTGACTGACTGGGTAGTTGGATTCAGGGCTGTTCTTGGGGCCAAATTACCTACTTAACAATTTTCAAGCATTATGGGGAATATAGATTGACAGAGTTACTCTTGGAAAGAGGAGGTACTAGGATCTAAGTGTTATGTACAAATATTTACAGTCTCTACACATGCTGCTGCTGCTGCTGCTGCTGCTGCTAAGTCACTTTAGTCGTGTCTAACTCTGTGTGACCCCATAGACAGCAGCCCACCAGACTCCTCTGTCCCTGGGATTCTCCAGGCAAGAATACTGGAGTGGATTGCCATTTCCTTCTCCATCTACACATGCTAGGTGCAGGGAATTCTACAGTGAATATACCAGACATGGTTACTGCTTGCAGGGAGCTAACATTGCAGTGGGAAAAAGTGCAATAAATACAAAAATAAATAAATAAAAAAGCAAGATGTCACAGATGGTGATAAGACCCTTGAAAGAAATACCTTGAGACAGAGGGCCATGTGATAAAGGAAGCAGAGACTGATGAGATGAGGCTGCCCTGCCAGCCAGCCCCAGGTCATTTACCTGGCTGTTTCCATGGTGCACAATAAGCATCTATCTTGTTTAATATTGATTAAATTGGGTCTCTATTAGTATGGGTGCACCAGTATGCTATCAGATATACTTGATTATAGTGGGAGATGGTCCAGAGTACAGCAGGGGCCCAGGGAGTTCAGACTCCCCCAGGCATCTAAGGGAGACCCTCGGGAGCTAGTGTTTTCACACACTTGTCCCTGTCAGTATTATTCCCATCAGTATGTGTCCTGAGATCCAGTAGCCACTTGTTAAACATTTCATGAAAGAATTAATGAATCACCTCTGTTCCCATTCCTGATGGAACCAGTCTATTGGAAGACTAACTGGTGGGGTAACAACCTGAAAAGATTATATTTCCCTCCAATAAGTGCTTTAACTACATTCTGTGGACTATCCCCTTGCCATCCCTCAAGAAGATCTTCGGCAATTTCCATTACCCTGAGATTTTATCCTTTCTACTGGTGCAAACCATTCAGTTGAAACTCCCACTCTCTCACCAATGAAATGTCATTTCATCTTGTCTCCCCAGAACAATGTTGGGCAGGTACCCTGGCTTCTTGAAGTGGAGGGGAAGGTGAAGTCTGATCAAGAGACCCCTCCCCTCTCCTCTTCAAGATCTTGCTTCTCCCATGTCTTCAGCATGGGCTCCTGGAGGGCCCTGTGGGGCCTCCTACTTCTCAGGGTCCAAGTAGGACAGTTCTGGGTGAGGGTTGACTCTTGTGCTCCCCCGCCCGGCCCCCACTGTCATCAATAGTGGGATGTCCTCCTGCCTCTGGTAGTGTCTGCCTCTGTGTAGAGCATACTTGTGCAGCATCAACTCAGTTCACTTAACCCAGGTGGAAACCAGGGACCTATTTTACACTCGGGCCAGGTTGGCAGGCTGATGTTCAGTGGGAAAAGGAGCTGCAGGCCCTTTCTTAATGCAGTGATCCCCCACCCCTACCCCATCTTGGCTTTGTGGTAGAAAGGCTAGGGAGGCAGTAACTTGTCTCCAAAAAACAGCATATCCTCAACAACATGATTCTCCTTGTCCTTATCCCGTCCTTTGCTTACACAGACTTTGGGGATGGAGATGTGGGTGCCCACTCTTATTGATCTCTGAGGAAGTGCCTGCTGCCTACATACTGGTGGCCACGTTTGAACAGGGAGAACTAAGGGACTCTTTTTCTTCAGCTTTGGGTCCCAGATGCCAGTTCTGTGGTGACAGGTGAAGTCTTTATTGGCAGCCCATTATATGTCATTAGTATCACAGTCATGAGCAATACCAACCACATTGTTATCATCATGAAGATTGTTACTGCCATCATCCTTGCCACCCCCACTATTACAACACCACTATGACTGCTGTCCTGCTGAATGAGTGGTAACAAGCATTGCCACTACCAAGACACCATGACCTGCCCCAGCATCACTGCCCCATCCATAGTAGGTGGATAAGACTAGCTGCTCTGACAGACTGCCACTAAGTGTATGATGGTTCCAATACAATAGACGTTTCATTCTCATTTATATAATTGTCTGCAGCAGGTGTTCTTGATTGACAGGAGGCTTCCCACACAATGGTTTAGAACTTAGGGCCTTGTGATTGTCTTCATGTAGCCAGAGGAGGGGATGAAGGGTGTGGGTGGGCACACTTGGGCAAAAGTGACTCATGTTTCTGCTCACTTTCCATTGGCTAAAACACAGTCACATGACTGTGTCTAATGTACAGGATCTGGGATGTGCAGTGTAGCAAAAAATAAAACAGTTTTTGATCAAGTGGGAGCATTGTCTGCCAGGCCATCCTCATAAATAATTCAGTGCACCTGTTCTGTTCCCAGACTGGGCTGGACCCTTTCTGCTATGCAAGACCAGAACAATATGAGGTTTCTATGATCAAAGACCTCATGAACCAAGATAGATAACAATACACAGGGAAAGTATATTGGGTTTTATTATTATTTTTGTTCTCTAGTACTATGATTGTTCAGGTTGTGCTGAGGCAGTTGAATCTTGGAGAATGGGTAGAATCTCTTAGGCTGGAGGAAAAATGGAATTGGAGGTTGTGAGGATGCTTTATGCAGAATATCCTGGGCATTGGCCTGAATGGGTTCAGCATGAACAGAGAAGGGACTGACCTGACTAGAACTGATGACTATTGGGAATTGAGGAATAAGATTTGAGTGATTTGATGGAGCTAGATTTCCAAAGGCCTCTTTAGATATATGTTAAAATTCTTTGGTTGCAAGTCACAGAACTTCTCTATCTCAACGAAGCAAGCCAGCAAACAAAACCCTCCCATATCCCAAGTATATTGGAAGGATAGAAGAGTATTCTCTAGAAGCAAAAGGGGAACTGAATGGCCAAACCCTGTTTTGGCAGCTGTGGGTGGTGGAACCCAGGGCACCTCTAGCAATTATCCCAGCCTCTGCATTTGGCCTTTCAACATTCATATTTCAGGGAGCTTGGGCAGATGTCTGCAGAACTGGTCTGCCATGGCTGGAGGGCTGCATTATTGGAAGCAGTGCCTTCCGCTCACCCTGCCCCAAGGAGTGTGTCCTGTGTAAGACAGTGTGGGTGGTGTTTGGGACTGAAGAGCACAGCTATGTCAAAAGTAGTATTCCTGGGTCCAATCCCAGTGCTTCTACTGACTAGCTGGGTGACCAGGCAGATGAGTTGTCTAGCTTCTGAGCCTCACTTTTCTCACCTGTAAAATCGATATTAAGCAACAGAAGCCACTTGAGAGGATTCCTTTAGAGAATCCATATGGAGGGCTCCCAGTGTGTATCTTTCCCTCTCTGCTGGGATCCGATTTGCCTGCTGTGATGAGGAGGCGGTGTGACCTTGGAGGGCCAGAAGAAGCTAGGAGAGTTGCCCTCAAGGCTTTCCCTAGAAAGTAATATGCCCTTCGGGCCTTCCTGACTGATCCTGCAGCACAGCGTGGGCGCAGAGGAGCTGGCCCTGCAGGGGCTGGCTGTGTTTATAGACACTCTGACAGCATCAGGGCTGTGAGCCGTGATGGAGCTGGGAATGCAATTTTCAGTTAGGAGTCCTTGTTTGTTCTTGCTCGCACTACACTATAATTAAATTTCAGTCAAACGTGACACTGTGCTGCCAGGGGGAGGGTGGGAGGGGCTCCCCTTCCTCTAGATGAGAGACCTTCCCTTGCTTCCCCCTGGAGCAGTCCTGGTCCCCCACCCCTGGCCTCCTTGGAGACTTTCTGGAGCCAACATCCCTGCTCAGTGGGCCCAGCAGGCTGCCAAAGGTCCTGGGAAGGGTCTGCAAATATGGGGACCCTGGCTCACAGGGGGCTCTCAGTAGAATTAAAGTGGCTACTGCTGTTGGAATCCTAAACTAGCAGGGGATGCTCTCTGGCCTAGAGAGGAGTGGAGGAAATTGGTAGAGGTACGGGAGTGGGCAGCTGACTGGTTTCTGATCAGCTGGGCTTGCTGGGGCTCATGGTGGTCTGGTCTGCATCATCCTGGGCTGCCCTCTCCCTGTTCTCCCCAGCTTTTAGCTAGCAAGGTAGGGACCCCAAGCAAGTCACCCCCCCCCCCGCCAAGGCTCCTTTAAAGCAAACAATGCTGTGAGTGTAATGGAGGCAGAAGGGACAGAGTGAGGGGGAGAAGTGCCCCCAGGATGAACCATTAACCTATCCATTGGGCTGGGAGGAGTTGGTCACTGTGGCTGGAGAGGCTGGGGGATGGGGCTCTCACATTGGCAATCTTTCAAAATCACACCTTACATTTTTTTTCTCTGCAAAAACATGTTGATGGTCACCCAAGGCTAGGTCTCCTGTTCCCAGCAGAAAGAGGGGTTTCACAGGCTCACCAGGAGCCATAGGGTATTAGGAGCAGAAGTTACTGAACTGGGACCTCCTCTGAGTGCAGGTGGAGCAGGGCAGACCTGTTGCCAATCTGTCAAGTCAAGGGTGGGCCAGCACTCCCGCCCCATGCCAACTTGCCCTCCTTCTGCTCTCCTTGGGCTGAAATTGTGTCTTCCTCTGCACTCATCAGAGCCAGAGCAGTGCCCTCCCATTTGAGAACAATGGTCTTCATACCATTCTTTTCATGACTGGGTGACTGTCCCCATTTTTTCAGTTTTCTCTCTTACTTTTAATGGTGATCTTTCCAGTGGGAACATGACTTCTTTCCCTTTTGCCATGTCCCTGTTGTAGATGGAAAATATGAGGTCCCCCTTTCCCCCAGTCCCTCAGTTCCCCTCCTCAGCTTCTTCTTCCTTTCCCTCAGGCCGTGAAGAGGCCCTGGAACTCATCCTGAAGACAGGCCACATTGCAGAGCCAGGCCTGCCTCTGCTGTGGATAGATGAGTCTTTTCCCTTCCTAATGCCCAGCTTTTAAATCAGTAGGGGTGGGGGGAGGTGTTGGATATTTTCTGCATTGTCACTCACTTTGGTGGTTCAGGAGGAGAGCTACAGACTCTGCCCCCAAAAAAATCCCCACAGTACCTCACAAAGTCCCTGAAATCACTGTTAAAAGACATGTGACCAGATGGTCTTCATGGCTCTGAGGTTCTGTGGTTCTTCTGAGGCCAAGACTGGAGACAGATGCTTAGGGCAGAGAAGAGAATATATACAAGCTCACAGCCTTAGGATGCTATAGAAATTCCCTTCCTGCCAATCATCCTCTTCTTTCAGCATCAGGCAATAAATATGTCCCTTGGAGTGGAAATTCTGGCTCTCCTGTGGGGGCCTGGTTGGGTGGGGGGTCAATCTCAAGTGGCCAAGGAGTCTTCTTCCCCTGCAGTACGAAGTGCTGCCATTCTTCCAAGTGAATTTTCTCCTGCCTGGTGGGGTCCAAAGTGGGTTGGATCCCAGCATCACCCACTCCATCTCTCACCCGCTTCCCTTTAGGGTTACAATCAAGATGAACTGAATAGAAAGAGCCAAGCTGAGAGCAAAGTGCTTGTGTCACCAGGGACTCTTCAGACAGCTAAGAGCTGGTCTGAAAATAACTTTTCTCCATGACTCCCTAAAGCTGTACCTTGAGACCCACCTGATCATGTCCTGCCCACCTCAGGAGCACAGGCAGAGGCTGGGGCTTGACCTGTCTGCAGATCATTGCAGGGACTCTGCTTCTTGGCCAAGGGGACCCATCAGGAGAGGCTGTTCTGCTAGAGATGTGAGAATAAACAAGAGCTGTTCCCTTTTCTCCTGGAAGCAACAGGGCCAATATCTCCAGTGCGACCACGAGCTTGGGCCAGGGAGAGCAGTGTGGGGCATGGCTATGGCCAGAGGCTAAGAGGGGCTGGCTCAGGGATGGTGCTTACCTGGGCTGGGGGGATGGCATGTACCACACAGGCCATTGCAGGGGAAAGAATTGATTGGGTTTTGGTCCAGAAAGAAGGATAAAGGTCAGAGATGGTGGAGAAACAGTACTAACATTCAAGATTGACTATAATAAGGTACTACCTCACATCAGTCAGAATGGCCATCATTAAAAAGTCTACAAATAACAAATGCTGCAGAGGGTATAGAGAAAAGAGAACCCTCCTGCACTGTTGGTGGGAATGTAAATTGGTGCAACCACTATGGAAAACAGTATAAATGTTCCTTAAAAAACTAAAAATAAGTTGTCGTATGATCCAACAATATCATTCCTCAGCATGTATCTGGAGAAAACTATAATTCAAAAAGATACAAACACCTCAATGTTGACAGCAGCACTATTTACTATCACTAAGACATGGAAACAACCTAAATGTCCACTGATAGATGAATGAAAGAAAAAGATGTGGTACATATACACCCATATATACATATACACACCACATATATACATATATACACCACATATATATGTATATACACTGATAAATACATATATACACCCATAAATACACATATATACCACATATATACATATATACATCACATATATACATATATACACCCATATATACAAATATATACCCATATATACATATACACACATATACACCAATATATACATATGTACACTGATATATACATATATACACCACATATATACATATATATACACCCATATATACATATATACACCACATATATACACAGGTACACCACATATATGCATATATACACCCGTATATACATATATCCACCCATATATACATATATACACCTATATATACAAATATATACCCATATATACATATATACACATATACACCCGTATATACATGTATACACTGATATATACATATATATACCACATATATACATATATATACACCCATATATACACATGTACACCACATATATGCATATATACACCCATATATACATATATCCACCCATATATACATATATACAACACATATATACATATGGGCATATATATACACATATATACATATATACACCACATATATACACATATACACCATATATATACACATATATGCCACATATATACATATATACACCCATATATACATATATACAACACATATATACATATGGGCATATATGTACACATATATACATATATACACCACATATATACACATATACACCACATATATACACCACATATATGCATATATACAGCCATATATACACATGTACACCACATATACACATATATACACCCATATATACATATGGGTATATATACAATGGAATATTACTCAGCCTTAAAAAGAATGAAATAATGCCATTTACAGCAACACGGATGGACCTAGAGAGTATCATACTAAGTAAGACAGGACATACAAATATCATATGATATAACTTGCAAATGAACTTGTCTATTAAAAAGAAACAGACTCACAGACGTAGAGAACAGACTTGTGGTTGCCAAGTGGGGCTGGGGAGAGATGGCTTGGGAGTTTTAGATTAGCAGATGCAAACTAATATATATAGAATGGGTAAACAACAAGGTCCTACGGTATAGCACAGGGAAACATATTCAATATTCTGTGATAAACCAAAATGGGAAAGAATATGAAAAAGAATGCATATATATATATATATATATATATATATACATATGTGTATATACTCATGAATCAACTATAATTTAATAAAATAAATTAAGAAAAGATTCGAGTTTGAGAGACAAAATTGAGCCCCAGAGAAGGGCTTCTTCAGGTGAGGGGCTGGGATGAGCACTCATCAGGCTGAGAACTTGGGATTCACATGGCCCTGACTTCCAAGTCCTGACTCTGCTACTTCCCAGCTGATGACCTTAGCAAAAGTCATGCTGTCTCTGAGCCTTAGTTTATTTAAACTAAGAAGATAACACGCACTTGACAGGCTGTCATGGAGTTTGTGAAGCAGTGACACACATCACCTGCTTTATAACGTTTCTTATTATTAGCCTGATGGGCCAGGTGAAGAGGCCTAGGTGTTAGACCTCTTAATCTCAAGTCAGCTGAGGAGACAAGTGGGAATAATATACATCTATAAATTTTATAGTCAACAGAGGGAAGAAGAGTACTTTTAAAAGCATTCAGAAAGAAGTAAAGGCAGGGACTCAGATAAATGTGCACGCATTATTCGCGATAGCCAAAAGCTGGAAGCAATAGAAGTATCCACTCATGGATAAATGCAAAAACAAAGCATAGTGTATACCTTCGGCCTTAGAATGGAGTGAAACTTGGACACATGTACAACATGGATGAACTTTGGAGATATTACTCTAAGTGAAACAAATCAGTCCCCCAAAGACAAACACTGTGTAATTCTCCTTATATGAGGTCCCTAGATGAATCAAATTCATTCACGTTAATTTAAATAGTGCATATCCATGGTAATAAGTGGGCTTCCTAGGTGGCTCAGTGGTAAAAGTCCGCCTACCAATGCAGGAATCAAAAACCAGGGCTCTGTAACAACCAAGAGGGGTGGGATGGGAAGGGAGGTGGGAGGGAAGTTCTAGAGGGAGGGGACACATGTATAACTATGGCTGATTCATGTTGATGTTTGGCAGAAACCAACACAATTCTGTAAAGCAATTGTCCTTCAATGAAAAATAAATTTTTCAATGGTTAAAATAGTAAATTTTATGTTATATATTTTACCACAATTAAAAAAAAAAAAAATCCAGAATCTGTGCTTGGGGTGACATTCACTGTGAGTGGAGGGGAAAGGTCTGGCCAATCCCCTCCGCCTCCTGAGCTCCACTCCTGTTCCCCGGATGTCCCGTCCCCCTGATGGGGGACAGGCCACCTTCTGTTCACAGCCCCGTTTGTCGGCAGTCTGGAGATCAAGCACTGTCCCTCTACTGCCAGCCCTGCGTTCCGTTTCCCCTCTAGAAGCCTCTGATTCATTAAGACTATGCCTCCGGCTGTTCTCTGAAATCCCGTTGGCAGCTCTGCTGAGCACCAGGGGATGGCTGCTCTGATATTGGCCCTGGTAGCTGGGGCTGGTACAGCCACAGGCCACAGCCTCACAGCCAAGCATTCCTGGCAGCCAGGGTCTCTGGGGCTGGCTGCCCACCTGGCACTAGGGAGGCAGATGGTAGGGATGCAGACCTGGCAGGGAGCTCTCTGCAGTGCCTGCTCTGCTCAGCAAGAGGGAGATAGAGCCCCACATTTGGCTCTGTGGTCTCCGAGCACTGTGCATCAAAGTGCTTCCGGTGTGGTGTGGGGGAGGGGCATGCCAGCCCCATAAAGGCCCAGGACTCCTCCCACAGCACGGAGGGTTGAGGCTGGTGTCCAGACAGGAACTGCGTGCCACCTCCGTCGTCGAGGCTCTTGTTCTGGGTACCTATTTGCTACGTAACAAACCACCCCAACACTCAGTGGCTTTGAATAGTCATTTTATTACACAAAGATTCTGTGAGTTCTGACCTACACAGCCTTGGCTGGAGCCGGTGTCCTCTAAGGGCTTGGCTGGCAGGGACTGAGATGGTGCATCTAGGTGGCTGCCAACTGGGAGGGCAGCTCTAGTCAATGGCCTGACGTGGCTGCTCCAGGTGGCTGCACTTCTGGGGGAAGCATCCCAAGAGGAAGTGTTCCAAGGGAGACAAAGCAGAAGTTTCCACTTCCCATCCACTTCCATGGCAGGTGCTGCACTAATGCTGAGGATTTCTGATTAAGCAGCACAGAACCACCCTGGATTCAAGGAGCTGCTGCTGCTGCTGCTAAGTCGCTTCAGTCATGTCCGATTCTGTGCGACCCCATAGATGGCAGCCCACCAGGCTCCTCTGTCCCTGGGATTCTCCAGGCAAGAATACTGGAGTGGATTGCCATTTCCTTCTCCAGTGCATGCACACATGCCAAGCCGCTTCAGTCCTGTCTGACTCTGTGTGACCCCATGGACAGCAGCCTACCAGGCTACTCCATCCACAGGATTCTCCAGGCAAGAATACTGAAGTGGGTTGCCATTTCGGATTCAAGGAGAGAGGTAACCAAAAATTGGTTTCAAAGAATTCACAGCCAACTTTAATCCACTCTAGTCCTCGATGGCCCCAGCTTCCCCCAGTCAAATGGAGTCGTGTTCTGTTTCGTAAGACTTTAACAAACCTTCAAAATGCCACAGAGAGTCTTTCTCGGGAGTAGAGAGCAGGCTGATGGTGTGGCTGAGGCCAGGAGGACAGAGCAAGCTGGAAATTCTTGCTCAGTGAGCTAGTGATTGTCTAGAAAGGAGTTATTTCTGCCAGGGAAGGAAAACCACAAATTGAAACTGACTATATACCATGTCATGAACTCTAATTTACTCTAACTCTCCAAGTAATCCTGTGAAATGGGTAAAATCCCCCACCTTTTATAGATGAGGAAAGTGAAATCTTGTTAATGATTTACCAAAGCTAGAGAGGCAGGAATGTAGACTCCGAACCCAAGGATGTCTCTCTCTGCAAAGCTTGTGCCTCTTCCTCTGCTCTATGGTCCTAAAGAAGCAAGATTATACTTTGTTTACAGTTCAGAAATCTTCAGAGCAGAAGAACAAGGATGACTCTGATATCCAAAGGGGCCCTTCGGAGCTATTTATGGTAGGGAATAGGAGGGAGCAGGGAGCTGGCTGCCTGACAAATTTCAGGAAGGAAGAATAAAGCTGACAGTGTGTCTTAGCTGGGGCAGTCTCAGCAGGAAAGAAGCTCCTAGGAGCCAGAGAGACAACCTGAAACCATGAGGAACTCTGGGTCCTACCAGACAATGAAGAAAGAAGGATATCTTACTAGGAGCCAAGAGGTAGAGAAAGGGTGATAGGAACAAATTGAGGGAAATTCTGGGTGGTAGAGATTGAACCTGGGAACAGAAGAAAAAGACTATCCATCCTATTGTTGCAGGAAGGGGGACCCCTTCCAGGGCCCGAAACTGAGCTCTTGTCTAACACTCGGAAATGAATTGTCCGAGGAGACACATGCTGACAAAGCAAGAGATTTTATTGGGAAAGGGCACCCGGGTGGAGAGCAGTAAGGTAAGGGAACCCAGGAGAACTGCTCTGCCGCGTGGCTCGCAGTCTTGGGTTTTATGGTGATGGGATTAGTTTCCGGGTGGTCTTTGGCCAATCATTCTAATTCAGAGTCTTTCCTGGTGGCACACGCATCGCTCAGCCAAGATGGATGCTAGCAAGAGGGATTCTGGGAAGTGGACGGACAGGTAGTGCCTCCTCTCGATCTTTCCCGAACTCTTCCGATCTTTCCCGAACTCTTCCGGCTGGTGGTGGCCTATTAGTTCCGTATTCCTTATCAGGATCTCCTGCCATAAAACAACTCATGCAAATGGTTACTATGGTGCCTGGCCAGGGTGGGCGGTTTCAATCAGTGTGCTTCCCCTAACAACTCCCCCCTGAGAGACTTCATACTCAAGATGCTTCTTGGGAATTGGGGCGGAGGTCTCTTTCTTCTGTAACTTCTTCCTGCTGTGCCTGGGCGTAGGCCTGCCTAGCAGAGCAGAAGTCTCTCTATACCTGACCTAAGTTGGGGTGTTTTACATCTGAAACCAGCTTTTACTCTTGTAATAACAGCAACTTAGTTTGGAACTGTCAGCGCCTCTCAGAGGTAAAATAGACAAGGGCCAAACAGGAGACCTAACAGGATGGTCATCACTGGTCCCCAGAAACAGGAGGCACTGTTGGGATGATTGGCTGGTGGTCAAGCAACAGAGCTGTGTTCTAAGAATCTTAATGTTTAGTCTGAAGTTACCATCTTCCACCTGGGTGGGGGCTCTAGTTCTGTAGAAGAACTCAGAAGAGATTGTTATGCATTTTTTTTTTTTTTTTTTTTTGAGTAGGAACCAGGACCCGTCTCAAGGCTGTACCACCATTTGATTGTTTCCCCTCTGTTTCTGTATTTTTTTTCCTTCTCTGATTGGCAATTGTTTGAATCTACCCTTTGGAACTCAGGGAAGGTCAAGGAGGCTGAATAAAGCCTATATTTTACAGTACAGCAGATCTGTACTCCAGAGTCGCCACCCCGCAGAGTCCTGTTCAGTTTTATTTAGGGAACAGGGCAACTATGACTGTGATAACTTTTTGTCAAAATGGGGCATAGGACCGCCTCAGCTTGGAGAAGAGACACTGAATTGGAAGTATTCCTGAGTTCCAAGTCTTAGATCTGAGCCTTGTATGATTAAAATCTCAGTCCCTTGGTCTGCCATTTTGTTGTAACATACCCAGTTAGTAGTAGCTGGAGAAGGGATAACTGGAGTTTTAATAGACAAAGTAAATCTCTTTCTTTTAGAAGAATAGGCCTGAAATCCAGTCTGGACCTGGCACTTCAGGGAGACTTGTAGCCAGGTGGCCAGTTGCCTAGTTTTATAAAAAGTAAGGTAGAAGTTACTAGCTTCCAGCAGACATTGTTTTGAGAATGGTGGCATCTAAGCCTGACACGACTCAGAAAACTCAAGTGTTTAGCAATACAATGTCTAATCTGAAATTACACCCATCGTAACACCTGGTTATTTCCCAGGATGTCTGAACCATAGCTGAGTACTCTATTTTGACTTTTAATTGTAAAATTTTTTATTTAATAGCCAAAGCAGATGGCACCATTAATGATGTCAGTGTTTCTCTAGGTATGAGAAGATGCAAGAATTGGGACTCATAAAATCTCTTGAAAAGATCTAACTATCTGAAGGCCTGTTCTGCCAGTTTTTCCCAGAGCATGGAACACCTCATTCTTGATCTTCACCCTGAACTCCTTTCAGGGTTGACTGTTGAAAGTCAGCAGTTGCAGTGGCCGTGATATAATCGCTGTAGATGTAGATAGCAAGTGTCAGTCTTCAGTTGGCAAAGCCCCTTTTTGCTCACAAACTTGACCACGACTTTGAGGGGGCCATTTCATGACCATTTTATCCCATGGTGCTGAGAATGTCCATTCTCAGGTTTGGCAAAGATTTTGTCGACCGGCCTCTCGATGTGCTGTTACTGGATTAGGCCATAAAACAGTATCTAAAATTCTCTGGACCATCTGTCTTACTAGCCTCTTGGTCCAGGAAAACATTCCCTCTTGTTGCTTTTTCTCATATCTAGAGTTACACTGTCATCATCATCGATTTCATAAGGAACTATATATTATTCTATCAGAGGCCTCAGTCACACATTTGGCACTGTAAGAAATAGCAATTCTGTAAAACAGGTGAAATACAAAGAACGTAGCCAGCAGTATTAGTAAAGTCACAAGTAAGACCTAAGAGCTTCTATTAGATGTAGCCCAGTATATCTCAGGTCGTCTGACTTAGTCTACTCTGTACGAATCTTTATCTTTCAGGGAAATTATACATTGGCACCACCACTTATAAGGCACATAGCCCAGTTTTCTAGTGTTACTAGACTGATTATCCTTAGTATGATTTAATTGTTTTTAACACAGAGGAGACTTTAAACCTAAATTACCATAGCCTAGTGTTATCTATATAAATCTCTCTCATAATTGTGGGAGATTTCTTTTTCTTTTGTTAAAACTTTTTTTTGTTGCTCTGACTGAGCTTGAGGAATAGAAAAAGGCTCAAATTTATAGCCAGAGTCAGAGTAGGCATTATTAATTGGCCCAGTGAGGGGATCCCGTCTGGTAGTATCATAGTAACCTGAATATGACTATAATTTTTCCAAGTAAATTTCCTCAGGGCCAACCAGTTAGAGTCTTGTAGTAGAGACATTTACCAAGGTAACCCAGAGCTACACACAGATAATTGGCCACAAACCCAACAATTGGATTGATTTTTAAAACTAGCATAGTATCAGGCCTATGATAGAAAAGCATTTGATTTATATACAAAGGTCTAAGAAGTCAAGAGAACACTATAAACGATCATACAAATCAGGTCCAGTATCTTGGACAAGCTGTCTACCTCTGATGTCGTTGTCTTCTCATCCTGGTGTACCGTAGTTTTTCTTGTTTGAGCATCATTTTAAGGTGAGATCAGGTCAGCTGTCTTCTCTATAGACCAATCCAGTGTAGGGGCCTTTGGAAGTGGGAAATAATCTTTCCCTTCAGTTTCATTGTGCTTGAGCTAGTTAAGAGTACCTGAAAAAAAGTCTTTCCATCCAGGTTGGAGACAGTCTCTTAAATTATGTCTTTTTCCAGTCCTGGTTGCAGGTCATGAGGCATCTGATCTTCGTCCAAAGATAGATTACTGAGATAAGCTTCAGAAACAAACTTTTACATTAATATCACATAACAGAGTTGATCGTAAACTTTTTATTTTGCTGAAACACTTATAGGATCTCAGACTGAACTTTTAATATAAAACAGGACTGGGAAACTCACACCAAAGGCTTATCACAGATTTTGCCTAACAAATCTAGGTGAACTCTTTTCTTTTAAGGTCTCAAAAATTCCTTGAGATTTTTGTACCTGTTAGTGAGGTAACCTTTTTAGCTCATTTGATAAACTTACTGGAAACTTAAGAGTTTTAAATTTCTGGAGGAGTCAGATAGAGAGAAAATATAATTGTTCTGTTTATAACGTGTAAATTTACCAAATTATTTTTATAATTAGTTTAAGGTTTTTTTTTTTTTTTATTCCCAGAAAACACACGATTTAAACCTGTAATTTCTCAGATAGAAACCATAAAAGTTATAAACATATTCGCTGGTTCATTCAGTCCTTTGTTAACTTTTGTGAAGTCATCAGGTTTCTCATTAGAACACCAAGACATATCAAAATGTTAAGAACTCTATATAATTTCTAGGATATCTGTATTAGTAATTTTACCATACATTATAACATGAGCGGATTTATTACTCATTTGATAATCTTTTTCATGTAATTTAACCAACCAAATAAACAGTTTAATATCTCTCTTTGGGATGTTTCAGGGGCCCTCTGAAACACCCCAAAGTTAGCTAGAGGTCAAAGGAACTTCAAAAGAATTCGATTTAGGAATTTTTATCGAAAAGATCAATTAAAAGCATTTAGAACATTTGGTCAGATTTAGTCAACGTTGATGGCTGTATCATTTAGCTTGTTGATATGTCACAATGGTCGTAAATACCAAGGCTCAAGGTCTAGTGAAAGTCAGCTCTGCCATCTTGGACCTAATTGGCTCTAAGCAGTTTTCTTACAACCATGTCATTCCTGACAAAATCCACTTACCTAACTAATTGTAATCCAATTTTAGAAAATCCTGATCATGCATAACTCTTTTTAGTATTTTTTTCATACTTTTTTACTGAAATCACTCTTCCTGCTTTCCTTTAGCAACCAAGAGCTAACTTTTATATTAGCATTTTATAGATTGGTGAGCATAAATACCAGTGATAATTTCTAAAACCCTTGCTTTCTTAAAACATTTTAGGATGGCATCAAACATTATTCATTTATAGTCCCAAATCTCTTTCGTTTTTCTGTAAAAGGAAATCAGTGTTTAGTAGTAAATGTTTCAAAATCTTATTTCATTTGGAAATGACCTAATTATTTAATAGACTTTTAATACTTAGTTTAGCACAACCCTTAGAAATTCAAGTTACGCCAATTTGGGGAGACTATTGTAGACAGATATTTTTAAAGAATAATTATTCTTAATAGAGTTTATATATAAACTCATACCTCATTTACATTTTCTAGAAGTTTTTTCACTCGAGGTAATTTCTTTGTTGACAAACTTGTAATAGGTATAATATTTAACTTATATTAAACCTAGGTACAATGAAAATATTCTACTTGATGTTAATTACTCTAAGACATGTCTATATTAGATAGGTCAACAAAAAACATTAATATCAGGTATTTAGTACTGAATATTTCCCAGTTCACCTGAACCTGGAATTTATTGTTTAATTTAGAATTATTTGATTTGTAAGCGCTTACCTTTTTTTAAGCCAATTAAATAGAGCTCATTTACAAATTAACCTAAAAAATATTACCCAGAGACAAAAACATACCAAGACATATTTAGACAGACACACTGCAAGATCTAGCTTCATTTTCTAAGTTTGGTCATGAATTAGATATTACAATATAAAATTTACTAGTTTATAAAAAAAGCTGAAATAAATAACATTTTTAAAGGCTTTTTTCTTTTTTTTTTTTTTTTCTCAGTCTCAGGAGTTAGAGATGGTCTAGATAAGTGTTCCTGAGAGCCCTGGTCTCAAGGCACAGGGAAAGAAAATCAAGCTCTAACAAAATGGTGGCAGGTCTAAATGGTAGCCAAACAAAGCAAAATGGCCATCACAAATCACAACACAGAACAGAGTTAAAACACACACATATAAACCTGGCAGTCCTCATCAGACACTCTCTTAAATACAAGAATACAGTCTTTCAGAAAACCTTTTATAGAGACACAAAACTTCAGATGTCTTCAAAGATTTCAAAAGGAGGAAAGGAAGCCAGGTTGAAAGAAGGGGGAGGAGGCGGGAAAGGGGGGCAAAAGGGGTGGCCTTACAGACGTCTCCTGCCACCTGCAGACACCCAGGCGTTACGGGACTTTTCCCTGGGCTTCCAGAAAAGGGAGGACTGGAACTCGGCCCTACCAGAAACCAGACCAGAAAATTCGAGTTCTCTGCCAAGAGGAGGTGATCAGTCTCCAATCCTCAGCTCAAGCTGAGGCCCTTCGACCAGATTCCTGCGTCCAGGACCGGGGGACTAGAAAAACGGGAAGGATAGGAAGGGCTAAGGAGAGGAAAGAGAGAGGGAAGGGGAGGGAGGTCAATAAAGTCTCTTGTTCCTTTCCGGTCGGGGCACTCTGGCCAGTTGTCCGCGTCAGGAGGAGACCAGGGACAAAAGGGTCCCAGTTGCGGCCGCTGGGTCTGGTCCATTGGCAGGCAAGCTGGCCCCTGAGTACCCCGAGTGGTCAGGATGTCAGTCTCAGCGAAGAAGATGTCCCTTCGTGGTCGCCATTTGTTGCAGGAAGGGGGACCCCTTCCAGGGCCCGAAACTGGGCTCTTGTCTAACACTCGGAAATGAATTGTCCGAGGAGACACATGCTGACAAAGCAAGAGATTTTATTGGGAAAGGGCACCCGGGTGGAGAGCAGTAGGTAAGGGAACCCAGGAGAACTGCTCTGCCGCGTGGCTCGCAGTCTTGGGTTTTATGGTGATGGGATTAGTTTCCGGGTGGTCTTTGGCCAATCATTCTAATTCAGAGTCTTTCCTGGTGGCGCACGCATCGCTCAGCCAAGATGGATGCTAGCAAGAGGGATTCTGGGAAGTGGACGGACAGGTAGTGTCTCCTCTCGATCTTTCCCGAACTCTTCCGATCTTTCCCGAACTCTTCCGGCTGGTGGTGGCCTATTAGTTCCGTATTCCTTATCAGGATCTCCTGCCATAAAACAACTCATGCAAATGGTTACTATGGTGCCTGGCCAGGGTGGGCGGTTTCAATCAGTGTGCTTCCCCTAACACTATCATCTACCTGTTCCTCCTTCCATGAATTCATCCATCTATCCACTTATGAATTCATTACTGCTTTCAAATGAGTTCTATAATGTGTCTGGCCCTGTTTGGCATATATAATTAAGAAGCAGTCCCAGCCTTTGGGGAATTCAGCTTACCCTAGGGCAAGCAGACCTGTAACTAGATATGGCATTATTGTGTTGATATTGAGATGGGGTGCACAGAAGGAACAGCTATGGGGGCCAGAGGAAGGACAGAAGACTCTGAAAACCAGAGACCCAGTGTGGAAGACAGAGGAATCAGGGTATAGCTGGGCCTGATTCTGGAAAGGGTGGGCCCCAAGCCCAGGGGCTTAGCTTCTAAGTCTGAGAAGAGCAGACATGTCTGAAGTAGATGTATGTCCCCTCACAATGACAAGACTTCAAGGTAAGGTCTGGGGCCTTCCAGCCCTGAACTTTCAGAAGGACGCGGCCAGGGTCCGGTAAGACCCCACTGGTAAAGGTTGGGGACAATACGCTGACCCCTGATTGACCCCCAAACTCCTGATTCTGCCTCCCGCAGGTTCGTGACTCCTAGAGTCAGTCGAAGCCGGAAGTTTCGGGCTTGGGGGGGTCGGGGCTACGGGCCCCGAGACCCATGGCGCCTAAGAAGAAGGGGCCGCGCTCCGGGCGCCAGGGGGCCGCGGCGGGAGAGGGCGCCGAGCCGCCGCTGTCGGAGCGCCGTCAGTACCTGCATCGGCAGCACAAGGGGCGCTCTGAGGAACTGCAGGCCTGCAAGCAGCGAGTGGAACAACTGACGGCTGACAACCGTTTGGTTGACAGCGAGGCGGCGCGCCTGCGCGAAGAGAACCCGTTTCCGGAGAGGTACACGAGCACGCGCGCGCAGCGCTGCGCCAACTCCGCGCATCGTCGTGAACGGGAGAGCGGCGTGGACCTGTCGCAGATCTACAGGCAGCGCGCAGAGCTGACTTCAATCTACCGCGCGCGTGAGGACGGGCTGCGCGCGCAGCTGCTGGACACGGAGGCGCGCGAGGCGCAGATGGCGCAGCAGGCGCGGAACCTGCAGCTCGGCAAGGTCAGTGCGCGCGCGCCCGCGGGCGGGCCGGGCTGGGGCCGGGCGAGGTGGGTGCGCGCCGCGGACCGGTGCTGACCCGTGCCCCGCCCGCAGGAGCTGCAGCTGCAGCAGCTGGCCCGGATCCGGGCTCTGGAGCGGGATCTACTGCAAATGCGTGTGGAGGACACGCAGCTACTCCACCGCGTGAGGCCGCAGTTTTTGGAGGGCAAGGCAGCGCTGGAGCGCGAGGCGCGCCAGCGGGAGGCGGCGGGCGCGCTCTTGGCGCGCATCCAAAAGCCACATCCATCCGAGCGGACCGCGGGCCCCTGCGGCCGGAGTTGCCGCCGTCCCACCGGGCCCAGGCGCTGCGGAACCAGCCGCGCCAGCTGCCGGACCACGGCGAGCGGAGGACACGCGGGGCCTGGCGTGCGTGCGCGGAGGTGCGTCCTCGGCCCCTTTGGGCCAAAGGGACAGATCAGACGCGGGCTCCAAGCTCCCGCCCTTGTGGGTGGCCCACCGACCTGCCAGGGTGGGCAGCGTAAGCATATCCGGCCCGGGGTCCGGGGTCGCGTCCTTTACACCGTCCCGACCGGACTCTGAGGGTTACACTTCTAAAGTTGCTTACACGATCCCCACCCTCCCTGGGAAGCTCGTCCGCAGGTCTTATAGCCCATCACCACCGGCCCCAGTGGACAGCGACCAAGATGAAGCCGCCTCCGGGAGAGCCCGAACCTACCTCGAGGAAGGCTAGTGAGGCCAGAAGGTGGCGGGGAAAAAAGTCCACTTTCCGTGGTAAATAAAGGCGTGACTCCTTCCTCCACTCTCCACGGGCAGGCCACGCAGCCTCCGTCCTGAGCCTCATCCATAAACGACCGGAATGCCCCAGCTGCAGTGGACTGCATGTCTGCATGTCGCGCTTATGCTGATAGGAAACAAGCATATTTTCTCCTATCAGTGTTAAAACAACAAATCTACACGCAGAGCACAAAGGTGAATGGTACAATTTACTACTCTTTCAGGAACCTGCTCCACTTTGAAAATAGCAGAAGTTTTTGAGATAAGCCTTGCCTCCTTCTAAGGTGTTTACAGTAAAAACCCCTCTTTTCTCCATTAGAATAATCAGAGTCAGAAGTTACTCAATTCAGAAAAATTCTTCAGATAGATATAATATACATGCACATTCATCAGCTAATCCTGTTATGAAGACCAAGACACATTCTTTGAATACAGGTCATTTCTAGAGTACTGAACATGATTTCCTGTATAGCCTACTGAGATTTTTCAAGCTCTCTGTGGTGAAGGACGGCTGTTTCATTTTTAAATTTTCCACCCATCATGGTGGAAAGGGAAAAAATCCAGAATACTAACATGCTAGAGTTAAAAAAAAAAAAAAAGAAGAAGAAGATGAAGACGGCTAAAAAAAAGAAAAAAAAAGTTTTAAAAAGACTTACAAAATACAAATCCCAATTCTCTGCAGATTGCCAACAGTTTATGAACTAGAGTTGGTTTACAAAGCATAACATATAAAGCAGGAACTCTGGAGCCAGACTGTCAGGCTTAGCTCCAGACAAGTTAATCTCTCTCTGACTGTCTGTTTACCTCGAGAGGGGATAACAAACAGTAATACCTACTTCAATGGGTTACTGTGAGGAGTAAATGAATACGTGCTTAGCACTGAGAACAGCCCCTGACATACAAGTAGCATGTAAGGGTAAGCTGATGCTGCTGTTATTACTGTATAAACCACACCCACAAATACACGTTTTCTAAAACATCTGGCTGCCTCTTTAAAACGTAATGAGAAATGAAGACAGTGAAAACAGAATGTTTTATATGTCTAGTTTCATAACTTTGTACCCATTTTTACATCATTAGTGCCCGATGACAACCCCTCTCACAGCCCATCAGTGATCAGTCACTGTGAACGTCTGCTGTCCAGGTCACACACAGACCGTAAAGCACAGAGGTGTGTTTCCTCCTTGTCCCCCAGCGACAAACCCGTGGGACATTTTACAAAAACGGACAGCCAAACAAGAGGACTTGCCAACAAAGATAAAATTACAGTAAAGAAACAGAAGTGGTAATGTCGGAAGTGAAACTGTAATAGAACATAAGTGGGGTTATAGAAAAAAATAGCTGACTCCAAGAATGCTGACACTTGTCGCCATGAAGGAGACTAAATATGTAGTCAGAGGAACACTGTGGAGACAAACCTATCAACGTGAGTGAGGAAAGTGGTCGTGAAGAAAAGGACAAAGATGTCCCACAGGAAGTGATGCCAGCAAAAAAAAATTCTCATTGAAAGAACTCACGGGTGTGTCTTATGACACTGAGAAGGCAATGGGTGAAATGCTGGAAGCTGACCCAGACCTACAAGTATGACAATTTGGCCAAGGCATAAAAATGATACTCCATATTGCAAGCTATACCACAAGGGGGAGGGAAGGCCTGGGATTTCACACTTTCAACTACAGCAAACATTACAGATCTAACCCATGTAAAAACACATAAACATCAAAAGGGCTGACCTACACTAACAAAAGAAAATAGCCTTTCAGAAGCAAAGAACACAACGTCCATCCACTCATGTCCCTTTCTACAGCTGGCTGTTCACTGAGTACCTCTGAAAACCACACTTCACAGTAACAGAATCAGAGACAAGTCCACCATTGGAAAATCCAAAGTCCCAAAGCTAAGTCCACTTCTTAATTTTCTCTAGCCATTTTTCCTACTGTTGGAAATATACAACATAATCAACTGTTTAGCAGCAATATTCCCAGAGTGCTAAACATTGAGATAATGCTCTACAAAAGTATGTATTTAAGTACAGCGTGTTCTCAAACTTCTGGGTCTGAACTGCAATACCACAAATTTCAAAATACAGAGTTATACTGAGTCATCTATGCAATTTTTTTAAAAAGCTTTATTCCATAGAATGAAAAAAAAAAAAAAACAATCTATGCAAAATAAAACTAGGAACCACTAATAAAATCAAATGTACACAACTCACTCTTAAAATTGCTTAATCCTTACATAACATTAAAGATTAAATGAAGTAACTGACAAATTCTGGCTGTTGTAAAAGGTAATTTGTGTTGCTTACAAACAACATAAGCCAGTGTGCTATTCAGCGTGGGCTGCTGCACAGCATGCCGTGAACCAAGCCAGGACTAAAGACCTGATCATGCTGGGCCTGTGAGCTTCAGAGAGAAGGTCTGTGCCTGGGACGTCACACCGTGCTCTGCTAATTCCAGAGAGTTCTATGACCAAACCAAACATTTAATCATCTTCCCGACAAAAATAAAGATCCACACGTAAGGTAATTTGACAGAAAGAAAATCTCAGCTTTTAAACTTGAAGCAAGAATCTTAAATCTCCCAAAGTTTCAATTTCTTCATCTATAGAAAGGACTATAATATGTATTCATGAAATTGAGCGACCCAGAAATAAAGTTCGAGGGGCACTTATTCTACGGTCTGGCTCTTTTCCCCAATCTTAACCTGTCAACATTAGGCCAAGAGCACTCCCTCTGCAGAGATGTGGTCACTGCCGTTCTTGCAGTTTTCAAGGCCCAAAGATTTTAAGCAGCAACAGAGGTTAGAGAGTTTTTGTTTGTCGATTCAATCTTTATTCTGTCCCCAGCGGTGCTTGAGATATGAAGAAATAAGCCAGTCTTTATCCTGAAAGAGGCTAATGACTTCCTGTGGAAATGATACCTGCATATGTACAAACTAACAAGTCCTTAACAATTCTGCCCATACTACATCACTGTTACAGATCACAATCGCAATAGAAATTTAGAGACAATTCCACAAGAATCCTTTTTCATGGGCCCCATGACACGTCACATCACTAGTGGTAATGTCTGGCTCTTTTCCAGGACTGAACCCCTGTTCACTGTTATTGCATCTCCTGCACTAAGCACGATGCCTGGCACACTGCAGCCTCCAACGCGTAAATGCTGGCCGAGTGAGTGAATTAAGCAAACATGATACATGATTTAAGGGGACCTGAGTAAATGCGACTTATTTAGAGTTATGGCCTCATAAGATTGGCTGTTCTGCCAAAAAGATTTCTTTAGGAAAATGAGAGATAAGGAGAGGCCACTAAAAAAAAAAAAAAAAAAGTAATGGGCTAACTAGTAACATTTAGAAAAATCTGTTATTTCCCCTATTTAAATTAATAAAAAAGATGTTAAATAGAACACTCTCAAGTGGGCACCGTGGTTTTATAGATATTGGTTCTTCCAAGCTAACAGAATAATTCAATTGCAGCAAGCAGATAGCCACTCAGAAGAGATACTGTATGCCTGACATGTAATATTACTTCACAACTGTCTAAGAAGCCATCAAACCGCAGATTTCTTCAAAATCATTAAAAAATGCCTTGTCACACAATCTTCTTTAAAAAATAATGCTAACCTGTTCAGCAATGGCAATTTGACAAAGATTAGAAAAGCCAGATTGTCACATGCAAGGCAGAGTATATACTGAGTAATATAAGACCTGTCCTCAAGAAGCTCACAGTCTGTGAAGGCAGGTAAATAAATTGCGACCATACAGTGTAATTAAGTACAATGCTACGCTACAGTTCTGTGGATAAAATACTTTAGGAAAACAGATGAAGAAGTAATTGAATTATGCCTAGAAGACAGTGTTAGAGAAAGCTAGAGAGGTGCTGACCTTTGATTTTGCCTTTTATGTTTAAAAACACTACCACCACTAACAACTTTCAAAGATATTTTTTAGATGCCCTGAGGGCCCTGTCTCATGCATCGAACCTGGACTGGCGATCTATTGCACATACGATAATATACATGTTTCAGTGCTATTCTCTCAGATCATCCCACCCTCACCTTCTCCCACAGAGTCCAAAAGACTGTTCTATACATCTGTGTCTAAAAGAAGCATTTTAAACACTATCCACCTGATTCCTAACAAGGGGCACAGAATAGATTAATGTAAAAGTCCTTAAGAAAAAGCTTTGTTAAACTGAGACTGAGGCAACATCGAGGCCCATCTATCTGTGGGAACAGAATAGGTAAGATTTTTCAGTCACACTAAATAACAAACACTACGCCAATTTTTTCAACAATTATTATCCTATTTGCTATGCATGTTTAAACTTTAATTGTCTTTTATTTCCACTTATTGCAGAGTCTAGTTAATTTCAGATATTGACTATTTAAGTCTGAACTTACAAGGGGGAAACATATCAAAAAAGGACACATACCTTTTATTGGCATTATTTCACAATATATGGAAGTCAAATCATCATGGAGTATGCTTTAAACTTATGCAGTGATGTATGACAACTATTTCTCAATAAAACTGGAATAAACAAAGAATAATGGGAAAAAATGCACTACTCTAAAAATTAGTCTTTAATGACCAAAGAGTGTGTGTGTGTGTGTGTGTGTCTTAAAGCTTTATGTTTAAAACACTGTCCAAACATGCTACACATCCTAAGATAAAATTGATTTTTTTTTTTCTGTATCTTCTCTTTCAAGAAAAAAAAAACAAAACCTTACATATCTTACAGTTTTTCTCTTAGGAATGAAAGTAGCCATATGATATCTAACGGATTTAACAGATACAAAACATCAATACACACAAATACAAAAGCATCACATCATACAGCTTAATTTCTCAAAACAGCTGGTACTTTCTTAATGGAATTCTGCTTTTCCTAATTTCAAGAGGCTTTGCAGAGATATACAAGTGGAAAATAATCAGTATTTCCACATTTTGGCATACATAGTATATTACCTCGTGTTGCCTATTATGCAGTAAAGAGGAACTGCCATAGCCTGAAATGAGTCTATACATCTATGAGTCAAGGCCTGAAATGAATCTATACATCTAAACATATACACATACCATTTTGTGGTACATGCTCAGAGTGCTCACAGCACTGTATCTGAGTGTTACTCTCAAACATTAGTATAAACACAAGAAGACAAATCAATAAAATAAAACTTCTCCAACCTATGCAGAGAAAAAAACAGCTAGTACTGTGCTATCTTTATTGTCTAGACTTAAACTCCTTAAATGATTTAACAGGTTAATATCCACAAACCAAATGAATGCATCATTGCAACACAATAATTATTTGCCATAATTAGTACTTTCATATCATCAATAATTTTTATGTACGTATTTTAGACTGAAAAAACAAACAGAAAAGGCTGGTAAGCATCACTTCAAATGAGGGATCAAACTCAGTATCACCAAGAAATGTGACAATCATTGGTATGCCTTCTGATGTGACACATGGGGACATTCTCAATACTATCCTCTGTAAAATACTTGGCAAATATGCTGTACCTCAATCTATGTATAAGGAGACATAACATAGAAAAATTCAAACTACAGAACAACTTCTCAGACCACCTGCCTGGGTGGGAAGGAGCAGGTGCGTGCATGCCCAGCTGCCCAGTCGTGTCCGACTCTTTGGGACCCCACGCACTATAGCCCACCAGGCTCCTCTATCCACGGGATTTCCCAAGCAAGAATACTGGAATGGGTTGCCATTTCCACCTCCAGGGGATCTTCCCAAATCAGGGATCAAACCTGTGTCTCCTGCATTGGCAGGCGGATTCTTTACCACTGAGGTCAACAAAAAAAAGCAAGAGTTCCATTCATGTTAAATGTGCCAGGTCAAGGACCTCGGAGAGTCACAGGAGCACAAGTGTGTAGGTAGGTCATGGAAGGCCAGCCCACAAACACTGCACCTCCACCCCCATGGCTTCTGACTGATCGATCGAGAGAGGGGCACCTGAGGAATCACTGGCAGCAGCAAGAGCCCAGAGCCAGCGTCCCAACCAGACGATCACCTGGGCTGGGCTGGGCTTTCCTGGGGCTCGCCCTCCTTTCACGACTGCTCAGGTTTTTTGAGGCTGCATTCCTAGTCTCTCTGCCAGTTTTGTGAGTTACTTGCCAGCCTCCCAATACGTTCCTTTTCCATCCAAATTACCCTGTCAATTTCTGCAGGCTGCAACCTAAGATGCTTGAATGAATTATAAAGAATATTCTGAACTCAAATACAATGCTAACTATAACTTCCTTCCTAATTTAAAGCCATTCCTATAAATAAACACATCTTAACTATGTTACAAATGTAACTCTGAGATGCAGACTGTAAAGATCTTATGAAATTAAAAGTGATATAAATCAGCTTTTTGAGACATTTAAGAGGTGCCTGTATTCCTAAAAATAACTAAAAAAACTTTAAGTTTCAAAGTACAAAATTTGAATGCTAGAGTATAAGAACATCCAGAAAGAAGAAATGACAAAACACCAAGAACATTTTAAACAGTATCAATCAAATAAAAAACTAAACTAGCTTTCCAGAAAAAGAAAACACTGATGCATGTTTTGAGAAAATAGGAACACTAGAATGGTACTGGTTTTTACAAAGTGTTTTCCCTGGGATAAGAAGGCTTCTTTCTCCTTTATGAAAACCAAACCGTGGGCTTCCCTGGTGGTTCAGTGGTAAAGAATCCGCCTGCCAATACAGGAGACATGGGTTCAACACCTGACCTGGGAAGATCCCACATGCCAAGGAGCAACTAAGTCAGTGCACTGCCTGCCCGCCGCCCCCCCCCCCGGAAAGAAAGCTCCAAGAACAGTAATGAAAACAATTCTCCAGCTGCGTCTACCTTTTCTCTAGATCCCTACTTCATGCTTCCTCACTAAAAATTAACACGTAAGTAAAACTACATTTCACTGTTTCTGAAAAGTTTTCACAATTCAATTCAAAACTGAATTTTTAGCTATATTAAAAGCTCACACTTCTTACATTCTTGATAGTAGTATCCAGTTGTCATTTAAATCCTCTAATCTATTTGGTATGCTAAAGAAGTATATTTAGAGGAAGTAAAACATATGTGAAGGGGAGTAAGAACATTTAAAGTTATAGGAAACATCTGCTTCAGAGAGGAAAGAGCACTAGTAATATTTGTGAGCACCTATGTGTACCATGAATTTTGCTATAGACCAAAATCTCTTTGGAAAACACTAGAAAGCAGATGATGCTACCCCTTTTATGAAAAGTAAATGACAGAAATTAACCTAAAAAACTGGTTTACTCACCTCATGTCAGTGCTAACAAGGTTTTGGTTTGACTCAAGCACAGATCTGCCTGGCCCTAAAGGCAGTGTTTTACCCCCAACAAATGTCTCAATGGGCACATTCTTCTTATAAAAATTTGTTTTCACTGATATTTTTCTTATTAGAAAAACAACAGTAACCATTACCCCGGACAAGCAGAACCTGTGGGATGTAACCATAAAGCAAATTTCTGTTCACTGCTGCTCTTTAAAGTTATTCTTTGGTGATAGTGCCCCGAACCTTTATTATGATTTTAGTCATTTTTTCAAGTTATAAAAACTGAGCTTAGAAACTGATAGACCCTGTTTAGTACCATATAATCGTCAAAATTGTCATTCAAGGTTACAGCTTCTCCCCTATGCCCGGCTCTGCCTAAGGCAGGCTGCTGTTTAGTCGCTAAGTCGTGTCTTACTCTCTGAGACCCAATGGATTATATACCCTGCCAGGCTCCTCTGTCCAAGGATTTCCCAGGCAAGAATACTGCAGTGGGCTGCCATTTCCTTCTCCAAAAGCAGGCTAGCAGGCATTATTAAGAGGACTGCACTTTACCCCTCTTCCTTCCACCTTAGTAACCCTGGGTGAGGCAATTAAGGGTCCCTGTAGGACATGGGCACTCTCTTAGCTCACAAGGGCATAAAGCCAACCTGTGAGGAACTGCTTCCAGGATCCTGGGACGCTCTCAGCCACTCCAGCCCTTTGAGATCTCTCACTGCATTTCCTTGATGGAGAACATGCAGGTGCTCTGGGCATCCAGTCGTCTAGTCCCTGCTCCACTCCACACCACTTTGTTCCAGCAGGCTTTCTCTCACTGGTGGCCCTCACAGGATCCGCAGGAACCACGCAACCCTCGCCCCAGAGAACAAGGACCCACACAGGTCCTTTTCGTGTGCTGCCAGAGCAAACAGCCTCTCCCTCACCCAGGCATGAGAGAGACATTCATCAACCCGCTGTGTCCACGAACCGAATCAATCGCTGAGTAAGCTCTCCAAGTCACCCCATACTTGGGGTGGGGGGAACGCTGAGATGGGAGCGGGAGTCAGAAGAAACTCACATCAACCACTTGGTTCAAAAACGCTTCCAATTTCCAACTTCCTGAATCTTTATATACCGACAGATGGGATAGGTGTTAGAAGTCACAAGATCCGTTTTCTGGCTCTTTCTCTTGCAGGACCTGCATTGTGTTGTTCTTACAACGCATTTCAGAAATGTGCATCTACTGACTTAGAGCTCAACTCAGAACAAAAGAGCTTCATTGTAACATCTTATTACATAATATAGTTAATATTTTTTTCTAAGATTTCCACCAAAAGCAGGAGGAAAAATCTGTAAGCCCACCAGTTAGTCACTGCTAACTGGTTTTCATTCTGTAGAGTCTAGTTGTCATCTGAAAGTTTCTTATTTTAAGTTTTAACTTTTAAAAACCATGGAAAAAGCACTCATTTATATAATTTCATTGAGCGATCCAGTTTCCCACATAACCTAAGCATGACATTCTCAGACGAGATTGGGCACATTCAGGGTGATATGGCCATGGACTAAGCATGACATTTTCAAACACCAAATTTACACTGAACCAACCAATGTGCGCGGTGGCTTCTTGAAACTTGTCTGTCTATGTCACTCTCCAAAGTCAAAACCTCTTTAATGGCTCCCTATTTCCAAAATTAAACTTCAATCTTTTTAAATGAAGCATAATCTGTATGGTTTAAAACATGTATTCATCATAGAAAAATCATACTGCAAGAAAAATGTGAATGTCAGAGGAGTTTCTGATCATGGAAGTGGACCTACACTCAGACGAATTTGGTCAGCTCAAATTTGGCTACTCAAAGTAGCGAAGGACCCAGCTTCATCAAGTCTACGAGGCTGAAATCACCAAGGACAAAAGCGCAAATATGCTACTCCTCTATAACTCAGTAAAAACCAAGCTTGCAACAGGGATCAGCCCCCACATGACTGTAAATACAACTATCACTGCACAGACACATATAATTTATTGGTTCCACACTCACTGTCACAACTGCCAAAAAGTTTACCTAATACTTAACAGGAGATTTCTGCAAACTAAATTTATTTAAAGCTGGATCTGGGGATTAATTTCTCAAAGTTTCACACATAATTTGCCATCCATTCACAGAGCACACATTTAAAATTTTGTTTGAAGGCCATCTTTAGGCAGATGAGTGAGAAATACATTCCATTTAACATGAGACCAAGAAAACAACACTCATAGTTCTCAGCCCAAAGCATCTTCACTCTTCTCAGAAGTTTATGTCAGTAAAAACTCACAGAATTTAAAAAGTGCCTGAAGGAAGAAAAATAATCATTTCTCTCCTGAAGTTGACGATAGAGGTATTCACTCAAGAAGTACACAAGAACAAGGAGTGTGGGCCAATACTGACACGTCTCTATGTATAATTGCAGAGGGTGTGTGTGCACTCATACAACATGCATGTACATGCAGAGGTGTCTGGAGACACGTTCACCAAAACAGTGACCACTCAGATGATGATTTCTACATTCTTCTTTTACTTTTCTATATAGTTTCAATATTTAACAGTGTTTATTTTTTTACAAGAAGAATGCTATATTATTATGGCATGAAAAGCTACAGTAATCAAAATATGTGGTACTGGCAGAAGGAGAGACATGCAGACCAATGAAACAGAAATGAGAGTCCAGAAATAAAGCCATATATCTATGGCCAATTAATTACCAACAGAAACGCCAAGGCAATTCAACAGGGGGAAAGGATAGTCTCATCAACAAATAGTGCTGAGACAACTGGATAGTGATATACAAAAAGATGAATTCAGACATCTTCCTCACACTATACACAAAAGTTAATTTAAAATGGATCAAAGACCTAAATCTAAGAGCTAAAACTATAAAAAAAAAAAAAAAAAAACAACTTTTAGAAGAAAACAGAGGAGTAAATCTCTACATCCATCCTACAGTACAGATGAACTTCCCCATCCTGTTAAGTCCCAGAGAGGACTCTCCCAATCAGGAAGGGTTGCATGCAGGAAAGTGCTAGCACCTTTGGGGCTCCACAGCCCTAAGAACCATTTCTGGTGACAAGTCTCTGTGACTCATGATTTTACTGACTGGAGCCTCTGATAAAGGTGCCACCTGGAGTGCCCCTGGGCGGAAGGACTCTTCTGCCTCCCTGAACAGCTATCAGGCCCACTGCTTTTGTTGAGCAGCTGGCTACTCGGCTCCGGTGGAAACTGAGAGCCTGACTCAGGGAGGCCTCGTAAGTCCCAGTCTGATGCTTCTACTCTGGGGTGGGTCAGCTCGTACTCAACGACTAAGAATATGCAGAGTCAACTGAAAATGTGTATTTGAGAATGTATCTGGATTGCCTTAGCTTCACAACATCTCAACTTTACCTGAAAAAGAGGTGGACAGCCCTCTGGGGAAACTCATCCTCTACTTTACCACTGGACACAAAGTTATGGGCCCAAGGGAGCCCACATCCATAAACCCTGTATTGCCAGACCATCCCCTGTCAGTACTTGAGCACTGATCACTATCAGTTCTTTCATGGACTTTAGCAAAAGCCTCTGAACTTGCTCAACTATATTCAGTCTTACTTTACCTTCAGGCCATTCTCCAAAAGTTTTGAGAACAATCTTTTGAAAAGATAAATGAATATTTCTCACCCCCTTTAAAGTCCTATAATGGCTTACTGTGGCCTTTGGTCCAAACTGCCCTGAACCTGTTAACATGACCCAGCCAGCCAGCCTCACAGCACACTTCCTGTCCACCTCTTTCCCATGTCTCCTTCATACCCGGCAGTATCGCCACACAGAACCAGTGACTGTTTCTAAGATGCACACGATTGATCTCACCTCCAGGCTTTGGCCTCTCCTCCTTCCTATGTCCATGCATTTCTCCTTTTGCCAGACTGACTAATGGTCCACTCTTCAGATCTCAGTTTAGATGGCATTACAAGATGGGTGTTTATCCTAGCTCATAAGATTAGGTACCTGCTAAATTCATACTGTCTATTCTCCTCCGTCTTTGCTTCTACTCTTAAAAAGGGACCACTAACGTTTTATTCACTGTAGTATAACCCTGCTTATGTGCTCAATAACTATTTGAGTAATCAATAGCAATCATATTCCATGTACTGTCCCAGGTGTCAAAGAATTACATCAAAACAAACAAAAAAAATTTAATGATCATTCAACTTAAAAATGCATCACTTCAATAAAATTACATTCTTCCTCCCCTACTATGCTGCACTGAAATAAATACAAAAATCTCACAACAGTGTTGGGAGGCAAGTAGCAAACATAGTATTATTCATATCTTATAGATGATCCGAAAATATTAACACTATCAGGAAAAAGCAAATCAGGACTTAAATGAAATGTTTTTGTCCATACATACTAAAATTTTACATGGAGACTCTACCAATAAGAGAACAAGTCAAGAACTCCCTGGCGTCCAGTGGTTAGGACTCCAGGCTTTCACTGCTGATGGCCTGGGTTTGATCCCCAGTTGGGGAACTCAGATCCCACGAGCCCTGTGGCGTAGCCAAAAAAAACAGCACAAGTCAACAAACTACAAAAGTCCACTTCAAGATTTCCGTTTCATTTAAATTAGTGCCCTTAATTCTCCATTGCCCACATTAAGAACAGAAAAATGGCATAAACAATCCCAAATATAGAAATACAGGAAGCATTAATATAAACAAAACTAGTGGAGGTGATGGAATTCCAGCTGAGCTCTTTCAAATCCTAGAAGATATGCTATTAAAGTGCTGCACTCAATATGCCAGCAAATTTGGAAAACTCAGCAGTGGCCACAGGACTGAAAAAGGTCAGTTAACATTCCAATCCCAAAGAAGGACAATGCCAAAGAATGTTCAGACTAACGTACAATTGTGCTCATTTCACACTGCTAGCAAGGCAATGCTCAAAATCCTTCAAGTCAGGCTTTAGCAGTACGTGAAGCAAGAACTTCCAAATGTTCAAGGTGGATTTAGAGAAGGCTAAGAAACCAGAGATCAAATTGCCACCATTTACTGGATCACAGAAAATGCAAGAGCGTTCCAGAAAAACATCTACTTCTGCTTCACTAACTGTACTAAAGCCTTTGACTGTGTGAATCACAACAAACTGTGGAAATTCTCAGAGACGGGAATACTAGACCACCTTACCTGTCTCCTGAGAAATGTGTATGCAGGCCAAGTAGTAACAGAACCAGACATGGAACAACGGACTGGTTCCAAATTGGGAAAGGAGTATGTCAAGGCTGTATATTGTCACCCTGCTTATTTAACTTAGCTTCACTAACTGTACTAAAGCCTTTGACTGTGTGAATCACAACAAACTGTGGAAATTCTCAGAGACGGGAATACTAGACCACCTTACCTGTCTCCTGAGAAATGTGTATGCAGGCCAAGTAGTAACAGAACCAGACATGGAACAACGGACTGGTTCCAAATTGGGAAAGGAGTATGTCAAGGCTGTATATTGTCACCCTGCTTATTTAACTTATATGCAGAGTACATCACATGACATGCTGGGCTGGATGAATCACAAGCTGGAGCCCAGACTGGAGAGAGAGATATCAACAATCTCAGATATGCAGATGATACCATTCTAATGATAAAAAGCAAAGAGGAACTAAAGAACGTCTTGATAATGGTGAAAGAGAAGAGTGAAAAAGCTGGCTTAAAACTCAACATTCAAAAAACTAAGATCACAGCATCCAGTCCCATCACTTTATGGCAAATAGGGGGAAAAGTGCAAACAGTGACAGATATTTTATTTTTCTGGGCTCCAAAATCACTGCAGATGGTAACTGCAGGCATGAAATTAAAGACACTTGTTCTTTGGAAGGAAAACTATGACAAACCTAGACAGCATATTAAAAAGCAGAGATGTCACTTTGCCAGCAAAGGTCCATACAGTCAAAGTTATGGTTTTTCCAACAGCCACTGCACAGATGTGAGAGATGGACCATAAAGAAAGCTGAGTGCTGGAGAATGGATGCTTTGGAATTGTGGTGCTGGAGAAGACTCTTGAGAGTCCCTTGGAAAGCAAGGAGATCAAATCAGTCCATCTTAAAGGAAATCAACCATGAATATTCACTGGAATGACTGAAGCTTAATAGGGTTAGGGTTAACCTATTGGAAGCTGCAACGCGTTGGCCACCTGATGCGAAGAGCTGCCTCACTGAAAAAGACGCCGATGCTGGGGAAGATGGAGTCCAGGGGCAGGAGGGGGCAACAGAGGGTGAGGCGGCTGGGTGGCATCGCCGACCCAGTGGACAGGAGCCTACACGAGCTCCAGGAGAGACGGAAGGGCAGGGAAGCCTGGCGAGCTGCAGTCCAAGGGGCCACAGAGTCAGACACAACTCAGCAACTGAACAACAACAATCCCAAGTAATAACATCTGGGAATATGATGTATCTTTTTCTGGTGTTTTCTGAAACTGACCTCAGTATTCAGTGCAATTTGGATTATCTGAGAACATGCCGATTTATGACTAAGAGAAGGATTTGGGGGCACAGTGCAGACAGGCACAGTGAAAGGTGTCTATCAGTTTAGATTTAGCACAGAGCTGACATGATGCACCAGCCAGGACACACCCAGCAGAGATCACTCACAGGCAGAGAGTGACTGTGCAGGACTGAGCGCTTCAGAATGCTGTGCACAACAGCACCGGAGCATCACCTTTCCAAAATAAACCAACAGCGACTAAAATACATCTCTGCATCAGGTCTTCTGCTGAAATAAAATCACCCAGTGTCTTGGAAAAGAGCCATTCTCACCCATGGGATGTACCACAATCAGGATGTGGGGCATGTCACAAGAAATGGCTTATAGTTAAAGGATCAAAATTCTAAGAATGATTTCCTTGTTTAAAAAACTTTACAAATGTCACTCATTTGCATTCCAGTATACTTGTGTGAGTGGGAAAGGGGTGAAGCTACAGCCAGTGGACAGGAAATTATAATCCTGTATTTGCTCACAGTAACTCAGACCATAAACAATCTGCCTGCACTGCAGGGACCTGGGTTGGATCCCTGAGTCGGGAAGAGCCCCTGGAGAAGGGAATGGCGACCCACACCAGTGTTCTTGCCTGGAGAATCCCATGGACAAGAGGAGCCTGGTGGGCTGGAGAATCCCATGGAAAGAGGAGCCTGGTGAGCTGGAGAATCTCATGGACAGAGGAGCCTGGTGGGCTATAGTCCATAGGGTTGAAAAGAGTCAGACACGACTGAGCAACTGACATGTAACGTATATGCTCACAGACAGTAGAGAAGAGTGAACACTATCCATCCTGTGTGGCAGGTGAAAACGTTTGGAGACTCGCTGTTTTAAGTATGCCTTCTAAATGTATAACATAAAATACAGGACCTCAAATTAGTACTTTGAAATAATTTTAGTGAAGACTACAAGTCACAGAGGCCTGCGTTGAAATGCCAGCCTTCTTGATCCTACTTGGGCAAGTACTTGGACAAGTTACCTAAGCGGCTTGAGCCTTACTTTGCTAATGCTACTTAAGAATTAACTAGGAATTAACCTACACCTTGCACGGTCGTATAGAGAACGTGGCACAGAGGTGTTCACTATTACAGAGTAACAATTAGGAGCAGAGACCCAGTCCTCCATCTCTGTGTCCCTTCAGTTACCTAACCTTACTAGTTTCCTAGTCTATAATACGATCACCTTTTAGAATTAGGGTGTTGTAAAGATTAAATGTCTTACAACACTGCCCGGCAAGTAGCACACACTAGCTACGTGTTAGTTACTATTAACATCATTATCATCACCACCACTGAAATGTTAAGTAAACACTGCCACATTATCAGATTCATTACTTTTCCACTATATGAAAAAATGCTCCTTGAAAATTAACCTTATTTAGTGAACTGATTATAATATAGGATGAACTCACACACTCAAAAGAGTTTTTATGCTGATTTTTAGAAACTTTAAATATACAGGAAATTATCTGAATTACCATTGGTCATGAATGTCGACAAGATATATACAACAAATATCCATTTTCAGTGAACATATCCCTTCATGGAACTAAAGCATATCACAAACTGATATGTCTATTGTAGTTTCTCCCCAAAGATTTCAAAGCAGTTTAAAATAATTATATATAGCAATTCTCAAAACTTACAAGTATACTTACCTGGCAGAGGAGATACCATTATCAAGAAGGTGGTTCTCCCAGGGCGAGGCTCACCCATTGCACTCCGTGTTGACCTCTGCGATTTCCTCAAATAGGGGAAACTCGACTGTGTAATTTATGGTAGTGGGGGACTGCGGGCGCCGCTTTCCCCTGAAAAAAAAAAACTTACAAGTTACCAGAGAAAATTGCATCTGAGAGCAATCAACATCTTTCTCTAAAACTTTTGCTACCTAATTCCAAAGTGCTACAGTCTAACTGTTGCAAACCTGCCACTCATCCAATCAGTCGGAACACTGACTGCATGTCCACTGCACAGGCAGGCACTGGGCCAAACCCTGAGACCACAGCGACAGTGGGCGCCGCCAACACTGTGATTAAATGTTCCTGAAATGCTGTTTTCCTTAAACAGTGAAAAGAGTAAATTGTATGTTCCAACACTGGAGTGCATTAATAGTTAAGAGTTAAGTAACTTCATAAAAGTGACAGTACAATATTTTCCCCAAGGAGACTAGGATTAAATGAAATAAGCATCCGTCTCTACTGCTCAACTACTAAGTAAAGGTAAATGACCACTTTAAATGAGTCAAATAACCTCAAGAATGACACTATTTTTCACCCATCTGAAGGAGAAAGTTTTGAGAAAATCTTAAGTTAGCTGTTACATGTCACTTGTAATCTATCAGAAATAAAGTACATTCACTCAGTTTCACTCAGCATCTGAAACTGAATTTTTGCTGGGGCGACTAGGGTCAATTTACTAATCATGCCTTCCTTTGATCAACCATTTTTTCTTAGGAGAGAAAAATCTAGCCTTAATGCAATCATCAAACAATCTAGAATTCATACTTTTTATCCTACATTTTACAAAACAAGATTTTTCTCAAGTAGCTACCTGTTAAAGTTTTAAAGAATTTAACATATATATTACCCAGCAAAATTGCTCTGCCCAAAAAAAAAAAAAAAATGCAATCTTGACTCCAAGTTAAGTAATCTTAGTGCTTCAAGTGGTCATCCAAAACCTGAAAGTGGACAAACAGCCAACCACCTTTTTAGTACCTACCTCTCCAGAAGAAAGGGCTGTTAGACAAATGCTATTAATATTGACAGCAATTGTATCAAACTGACATGCAGGAAGGTGCACTTCAGGATTAAGTACCTTCCTTGGAGTTCATTATTATGAACTATGAATGTCACATTAGAAAAACTGCTGTCATTTCATTTTATGAATGCTGAATCAGGTAGCTTTAGTTAACTGCAACACTTTACAAACAGGCTATCAAGTAAGCCCCAATTACCAAGTTGTTCCAGACACAGAGCTTCTGTTTCTATTATTAAGTGTAATTAAAGAATTAAAAGGATCAGTTTATTTTTCTTGATACATTAGTCTAAAACGATCTGCAATAAGTCTCTGAACACCCAAGTGACTGAAATTCCTTGAGCTATACAAAACACTCCTCTGGAATGCCAGTCTTCCAAATGGCAAGACTCTAAGAACACACAACTGATACACATTCTCCACATTACACATGAAGGAGTAAAAAGATTTCAAACTCAGTAAATTTACAGGAGGGAGGGGAGAAAAAGTGAAAACAAATGCCCCAAGTCTTTGTCTTCTCCAGAATGGCATTTTGTAGCACTGCGAGAATTCAGGCATTTCATCAGTATTCTGCACACTGGGGGACATTCAGGAACTGCTGGTGACAGATGAGCCGACAAGAAGCTTCACCAACAAACAGTATTAAAAGGTAATGTTGCAAATCAGTCATGGAACAGCGGGAGAAGGAATGTGGAGGAGTTCAAAGAGTAACAATCTTCGGCCAAATTTTACATTCAGAGCAAATCAATCACACACTCCTCCAGGGAAAAAAAAGAGAGAGAGAGAGATTTGGTGTGACCCAGAATAACCATGAGGACCACACACACACACACACAGAGCAAGTGCCACTTCCACTACAGTTTGACAGTCATGCATTTGGATAATTATAGTAGAAACGTGTGTTTTGGAAACACAGCTAAGACCACACCCTAGGACCGAACCGGGACTTTAAATGCTAAGGATCTGCGGTCCACGCAACACCTGAATCGGGCGGTATCGTGGCACAGGTGGAAGGGGTCGGGGCACCAAGTTCAAGGCAGGTGATCAGGAGGGCCGCGTGTCCGGGCGAGGCCTGGTGGAGTCCGAGGGAGAAGGGGGTGTGGATCCGGGGACCAGCACCGAGAGGGAAGGCGGCCGCTGGGAGGAACGTGGGAGCTCCGGGTCGGGGGACGACCAAAGACGCGGGAGGGGAAAGCGCCCGGAGCCAAAGGCCACGGGCGGAGGCAAGACTGGGCACGGGAAAGGGCGGCGAGCACGCGCGGGGAGACGCGAGGGGAAGGAGGCAGGGGCGGAGAAAGGCACAGCCGAATGAATGAGCGCCAGGGCGGCCCGGGGCGCGGAGGAAGGGCCCGGGGCGCCCGCGGAGATGCCGCCGCACGCCAGGGGTGGGCGCCGGGATGGGCGCCGGCCCCACCGCGCCCGCCTCTCCGCCAAAATGGGGTCGCGGAGCAGACGAGCCAGGGGTGTGAGAGAAGCGAGGAAAACGGGAAAAAAATAAACCAGTCACCCTCCCCGCGAGCCTCCAGGCGCTCTCTCTCAGCCCCGTTCCTCCGCCCTCCTCGAGCCGCGGCGGCAGCTCCTCAGCAGCGCTAGAGGGAGCCCCGGGCCCGGAGCGGGGCAGCGGCGGCGGCGGCGGCCGGACCGGGAACCCCTCCGCACCTGCCCCTGTGGCGAGCCGCGACGAGCCAGGCGGGGGCGGCGGCAACGGCGGCAACGGGCGGCAACGGCTCCCGTGAGCGGGGAGGGCAAATGACCCGGATGTACAGGGTAACGGCGAGGAGGGGGAAGGGGCAACGCCAGGAAGTGAGCGCCGCGGACCTCTCCGGCCGTTCGCAGGCGCCGCGCGCCCGCCCCGCAAGGTAAACCGTCTTCCTTCCCCGCCCCCTTTGCTCCCGCCCCTCCCCTAGGGGGCGGGGCGAGGCAGGAGACAGGTGGTCTGGAAGGCTCCGCGAAGAGAGGAAGGGGGCGCGGCTACCTTCTCCGCTACCCCGCCCTCCTTAAAGGGGCAGCACCTTAAAGGCTGAGATGGCTTCTGGGTGGACCCGCGTCTTGCAGCCTTCTCATTTTACAGATGGAAAACTGAGGCTCAGAGGTGACAGTGACCTGCCTCAGGTCAATAAGCTCAGAAATGGCAGAAACTGGAACTCGAGACTCGCAGATCTGGACTATGCTGAACCCATCAAAGTCGCCACATCCCATCACGGCCCCCCTACACGTGGGTGGGTGGGCACGCCTTTCCTCCAGGTGCTGATTGAGACTCAAACTCCCAGATACTACAGATGAGCTTGGCAGGCTCCCCAGGGCCAAGAGGTACACCGTTATCTCCTCCGATGGTATCGTGGAGACGCCCTTGGGAGGTGTTAAATAATCAGTCTGAGAACAGAAATCAGGCGCCACCTGAGACTTGCATGGTGCTACACATAGCACTTTCAGATAAATGAGACTCTGTTCTGGGGTCTGGTCGGATTCAGCCCCCTGGCCAGAACAGGCTTTGCTCCTGGAAGCTTCCGGTTAAATGAGCTGGAGGTGCCAGAGAAACCCCGGGGGCCACCAGAAGCTGGGAGAGGCGAGAGGCGGGAAGGACCGTCCCCGGGAGCCTTTCGGGGAGGGGGTCTGGTACAGCTTGCTGTCAGGCCTCTGGAGCTGGCAGAGAATGAATTTCTGTTGTTTTAAGCTGTCTAGTTTGTGCCAATTTGTTTGGTGGCCACAGGGAACGAAAGCACTTACTCTGTTATTTGTAAAATGCAATAAACCCTCATAACCCCCTCAGCAACACAGCCACGGCAGCCACCCACGCTTAACCCTTTGTCCTGTATCCCGTGCCCCTGCTCCCCCATCCAGGTGATTTTCATCTCCAATTTGTAATTTTTGCCAATTTAACAGGCACCATCACATCCTCCAGAACTTGGACCTGCCTCCCCTGATGGCCAGTGACCAAAGTCACTTCCTGGTCCTCACTGGCCAAGGGGGTCTCCTCTGGGCGGAGGTGCAAGCTGTGTCTCTGTATTCAGGACATTGACCTTTCCTTGGTTATGTTTGCAGCAAGATAACTTGTCCCAGTTTGTAACTAGTCTCTTGGTTTCTTCTGATGAGCAAAATTTCACATAGGATGCAGGATTCCAATGAAAAAATGAATGAGAGAATGAATGAATGAATGAGTGAGTGAGCTGTTTTCAGTCCTGGCTTTTCCACCCATGGCACTGAGGTCCCTGCAGTCCAATGGGACCCAGCTTCCTTACTGTTAGCACAAGGACCTGAGTCTTATTCCTGGCCCAGCCTTCCCCACCTGGCTGTCTGATGCCACAGTATCTGCTGCACTGCTGGGGAAGAGCCTTGAGGATTACTAGGAGCTTCTTAGACAAAGCAATTTCTAAGCCTCTTTAAATCCTTTCTGAAACATGCTGGCATATAAATAAATAAACAGTTCCAAAGCAATTTCCATCTGCCCTCCCCAAGCTGGGACTCTTCCAAGCTGCTGGCCAAGAGTTCCTGAAACCGCCTCGAGCCCCGGGGCTGGCCCGAGGGCCTGCACGGAGGCACCTGTCCCCACACCCCCACACCCCCCCCCCCCCCGGCCCAGCAGCACCCTCTCTGAACACCAGCCTCTCTGCAGCCTGGAGCAACTGGACTCTGTAGACAAGTAATCTCTTTATGGGCTGTTTCATTGCGAATCGTCACCAGACAACTATTAATCTTCAATCATACTTTTATCAAGTGTTTATTTTTTTTTTCCTGTCTCTCTCCCCAAGACTGGGAATATCCATATAGCAGCTGTCATGGGTCGTTACCAACTGCATCTTCCCCGCTATTACAGCGAAATAAAGCCAGATAGCGAGAGACTAGAGGGGCCGTCCGATCAACAGCTTATCTGGGGATCCGAGGGCTGCCAGCGAGATGATATTGCTCTGTCACATCTGGGCATGTGTCCCCCCTGTGAACAAAGGACGCGGCAAACGGACGCTGTCGCCCCACGGCGGCCCGTGCCCAGCACCAGACCATGACCGTCCCAGCCCAGGGGTGCGGGTCCCTCCAGGGACAGGTGGCAGACGGGGAACTGGAGGGCCAGGCAGTGGGACAGCCTCTGCATTACCACTTAGACGGAGCAGGAAACGGAGACCGTCATCCCTTGCTCAGAAGCTGGCGCAGGCATCACCGGAGCCCAGCCCAGGGGTGCGGGTCCCTCCAGGGACAGGTGGCAGACAGGGAACTGGAGGGCCAGGCAGTGGGACAGCCTCTGCATTACCATTTAGACGGAGCAGGACACGGAGACCGTCATCCCTTGCTCAGAAGCTGGCGCAGGCATCACCGGAGCCCAGCCCAGGGCACGGAGCACCAGCGCCATCAGCCCGTGTGAGAGGGAGCGGATGGGGGCAGAGACAGCTGCAGCGAGGACGGCGGCTCTGCCGGCCAGAGTGACCACAGGCAGTGAAGGCCCGGCTGGCACCGGCCCCTAGGGCCGCCACCAAATTCCTAAGCCTGTGCAGCTCTAGACAACAGAGGTCCGCTCCCTCGGGGCCTGGAGGCCGGAAGTCCAGAGCCAGGGCTCCTTCTGGGGGCTCAGGGGGAGGACCGGTCCAGCTCCCAGGGGCGACAGGACGCCCCCGACCCTCCTAGGGCGGCAGCACATTGCACCAGTCTCTGCCTCATCGGCACGTGCCGCCGGCTCCCTGCCTGCCTGTCCAAGTTTCATCTTCTCAGGTCCTTGCATTAGGTCCTCCCCGACTCCAGGAGGACCTCCCCTTCCTCTGATTGATTACGGCTGCAAAGTTGATATTTCCAAATAAGGTCACACTCACAGCTGCTGGGGATTACGACCTCTACAGATGTTTCTGGGCTACACAAGTCAGCCGAGGCCTGGAACCGCCGGCCGTCCGCTGGGTACTGATCCTGGTGGGGAGGGGTCCTTCCCCGGGGCCCCTCCACTGGGTGGTCTACAGCCTAGCGCAGGCAGCAGCTCTCCAGGGTCTTCCCCAGCAAGGAGAGGCCGTCCTGGGCAGCCTGCCCCTCCACACCCACTGTCCTTCACTGAATCTCCCTCTGTGTTCCTTCAGGGTCACACCAGGGGACGGGCATCCAGACCCCCACCGCCAGTCTGGAGAGGGAAGCAGACCTTCTCAATCCACACCCTGGGAGCCACAGACTAATCCGTGACGTCACCGCTGTCCACAGGGACGCCTCATCTGAGGCCAAGCCCAGCCCTTGGACGGCCAGGCCGCGGCTCTCGTGGAGGGAGGGGTGGAGGGAGGGGGACAGAGAGGAAGGCGGGGGTGGCCGAGAGGAGCGGGGGGGGGGGGGGGGGGGGGAGGTAGAGCTGCGCCACGGGGTGGGGCCTTCATCCCCCTCTGTTGACCTCCAGATGTGAGCAGCGTGTTCGGGGCTTGAGCCAGACACCCAGAGAGAAGGTCGGAGACAAAACTGAACCGAAGCACGCCCACCTGACACTGACCCGTCCGGAGGGAGCGCTCCCTGCCTGCCACCTCAAGCCCATGTGGGGAGGCCTGGGCTGCCTCTCCCCTCTCTGGGGCCGGTCCTTCTGCAAACAGAAGAGCCTGCTGGGCTCAGGGGCCCTTCCAAAGGCCCCCACCCTCCTGGGAAGGGACTGGAGAAGGCGGAGGTCAGGAAGGGACTGACCCTCTGCTTTCTGCGTCTCCCCTGCAGCCTCAGAACCTTTCTCAACCCTGGCTCCGGGCATTGTTGACCAACTGGCCCACAGGCACGGTCCACCTGCCAGCCTGAGCCATCCAGTGAGAGCGCTGAGGCGCGAACAGCAGGCAGCTGAGGCGGGATCCGCTCCGAGGGGACTCTGTGTGCTGAGAGCCAGGGTGGCCCCACCCCGGGACTCAAGCTCAGGGCGGGCAGCGGGAGCCAGGCGTGCAGAGCCCCGCAGGAGCCACGCTGCCGAGGGAGGGGTCCTGTGTTTCAGGGACAGGCTGGCAGTGTCATCGGGGTGAGACGGGAGGTGTGCATGGGCCTGATGGGCCCAGACAGAGGGGCTTCCGGAAGGCTCGTGGGAGCCCCTCCCGGCCACCGGCCAGCAGAACGCTGTTTGCTCCTTTCTCAGCAACCAGGCACAGTGGTCCCTGCCCCCCCCCCCCCGCCCCCCGCCACTCCCTCCCGGAGGATCTCGGCCAGTGAGAGTTCAGTTCAGTCACTCAGTCTTGTCTGACTCTTTGTGACCCCATGGACCGCAGCACGCCAGGTCTCCCTGTCCACCACCAACTCCCAGAGCTTGCTCAAACTCATGTCCATCGAGTCGGTGATGCCGTTCAACCATCTCGTCCTCTGTCGTCCGCTTCTCCTCTTGCCTTCAATCTTTCCCAACATCAGGGTCTTTTCCAGTGAGCCAGTTCTTCACATCAGGTGGTCAAAGTATTGGAGTTTCAGCTTCAACATCAGTCCTTTCAATGAATATTCAGGACTGATTTCCTTTAGGATGGACTGGTTGGATCTCCTTGCAGTCCAAGGGACTCTCAAGAGTTTTCTCCAACACCACAGTTCAAAAGCATCAATTCTTCGGTGCTCAGCTTTCTTTATGGTCCAGCTCTCACATCCATACATGACCACTGGAAAAACCATAGCCTTGACTAGATGGACCTTTGTCAGCCAGTGACACACAAAGGCCAACGCACGGCTGCTCCAGACTGGACACGCTCCCTCCACACCCTCGCTGCTGCCAACACCTTCGAACTTTAATTAACACAATGACAAGCAGCCCCAATGAAATCAAACATTGAAGGGTCTGACCACTCATAGCCAGCTAGCCTCCGGCTCCCTAGACGCCGTCGGCAGGAAGGGCAGGCGCTGGGAAAGCCCACAGGACGAGGCTGGAGGGTGCCGAGGGGGAGGAGTCTGGTTGCCAGTGGCCCCAAGCGCCACCCTCTGCCCTGGTCCTCCGCAGCCAGTGGCGTGGGGCCAAGGGGCAAGTCCTCATGGTCGCTCTTCCAGAAAGCGGGGGAGGTCCGACACCCACGGGGCTGCTGTGGGTGGGAACTTGCTTGTTAGGATTAAAAAACACAGGTTATTTAAACTGTTACTTCTCATAATTCACTGAATATTATTACAGGTCAGGATGATCCCTCTGTTAACATATTGAGTACATCCATTAGTGTTGTAGAAAACTTCATATATAATTCAGTAAGAATTCGAAGTATACCTAAGCAGACCGTCGGGCTGTGGGAGGTTTCCGTCGTGCACCTGCAGCAGCGAGGTCCTTCCAAGCAGGCTCGGTGACGTGTGTCCTGCTTAGTCCCCTGACTGTCCGGCCTTACAAGCATGATGCTCTGTCTGCTTGGAGAGAGACCCTGGGCTCAGCTCGGGGAGTGGGAAGCCAAGGCCGTCCAGGCAGAGAAAGGAGGTGGTCCTGGCTCAAAAAGGTGCAGCTGGGCTTCACACTCACGTGGGCGCCGAGCCTGCCTGTCCCCTGGGATGCCCACTGCCTTCCCCAGGGACCGTGAGCACCCACGCAGACAGCTCTCCCTCCACCTCCCGGGGTACCTGTCCCAGCTCCGGGGTGCCACCCCCTTGGTGCCACCCTGCACGAGTCCCTCCGCGGGGACCCACCACCTTGGGATCAGGGTGCAGCTGGTTGCCCCCAGAAGACAGCGAATGCCGGGGACACACAGTAGGTCCTCGGAGAGGAAGCTGACCACCTGAGCCACCCAGACACCAAGCAGGGATGGGGCCCCCGGGCGAGGCCCGGCCGCAGCCAGGGACAGGCCCAGGGCCCACGTGAAGCGGGGAGCTCACAGCTGGGCAGGCGGCCCCGTTCAGACCGAGGCCTCACCAGGTCCAAGCCCTGAGTCACAGCTTGGGAGCCAGCCTGCCAGGCCAAGCGTTCCCCACTGGCAGTCTGGAGGCAAATCGTGGGGCTGCCTGCCACCCCACACCATCTCCCTCCCTCCTTCCCCCTCCCTCCTTCTCTGTCTCTCCGCAACATACTCACAAGTCTTAAGTAACTTTCCTGACAGCATTTTCATGATTTAAAAACAATACGCCTAGGACACTAATCCCAAACACAAAGGGACACGATTATGAAGAAACTTAGACCTCAAAGTACAGTGGGGAGGTGAAAACCTGCCTCTGAGTGGAAGATCTTTGACTTCTCTTGTGGGAAGAGATGTGGTTATCTCTAATAAGTGATAGCCCCCCCAAAAATACTCACCCTTTCCTCATCTATGCTGGCTCTAGGAATTGCAGGATCCACAATGTACATCCATCTACCCACCCGTCCACCCAACCACACTAATGTATTCATCCATCTGTCCCTCATCACCAGCCAATCTGTCCATCTAGGCATCATCACCCACCCACCCATCCATCTACCCATTAATCCATCCATCCCCCCATCCGTCTATCTATTCCTCTCCCCACGCATTGCCTGCCTTCCCATCCTTTCACCCCAGCATGCCTCCATGCCTGTATCTGTCCATCATCTGTCTCTCCAACCATTTGTCCATTAATCTTCCATCATCCACCACCCATTTTTCCATTCCAGCCTTCCAACTTTCATCATCATCATCATCCACCCATCCACCCATGCATCCACCCATCCACCCATCCACTCATCCATCCTTCCATCCACTCACCATTCATCCATCCATCCACCCATCCAGCCATCCACTCAACCATCATCCATCCACCCATCCACCCATCCATTCACCCGTCAACCCGTCCACTCACCGTTCATCCATCCATCTACCATTCATCCATCCAGCTATCCACCCATCCAGCCCGCCAGCCGGCCAGCCACCTAACCATCCACTATCCACTGAGTGAACACTAATTAAGCCCCCTAATATGCCCGAATGTACCAGGTACTGAGGATAAAGAAAGGTTAAAAAGTAGTGGCCCCTGCTCTCTGAGCACACTGTTTTCCTATTTATCTGTCAAATTAAAATAAACACATGTGCCTGATGAAGTCATCCACTGCCAGGCCCAGGTCTTCCTGTCCAGCCTCATCATTTAACAGCAACTTTACGGCCAGTCTGTCCCACAACAAAACTGGATCGCTCACTGTCCCCCAAAGTCCTGCTGCCCCTCTTACTTCAGAGACACTGCTCACACTGTCTTCTCTCTGTGATGCCCTTTCTCCTATCATCTTTCTCCACCAACCTTCTAGCCCCACACCAATGCCTTATTTAACACCCCCACCTCCAGGAAGTCTTCCCTGATTCCCTCATTAAGATGAGCTGGCTTCCTTCTCTGACAGCAATGGTAGAGACCACTGCCTGCCTCTGCCCTACAGAATGCTTGGGTCTCGTGTGAGCTGGAGGGTGTGGCTGGGACAAGTCAGAGGACAGCTGGGAGCATTTTCTCTTCTTTTGGGAGACTTCTCCTTTATCTCTCCTTCTGGAATGTTTATTTCAACACAAATCAAGTAGTGCTCAAGAGCAACTTCCATGCCTTGACTGCGCTGTGGCGTCTTCCCTCCAGGTGTGCGGGGATCTCCGGGCCGCCAATGCTCCAGAACCTGCCGGGCGGGCTGCAGTCACTGCCCAGTGTCCTCTTGTGGGGACAGCATGTCGGCCAACCTTCAAAGCCTTTGGGGCCCCAAGAGCCTCAGACACAGGGCAAGCCCTCAAGTCTGTGCGACAGCGTGGGACAGTCTGCCCTGGGGTCCCTGGCCTGATTGGGATGCCCACCCCTGGAATCACAACCCCAGCTTCTCCAGATGTACGAGCCCCTCCTCCACCCCGTCTGGAGCCTGCTCCTCCCCGCATGCTCATATGCCCAGGACCAGGGCTCTTTAACGTTTTCTGTGAAGGTCCACAGAGGAAATGCTCCCACTTGTGCAAGCCTTCCTTCGCCGTAACCGTTCAGTTCCGCTCCTACAGCCCCAGGGCAGCCATGGAAGACGGGCAAGCACGGGGTGCGACTGTGGCCTGGGACACCTTCATCCACGGGGCCCACGAGGCCAGGCCCGCCCTCCACACACCCACCGGGCAGCTGGCAGAGAGGGCAGGGCCCCCCACCTGCTCCTGCCAGAAGTCTCTGCTCACGTGAGGGTCTCCATCCGGCACTCCGAGCTCTGGTCATTGAGGACCGTGCCTGAGTGTCTGTCATCTCAGCCAAAGCTGCCCAGCATTTAGGGAGAGCTGGCATCATGACCCTGGTCCTTCCTCAGGAGACTCGGCCTCAGGGAGTCACCTCGTCTGGGTGCTCAAGGGTGCGGGGATGGCGCCTGCTGCTGAGTGGCAGACCCTGCGGGTGGAGTCAGGCTGCCACAGGGCCTGGTGCCCACTGCCCGCCTCACCACCACAGGTCAGGCTCTGGGGACAAAAGGGGCCTTGAAGGAGACCACACACTCACATGCTGCCCATTTCACAATGGACAGCAGAGACCAGAGCTGTTCCCTGAGCCCAGAGCACACAGCGGTGGGGGCGGCCAGAGGCACACCCCGTCCCCAGGCAGGTGGACGCAGCATCTCCCTCCCACCTGGGTTTGAGCAAGCAGGCGCCTTGCTCAGGACACCCTCCCCACCAGCCCACATTGTCTCAGCGACCCCCCGACCCCAGCGGTTGCTGCCCCCTCGTGCTCACAGAGAGTGAGGACGCACAACTGCATCTGACCCCCCAGCCCCCGAGCTCCACTGGATAAGCCTGAGTGTGCATCCTCTGTGAGCCCTGTCCAGCCCGCAGTGACACATGTGGATCTCGGTGACCACGTGGACGCTCGGTGACCACGTGTGGAGGCTTGGTGACCACGTGGACGCTCGGTGACCACGTGTGGACGCTCGGTGACCACGTGGACGCTCGGTGACCACGTGTGGAGGCTTGGTGACCACGTGGACGCTCGGTGACCACGTGTGGACGCTCGGTGACCACGTGTGGACGCTCGGTGACCACGTGTGGAGGCTCGGTGACCACGTGTGGACGCTCGGTGACCACGTGTGGACGCTCGGTGACCACGTGGACGCTCGGTGACCACGTGTGGACGCTCGGTGACCACGTGGACGCTCGGTGACCACGCGTGGAGGCTCGGTGACCACGTGTGGACGCTCGGTGACCACGTGTGGACGCTCGGTGACCACGTGTGGATGCTCGGTGACCACGTGGACGCTCGGTGACCACGTGTGGACGCTCGGTGACCACGTGGACGCTCGGTGACCACGTGGACGCTCGGTGACCACGTGTGCTGAGCTGACCCGCGTCCACTCCTGCTGCCTTCAAGACCCCCTGGTACCAGCTTTGTGGCATTACCCCCACCTACAGCCACTTGCTGGACTTCTCTGTTGATTTTCTGTGCCCCTCCCCCATCGGACATCCAGCTCCAGGAGGGCAGGGACCCTTGTGTCTCCAGCACCGTGGAGGTCAAAGGTCGTGAAGGGAATGACAGTCCACGGGGTGGTGACACACACTTAGCAACTGTGTGCGGCCCCATCCTCACTGGACGCTGTTCATACGTCCAGTCCCTTCGGCTCATCCTTCAGCCTGACGGGACCCTGATTTAATGGCCCTGTGGCTGGATTGAGTTGACCTGCAGGGGCGGGCGGTACTGGTGGAGAAGGGACAGTGGAGGGGCACCGCTGGGTCCCGTCTCTGCAAACCCCTGTTTAACGGACACGCAGGGGCAGCTCTTCCTGGCTGGAACACGGCCTCCCGCATCCTGAGCAGAGGGTCAGCAGTGCGGCTCTGCCTGCCAGGCGGGAGCCCCCCGGACGAGCCCGGGTGCATCTCGCGGGTGCTCTGCGCATCTGACTGGCCCCACACACGTCTGCATTTACTGCAGCCAGAGAGAGAAGCACAGAATCCCAGCGCAGGTGGGAGCGGGCCACCTGCTTCAGCCCATCGCAGAGCAGCTGGAGGCCTGGGAGCGTGACGCCCCCACCGCGTGGGCGCCTCCCCTCAGGCCCCTGGGTCCTGGTTTCCTCAGCCATGAGGGCGGCTGCCCAGGCCATATCCTTGTGAGGGTGGAGGCTGGAGGAGCCATCTGCAAACTCCAAGCTGGAGGCTGGAGAGGCAGCGGCTGGCCAAGAGCTCAGGAGGTCTGAGCCGCTTCCAGAGTCAGGCTCAGACAGAATCGAATTAAATTTTGGGCTTCCCTGGCGGCTCAGATGATAAAGAATCTGCCTACAGCACGGGAGACCTAGGTTCAATCCCTGAGTTGGGAAGATCCCCTGGAGAAGGAAATGGCAACCCACTCCAGTATTCTTGCCTGGACAATTTCACGGACAGAGAAGCCTGGCGGGCTACAGTCCACGGGGTCACAAACAGTCAGACACAACTGAGTGACTAACACACTTCCCCACAAAGCTACACTCATACTGTTACCTTTATGAACAATGACAGTTGGGCTCAGAAAGGGTGAAGTATTTTCTCAGGAGTATAAAAGCCTGTGTGTGAGTTAGGTCTCTGCTGCGGTAATGTCTGTCACAAACCACCCTCCTAGCCGGCGGTTTAGGAGGAGCCCTCCTTTTCCTGGCCCTCGGGGCTGCAGGCAGGCTGGGGCACCGCCCCGGCCCATGTGTGGTCAGCTGGCTCCGTGCCTCTGGGACCCGTGTCTGCTGGGCACACCTTCCCACAGCAGATGCTAGCCCAGGGGCCAAGCCTGCGTCCTGTCTGCTAACATCCGCTGGCCAAAGCCATCCCATGGCCAAGCCAGCAGCAAAAATCAGATAAACTCGCTCCTGTGCTCGTTTGGAGCAGGGCAAACTGGGCGTGATTCCAAACACAGGCAGCAAAAGAACGGGATGAGCAGCTGATTCCATGCTGATGACACAGCCAGTCCACCTCCCCGCCACTTGGTTCCAAGGACCTTTTGTCCCCTGACCTGAGGGCCCTGGGAATGCACTGGGCTTGACCTCCGCTCTCCTGATGCCCAGGGTCCACTCTGCCACATCCAGAAGGACCCCAGGGGCCAGTGTCGCCATCCATTCCCACACTGTCCACCTTGGCTGGTGAGGATGGTGCCCTCTCCTCTGACGCCAGGCCCACCTGGTCCAGCCCTGCCTCAGCCCACCTCACAACCACACCTGGCCAGGCCCATGGGGTGGGAGCCAAGCAGGAGGAACCGGCTGACCTGCATAAAGAGGGAAGATGTCCCCCAGCCCCACTCACAGTGCTCTTGGCACTGAACCGGCTCCTAACAGGCATTTTTAGAAAAAAGGAAAAATACAGAAACAGGTCCAGAAAAGGAATCCTCAGCTAAATGCACAGGGCAGAGCAGGTCTTCTGGCTCCCAGGGCCCTTTGCATCCTGCACGAGTTTCTCCCAAGGCTCTCTCCTCGCTGTGCTGAGGCCTTGGAGGCTCCACTGTGCAGGCGTGTGGTTGTGTGTGTATGCATGATGCATGTGTGACTGTGATGCCAGCATGCAATGCATGTGTGTGTGTGACGTGTGTGTGCACAGGTAGTGCAGAGAGAAGGGGTCAGGGGTGCATTTGCATCTGAACAGTCAGAAGTCCCCTGCAGAGATGATTTAAGGGGGTGGCAGTGCCAGGGCTCAGCTAAACAAAGGGCTGGCGGATAGTTCCGTGTTCCATCTGAATGCCTACTGAGCTATGAAATTAAGTCAAACGCTTCTACTCAGCTGGACTGATTACTGGCACTGAGGCTGCAGGGGACAGGGCTTGCTCACTTCACTGCCCCCGCCCCCACCCTCGTGAGGCGAACTTCGTTGCTGGGAGCCTCCATTGCTCTCCAAGGGTCTGATGACCATCTTGGCTGGGGAATTCACACTGTTGAGAATTTCTGATGTGATGGGGCCCAGAGCCAACCTGTACATAATTTCCATTTCTGTCTGACTATGTGGACCCTGTGCTGGGGATTTGAGACACACAGAGGAGAAGACCCAGTCTGCAGCCTCAGGGACCCATGCTCAGCCCATCTCCGAGTGGCCAAGGTACGGGTGTGGCCGTGGAGCCAAAAGAGAGGGCAACCGTGGTCCTGGCAGGGCGGCGGAGCTGAGGTGGTGAACAAACCCAGAGCGGCAATCACATCATACGTGTTATAATAACACGTCTGCAGTGGGGATGGCGTGTCATCGGTGAGCTCGGGGACTCTGGGTTTCTCCGGCCACCGTGACCGATGTGAGTTTTCCCCCTCCACAAACCTTAGTGTCTACGAAGGGCCCCAAGCTATGCTGGGATGGGGCTGTGCTGGGGGCGTGGTCCAGAAGTACGGGGATGTGGGTGAGAACGATGGTGACGGTGGGGGTGGACGTGGCCTTGCTGATGCTGGCAGTGCTGCCCACAGGTGGGGCAGTTCTGAGACAGTCGCACCGTGAGGGCAATGCTGACTGTCGTTGCATTGGGAATGGCGGTGGAGAGGCGTGAGCATGGGGACAGCGAAGCTGGAGGGGGCGACCGTGATGGTGGCGAGGGTGGTCATGGTGGTCATGGTGACAGCAGAGGAAGCCTTGGGTTCTCAGCACTATGGCCCTGTCCTCTACCTTTCACTGCAGGCCCCGTTAACAACAGGGCATCTGTCATCCCGACAAGTTTAAAAGCTGAGGAAGTCTCAGTCGGTGGTCCTCCATCTTCACCTCCCATGCCTGGCATGCCCTAGTGGAACCCAGGAGCCACCGTGGTAGAAATTTTAAATTTCCCCCCAGATTACACTGCTCTGTGCTCAGGCACTCTGCTGTTGCGTTTATCATCAGCAGGGTGTTTGAGGGACAAAGAGAGCCACGGTGGTGTGACTGGGGACAAACCTGATTATGATGATGAAGTCTTGGTTGCTGTTTAGGGATCTCTGTATTCTATCTAGACATTGTCGTGTCCCGCCGGTGGCACGTCCACACCGCATGGGGGACTCCTGTCCTACACAGGATCAAACCGCAACATCTGTGTGACGCATCTCACTTTGTGCCAAGAGGCAAACACTCTGCAAAGTTGACATTTGTGATAATACATTATGTCAGGTGAAATAGGCAAGAAGTTAATTAAAGTCAGGGAGTTAATTAATGAGATCCCGTGCACATTAACGATCACTACCTCGTGTGAGAAGAGTGATTAGTGGCGTGGCTGGGGTTTCCCTGTCCTCCTGGGCGCTGTGTTGACATGTCACACGAGTTACTCACAGCTGGAGGGGTACCTCCTCGTGCGGCAGCTGGGATGGCCGAACATATCAACCCCCGGCTCGCAAAGCTGCGTGACCCTCTAGAGCTCAGTGTTTGGTGGAGTCAGACACCCGGGGAGCCACGGGAGTCAGGGGTGACCAGAGCCAGCCAGCTTCGACCAGCGCTGCCTCCCACGGAGCCTCGGTCCCCTCCTCTGAAACGGGGGCTGATCACAGCCACCTTGTGGGACTGAGCTGACGTTCAGCACAAAAATGAAGTGATACATGGGTGATGGGAAAGGCTTGATAAATTCACCCCAGAGTGGGAACGGGCTCTGGTTCATCCTTACGCCCCCAGGGCCCCCACATCGTGCAAGAGCTCTGCTCTGACCCTGCGAGGGGCCGGCGGTGGACTGGGGCCCAGCCAGGCTGGAAGCCACAGCCACTCGGGGCTTGAGGAGCACCCGGGTGGAGTGGGGGAATCTGAGCTGGGGCCCAAGGTGGGTTTGGTGAGACCCAGGCCTGGACAGACCCTTGGGGTTTGGAGAATGAGGGAGACACGTCCCCTGGCCCCACTCAGCTGCTGGCCCGCTGATGGAGACATCTTGATGGTCCCAGAGCTTGGGCAGAGATGCTGTCCTCCACTGGGGCTCCTTGGTTGTGAAGGGGGGCTCTCCTCCCTGAGTGGTGGGCACACAGGACCAAGGCAGACTCCTGCATCCGACAGGTGCCCCGCTCTGCAGGAGGGGCTGGGCGGCCCAGGGCCCCAGCCTGCTCTGTCTCAGGGGCCAATGGTGTCCACATGGGATGGGGTAGTGCCCACCGGGCACCCCAACCCCTCACCAGCTTGGGGTCAGAGTAGTGGTGGGGACTTGGGCGGGTGGCCACTTGTTTCCACACAATGTCTTTGAGTTCTATTGGCAAGCAGGACTCACTCGACCTTCATGTGACCCAACACGTCTTTGCTGACTGGGTACAGTCTGCCCTGCGTGTCACAGACAGCCGCCTTCCTCCTGGCCCTGCCTTATAATACAGGGGCTGTTCAGTGACTGTCAGGCAGGCAGGGGCAAGGACAGCAGTGGTCAAGTCCACCTCACTGTGGCTGAGGGAACAGCACTCAGGCAGAGGGAACAGAAGCACTGGAGCCCCGAGGCCAGGCAGCTGTAAGAGCCAGGAGGCGGCCCCGCCGGCTGGGTGCTGTCCCCACGGCCCAGACCACCCAGGCTGGCTCCACTACTGCACCTTCTGGGGGCCTGCCCGCATGGGGAGGGAGGCTGACCCCGGGGCTCCGAGCAAGGCTCGTAGGATTCACGGAAACTGGTGGGGCCCTGCCGCTTTAGCAGGTGCAGACCCAACTCAGAGGGCCCGAGGCGCGGTAAGCCTGGCTTAAATTGATGGCTGCGTAATGAACGATATCTGTCCCTGAGCCTCGCAAGAGGCATGACTATAGAATTCTCACCAACAGTGGGAGATATGCACCCACACCCGTAAACACTGGGGCCGCGTGTTCTTGGGAAACATGGGCACATGCACACACACATGCGCACGCACACACACACACACACACGCAATGCACATACATGCACACACGCGCGCACATGTGCACGCACACAGACACGCATGCACACACAGGCACACGCACGCACACGCACACGTGCACACACATTCGCACGCACACACATGCACACATGCACGCACACATGCACGTGCACACACGCACACACACATGCACACATGCGCGCACACATGCACACACAGGGGCTGCACGCTCTCCCAGCACCTCAGAGGCCCCTGTCGTCCTGGTGGAGCCCCAGCCCCTTCCCTGCTCCCTCCATGGTCCAGTCCATGGGGCCTTCCGCTCCACCCTTGACCTTGCGCCCTGCCTCCTGGACGAACGCGCCCTCCAGGCCCAGCCACACCTCTGGGGCCTTGCTTCTCCTGCTGCTGGCCTCAGTAGCTGCAGGACAGGGCTCCTCCGCCAGCCTAGGGCCAGTCACCTAGGGGCCTGCCCCGCTGACCCTCTGACCAGAATCCACCCTGCTTCTGCCAGCCACTCCCAACCAGCCCAGGTCTCAGCCCGGGTGTCACCTCCCCTGTGAAGCCCTCCTGGCCTGGCTCCCATAATGGGCCATATGCCCCATCGAGCTCTTCCCAGGACTGGAAAGGGCCGTGTCCACCTCTGCATCCTGCCTCGTGCCGGGTGACCAGCCGTGGGGCTGTGGGCTCGTCACCCGATGTCCAGGCTCGGGTCTGGCCAGGCCCACAGCACCCCGCCCCACAGTGGACAGTCTTCCCTGCACCCTCTCCGTTGGTGAACAGACAGTATGATGTGTGCCCAGGCCGCTGCCCCTGGTGTCTGCGCCTTTGTTTCTATGGGTCACCCTAATCCAGACTGACCTTAGCTCGGGAGCTTCACCTTGATTTCGCCTGCGACCCCACGGACTGCAGTCCACCAGGCTCCTCTGCCCATGGGAGTCTCCAGAATACTGGAGTGGGCAGCCATTCCCTTCTCCAGGGGATCTTCGTGACCCAGGGATTGAAACTGGGTCTCCCGCATTGCAGGCAGTCTTTACCATCTGAGTCACGAGGAAGCCTGTAATTACATCTGCAAAGGCCCTTAGTCCAAGTAAGTTTGCATTCCAAGGTTTTGAGTGGATGCGAATTTGCGGGGACACCATTCAACCCACTCAAGCCCCAACAAGGGGAGGACACGGGCAGGGGCAAGTCAGGTCCCAGGCTGGCCTGGGCGGCGGAATCAGGCTGGCAGCGTCCCCTCCACACACCCCAGCACCAGGCGCCCCTGCCCCTGCCCTCAGAGTCCCCAGCGCTGGCCTCCGCTGCCCTAGCTGAGTAGCAACTGTCCATGCCCAATGCCCTCCTCCTGCCTGGATCCGCTGTGACCCCCCGGCAGCCCAGGTGCAGCAAAGGGCCAGCCGGGAGGTAGGCCGATCGGGAGTTGCTGCTCCCACCACTGCCAAACCCCGCCGGGCACAGGAGGACGCCTGGGAGTCAGGGAGCGCAGCTTCCCTCTGGCTGCTGGAGCCGGGGGTGCGGGCGGGCGGCCTGGGCCCCTTTAGTCCTCACCTCTCAGAAGGAGCATTCTGATCAAAGGCCAGAAACCCAGCTTGGCAGCGAGCTGTGGCCCGCCTCTCACTCTCGCTGTAGCGGGATGGCCTCTCAGCCACCTTCTGAGGGTCCCAGGGAGTTTGTTTCTGTGAGGCCAGAGGGTCCTTGTCCTCACTAACCCCTGATTCTCCCCTTTCCTCCTTGCCAGACCCTCCCGAGCCCACCTGGGTCAGGATCCTCCACTCCAGCTCACACAAGTATCTCCTGGGCACTTCTTAACAGCACAGACACGGTGCTGCCCTGGAGTCTGATTCAACTGGTCTGGGCAGAGCCTGGGGTGGGGGTGTAAGGTTCCCGAGGCCTGAGCCGCGGATCTAAACTGTGAGCCAACCTGGGTGGGTGCGTGCCCTGCCCATGGGGAGGCAGGCGGGCCAGTGCCCACAGGTGTGTGTGGCTCACCCCAGAAGCAAAGCAGGCAAGTAGCCACCTGGCCAATCTGCGTGCCCATCACACCCGCAAAGTGTTTACGAAGCGTCCTGCTAGGAACTCCGGCTATTTCTGTCCCTCACACTGGAGAACGGAACATGGAGAGAGAACACAAACGCGAACAGGTGGAGAGGCCAAGTCAGGGGCCTGGCTCCGGGCGCCAAGGGCCCCGGGGCCCCTGCGGCTCACCTGCACGCCCAGGCCCGGCCTGCCCGCCCCCAGCCAGGGCATACTCAGGAGGGGGGCAGCTGCAGCCGGGAAGGGGATTTTAAATTCTCTGCTGCAGCGTGAAACAGGCAGCTCAGCCCCAGATCGTGTTTATTCTTTGCTTCTCTAGGACACACTCATGCATAGCCAAGAAGATTTAAAATGTTTATGCATTATGCGGGCCGGCATAAAACAAGCCAAAGCTCTGCTATCACCGGGTGCTCAGACTCATAATAAGCCGCTCCTCAAGGAAGTAACAAAGAGAGAGAAGCTCACCGATGCCGCGGGCACTTCGGGGAGGAGTGGAAGGGGAGAGGCGGCCTGGGCCCGCGTCCACGGGACTCCCCATCCAGAGCTGACCTCCAGGCCAGAGGCTGCAGCCTGCCCCTCTGCCCCTTCACACCCGGGCTCTGGGATGGCAGAGAAGCCCCGCGTTAGCCACTGCTTTCCCAGACAGCATCTTGTCTGAGACCTACCCCGCCTGCACTCTATTTTATAGACAAATAGCTGAGGCTCCAGGGGCAGAGGAGGCCTCCCCAAGGTCACATCCCGAGTGTCAGGGCCAGTCACACCAGCAACTCAAGCCCTGCCCTTCTGCTCCCCAGCCACCTCCGAGCCTCCTTTGTAAGGTTGATGCCTAGATGGCAGACTGGACCCCTGGGAACCAGGCAGGAAACCCGAGAGGGGAGATCTGACCCTCATCACTCAGAGAAGAAGCAGTCTGGGTCTGCAATGCCCCAGATGGCAGCATCAGACAGGAACAGGCTGGAGAGGTAGTGAGGTCCCCATCATCGTCAGGGTCCAAGGAAGCAGTAGAGTGCAGACTCTGATGTCAGATAGAACCCCGAGGACCAGCTCTGCACCCACTGGGAGACCTTCCTGGAGGCCCCTCACCCATCCCTGCCTCAGCTTCCTTGGCTGTGAAATGGGTATAGGTATATGACAGCTACCAGGTAAAGAATGGGAGGATTGGGTGAGCTAATAGCTTTGTGGTTGTGGACACCCATCACAGCCTGGCCCTGGGCAGCCCTCCCTCATCAATCCTCCCCTCCCCACAAGCCCCTGCTGAGGAGGCCTCTCCACATCAGAGGTGATGATGGAAGCCGAAATTTAACTCAATGCCCTAAACCAACAGAGGAGATGCTGTCATTCCTGGTTTCGTGAATGCTGTTGTTTGGTTCTGCACTGTGGAATGCACAGGTGCGGAGCTCAGAGGCTCTCCTGGGGACCTGGCGGGCTTGGACAGGAGGTGGTCACAGGAGAAAGGAGACTTGGCCGGGCCCTCGCGGGTCAGATCCCAGCCCTGCAGCCTCTGGAGCTGGGCTCCTCGTCATCCACACCCGCCTGTCCCCTGTCCACCCCTCCCGCCTCCTGGAGGGAAGGGGCCAGCTATGCCGTGGATGGTCCCCGTGGCCTGGAGTCCAGAAGGGGGATGCCTTCCTAGAGGCCGCACCTCTGTCACCATGGTCTCCCCAGGGCCTCTTCCCTACCTCTCAGGTCTCTCAAAAGTGGTTGAAAGGGTTAGTCCAGGAGGCTGAATCTAGGAAAGAGCGTGGTCCTGCCTCATCCACCCTACCTTGCTCCTCCAAGTCCCCAGCTCTGGCAAACAGTAAGCACCAATGCTGGAATATTTAGGATGCTGCTTTGGGGTTACTGTAGGTGTGTTGGAGCCTACCAGATGCTGTCGGGGTGAGGATGGAGGCAGGAGGGGACGCCTGTACTCACAGCCTACAGGATGGGCTGGGCACTAGACGGCGGGAGAAACAGGGGCCCCTAGGACCATGGAACTCTGCTACTCACATCCTCCCGTGCAGATAGGATGCTAAAGCACATGACTCCTGGTTAAATTTGAATTTCAAGCAAACAAGGGGTACTTTCTCAGGATGAGTATGTCTGATGTGATATTGGCTGCATCTCCTGTCTCCCCCAGCTCCAGAGGGTAGGGGGTGGCTCTGACTGAGTCTCCGCCAAGGACCACAGCCTCTGTCCTTCTCCTATGGTCTTCCTCCCCTTCCTCCTCCTCCTCCTCCCCCTCCCCACCGGCCAGTGTTGGCAGAACCCACCAGAAGGAGGGGGACGCAGTTCCTTGATGCATTCCGTAAAGGTCAGGCTCCTAAGACACAGGATCAGAGGGGAGTGGACCTGAAGGGCCAGATGGAGAACATCCAGCCCAGGGGTGGGGTGGTGGCCACCATGGTGATGGCAGAGGTTGCAGTAACCATGGTGATGGACCTGGTAGTGACAGTAACCATGGTGATGGTGGGGGGTGGTGTTGGTAACCATGGTGACAGTGATAGTGACAGTGGCTCTGGAGATGCCCCCAGGATTGACAGTACTCATGACAACCATCAAGAGATGTCGGTGGCCTTTGCCATGATGGAGATGCTGTCCTGTCTTTCTTGATCCCCAAAACATGGCCGGCAGTGAATGGGCCCTCTCCCGTCCACCTAGGGATCCCCAAGCACCACTCCCCCGACAGCCTGCTCAGAGGCAAGCTGAACAGTTTATCAAGACGGGTCTTCAGCTTGGGCAAGTGCTCATAGCAAGAGACCGTGGGGAGGAGGCAAACAGTGCATCTGGTGGAGGGGCCAGCCTGGCTGCCACACTAATTAAGTCCCCACTCCCCCACCCCCCGGGAAGAACCATCCTTTCCACTGGCTCCTCCAAGCTGTAATCTGGCGGCTGGCTAATTAGAGCCAATTTGCTTTGGATCCAAACAGTGTTTACTGTGACACACAGGCAGGCAGGGGACAGGGGGGAGCACTCCGCATGCTCCCACGGGGAGAGAGTGGACGGTATGCCGCCAAACAGGGGTGCCCGGACACCTGGGGCCCTCGTGGGGGTGCAGAGAACAGGAAAGGCTCAGCCTGGGACACACGCCCAGCAGGTCCAAGCCCTGGCCCCCCACCCCAGGGTCTGGGGTGATCCCAGGAAAGTCCCTTCACTCCAGAGCTCCCAAGTCCCCACACCTGGCAGGGACCCCAAGGGCCCCCACCGGCCCACTGTGCCCTGGAGCGGTGTGGCGCTGCTGCTGGGGGCTGCAGAGCCTGCACGTGGGCCCGCCTCATCCCCCCCGGAAGAGACAGTATTTGCACCCCAGATGAAAACCACCCTGCCGCCGTGGTCCACTCATCCGGTGAGCCCGGCCTGCCCCTAGCAAGGGTTGTGGCCGCCCCGAAAGACTGAGGCAGGGCCTTGGGCTCTAGGCCCCGCCTGGCAGTGCTCTGGGCCCGCAGTCAACGGATGAGCAGGACTGCTCGCAGGGGCTCTGACCGACCCGGGACTGGGGCGGAAATAGCACGGCAGACTTATCTCCTGCTTCGTCTCCCCAGGATTTGCAGCCCATGTGGGGAGACCCTCCTCTGTCACTTCTTGAAGGATGTGAGTCAGGACATAAACCTTGACTCAGAAAAGCAATGAAGCAGTCAGAGCAGGCTGCCTGGAGGAGGTGGCAATTCAGACTGATCCTCACAGAGACAGGATCTGTGGTCCAGGGGAGAGGGCACAGCTTCAGAGGTGGAGGCTGGAGCTCAAGCTGGGCTCTGCCACTTGCCTGCCGTGGGATTTGTTCTTCCCAAGCCTCTGTCAGTCCATCTGTGAGGAGGAAGCGGCAGTGTTTAAGCAGAGTGTGGATGTAGCACAGTGCAGGACCACGTCTGCAGCAGAGGGCCCAGAGACGGAGGTGTCACCACGGCGTGACGGAGTGCAGGCCGGGGGGCGGGGCAGGGAAGGCGGACAGTGACCGTGGTCGGTGCCTGGAGTCAGCCTCTCGTGACTGTCATCCCAGCCTCTGGCCTCTCCCCTGGGTGTAAGCCTCCCCTTGCCAGCGTTCCGCCACCAGCCTCCGCCTCCATCCACACATCAGGCTGGCTCAGCTCACACCACACAGCTGGTCCGCTGTCTGACTCACTACGACTGAGGTCACATCAGCTGGACTCAGGTTGGTCTGAATTCACGCCATGCAGTGCCTGTGTTCTGAGCTCCAGCACTGGACGGCCTGCCCTTGGGGGCTCCGGCTCAGAGGTGACCATGGTGGGGCCCTGGGAAACCACGGAGGCATCACACAGCAGCAGTGAATCAGGGGGATTGGGGGGGGCGTCTATGGCCCGCCCGCGGTGGCCTGACTGCCCCCCGGGACGGCTGGAGGCCTTGGCTCCGGGCCGCAGGAATGGGGACTGAGCGGGCTTCTGCTGGAGCCTCGGGGTCTCTTCCCTTGTGGGCCTCCCGGGCCTGGACCGCTCTGGGCAGGAAGAGGTGCCATCAGTGGGGGCAGGGCTGGGGTGGGCAGACTCCCTGCAGAAGTCCCCAGCCTTAAGGCGGGCGGCCGCTCTCCTGGGTGTCTGGAGTGCATTTGGCCCCCAGGGCAGAGGGCCAGGCTGGAGGTGCCTGAATATTGGGATGCTCGGTCCCTCTTTCAAGTGGGGCACCTGGAAATAATTTCATGGGTGTCAGGGCCAGGCGAGGGGAGAGCACTTAGGAAGCAGAAATTACAAAATTCTGACTAATCGCCTCTTAAAAGCACTCTAAGGCCCCAGAGGTGAGAGGCCCTCAGGTTTGATAGATCCTCGGGCACTGGCGGCCAGCGAGGGGCCCTGGCCCTGGCTCCCCAGTCCTGTGCCTCCAGCTCGCGGGGTCAGGGGGACATGGAGCGCTCTGGGGACAGAGACCGAGCCCGGTGAGGCCCCCTCCCGTGCAGCAGCCGGCACAACTGCATGCCCGGGGAACTATGGGCACAGCGGTCACTCCCCTGCAGAGCAGCATGGCCAGCGCTCCCTGCAGCCAGACCCCCAGGGCCACGTGCGGCCCTCGGTCCCCTTCCCCTCCAAGACGGGGCCCAGACCTCAGCGAGCGGCCTCCCGCTGTCACCCAGCAGCCGCAGCAAGGGGCAAGGAGCGCCCTGAAACGAGCCTGTGTGTGGGTGGGAGCTGCAGCCGTGGGCGTCCCGGCCCCAGCACCTGCAGGAAGGACGCGGGCTGCACAGACCCGAGCTCGGCCGGACGGGTTGGACTTGGCCGCACGGAGTGGAGCCAGCCCTGCCCCCTGCGCCCCCACTGCCACCCCAGCTTGAAGGAGGGTGAGGCCTCGGGCAAGAGTGTCCCCGTGGGCTCTGGGGGTCTCCAGGCTGCCCTGTTTGATCATTACAATTGAAAACTGGTGATGACATCGAAGACAATGATCGCACACCTAATCAGGGTCTCCGTGAGCTGCGGGAAGGAGGTCAGACTCTGGTCCGACTGAAGGGACTGGGGCCAGAGGGTGCGGGGCGGGGGGGGGGGGGCCACACGAGGCAGAGCGCCGCAAGGGTGAGCGGTCCCTCCTCGCCCTGCGAGCCCTGGCGGCTCACGGGCTGTGGCAACTGAGATTGTCTTGCCGCAAGGAAGGGGGCGACCTCCAGGGTCCCTGCCGGGACATGCAGACAAAGATCAAGGAGAGGGCTCTCACTGTGACGACACTGGGGCCTTGCTCCCTCCTGACCCTCCGCAGTCTGTGGACAGGGTCTCTGCAGAGGTGGGAATGGAGGACCGGGGAGTGGGGGGCCAGCAGGCTGCAGGCAGGGTCTCTGCAGAGGCGGGAACGGAGGACCGGGGAGTGGGAGGCCAGCAGGCTGCAGGCAGGGTCTCTGCAGAGGCGGGAACGGAGGACCGGGGAGTGGGGGGCCAGCAGGCTGCAGGCAGGGTGGGCCAGGCTGTCTCCCTCCTGCCCCGCTGGAGCCCCGGGCCCATCACTCGCAACGCCTGTGAAATCACACTGGTTGGAGCCCTGGGGGGCGATGGTCAGGATCTGAGTCCTGTCTGAGCACGGAGGCCACTCTTGGCCCATGAAGTCAGGGGTGGCTGGTTCAGGAAAGGCTCACCCATCCTGGCAGGAAAGTCAGGGAGCAGTGACTGAGGATGCAGCCCCACCATCTCCGTCCCCGCCCTGCCAGCCTTAGCATCTGCTGCTGGAAATGGGGACGAGGGGCGGGCATTCACATCAGGGGGTACATGGATCTTGGGCCTCATGGCACTCCCAGGGTGACCCTTGGGAGGACCCTGAGGTCCCGAGACAAAGAGCGCTGGGTGGAGGGCCCGCAGCTGCCCACGCAGCTCTCCCAGGGGCGGCCCCGTGGCCTGTTTCGTCTGGCATCCACCAGGCTTCAGGCGCCGGCGTCATGCTCTCTGCCGTCCGGGGGCAGCGGAACAACAGAGCTGGCTGCCCTATCCTCCTGTTTGCAGCAGATGCTATCGTTCCCTGGGTGTCATTCCCTCATGGATCAGGCAACACAAATGTGCTGGTCTTCCCTTTGCTTTATTTCTTTATTTTGTTATGGTTTAAGTTAATGCTATTAAGCAGTCAGACGCTGGCCCACCCTGGGTCTCCAGGGAGCAGGGTCCTCCCAGCTGCAGGAGAAGGGCCGAGCCACAGCCCGGCTAGTGCCCACCCAGGGCTCAGGCACGCAGGAGCCCGCCGTGACGGGCCCCGCGGGCAAGGCCCACGCCACCACCTCCCAGCTCACAGCCGCGGGGGCCTGAGGAGCGCCCTCAGACGCTGCAATCTTCGCACGTGCGAGGACGTGGCCGCCGCAAGTCACATGCCAGGTCCTAGGCACAGGCAGACGTGAGAGCCTGGGAGCCCCAGGCGGAGACCAGGGTGGGGGTGAGGGGCTTGGGCGCGGAGGGAGCCGGAGAAGTGCAGGCCATGGCCAGCAAGGCAGGTCCTGCAGTCTCTCTGGGACACTGAGCCCCCAAGGGAGGGGGCTGAGCCTTGTCCACCTCTCTGCCCAGGACCCAGCCCACAAGAAGCCAGCAACAAGACAGCTATCGTGAGGGTGAGCCACGCTCAAGGTCGCCCAGCCCCACAAGGTCACCTCCTCCCAGAAGCGCCACCCTGGGCTCCTTCTGCTTCTCGGGGTTGGTACATCGAGGGGGACCCCCTGGATTCCTGCCTCCCCCAGAGGAGCAGCGGGTACTGATGCGGGAGCCACACGCCTGCCCCAGCCTCCTGTCTCCACACGGTCCGCTCGGGGAGGCGACAGAAGCTCAGAGGCAAAGGGCCTGGTGGACGCACTCAGACGCTGACAGCACGTGCTCCCGAGGGTGCAGCCAGCAGACCTCTGCACCCCCACCCTACTCGGCCTGGGACCACCACACACGACCCTCAGCCCAGGGCTGCATCCTCCCAGGGCCTCTCCCTGCCCTGCCCCAGCTGCACGGTCCCTGCCTGGAGACACCAGGCGTATCTTGTCCCCTTTCATCTTCCAGGTTACGGGGAGGAGAAAAGAGATCATCAACCATCTAACGATTTAAGAAATTGTGGACAAGTGAACGAATAATATGCTTTCTTGTCTCAAGCATTTTCCCACATTCTTATTCACAACAACAAAAGTCAAACACCAAGAGGCAGAATGGATAGCTGTGCTAGCAGTTTGGGGCTTTTTTCCTAGGCATTGCTTTTTCTTAAAAAATAAAAATAAATCTTGCAATTATATTTAATTAAATCCCTTGGTGACTTTAATTAAATCCTTCCCGAGAGAATGTTTTCTGGAAGGAATCTATGTGTCCAGTGTCAGGATTACATGGAAACCAGGGCTGCCCAGGAGAGGCTCCACCCAGCACTGGGCCACATTCACACGCCCAGGAGAATCGGGGGGCTTCGTCCCAAGTTGAGGACTTGGATGCCGGACTGACCGTGGGTCCCACTGCCTCTCCTGGGTCCTTCCTTTTTCTCCTAGCAGTGACCGTGGCCCTGGCACTGCCCCTGAGGCCCTGCTGACCAGGGTCAGTCACTGGGCACACGGGACACCTGCGTGTCTGACCTCAAACTCCAGCCCCTCCGGAGGCAGAGCTGAGACCGCGTGGCTCAGGTGCCCCCAAAATCACCTCACCAGCACAGAGCAGCCCCATGGCCCAAGGCCCCCTGGGAACAGAGATCCTCTCGTCAGGCAGGACATTCAAGGGCTCAGAGGTCACCTCCAAGGAGCTGGCAAAGGCCAAACCTTTTGGCGGGGGGCAAGTTTAATCCTTTGTTGCATAAATAACAAGTAAGATTTATTTCCCAAATATTGCATGGGTCATTCTTTTTCTTTTTTTTTTTCTTTTTGGCTGCACTGGGTCTTTTTTGCGGGCTAACACGTGGGCTAACTGCGGTGAGCAGGGCGACTCTTCTCGGGGTATGCGGGCTTCTCATTGCGGTGGCTTCTCTTGTTGCAGAGCTTGGGTTCTAGACACATGAGCTCAGCAGTCGCGGCTCCCGGGTCCGAGAGCACGGGCTTCAGGAGCTGCAGTGCACAGGCTTCGTTGCCCCACGGCATGTGAAGTCTTTCTGGACCAAGGATCGAAACTATGTCCCCTGCATTGGCAGGTGGTTAAGAATCCACTGCACCACCAGGGAGTCCATGCATGGGACATTCTTACTCTGAAAAATTGCCTGTCACTGATCTGAAGTTCCAGTTTGCCTGCGTGTCCTGTGTGCGAATTGCTCCCAGCATCCACCGCACAGCTCGTCCCTGTAGACCCCCGGCCGCTGGCTGGGGACAAGCCACCCCCAGGGCACACAGAAGGAGGCACGTCGATGCCAGTCCTGTAACGTGGCAAACCTGCCCACCCCCAAGCCAAACTGCGCGTGGGAATGACTGTATAAGCCGGGAATCGACGCGGGAGAGGACAGAAAGAAGTGACTAAAAACAACACATAAAATACTTTCAACAAGATTGGAGAAACCAAACACCAGGATGCCACCGCCGTGGCCCTCCCAAACACCACCACTGTCAAACTTCAACATTCTGTCCTCTGCCTCCGACCTCTTCTCCTTTAAGCAATAAAATCTTAGGGACGAGCCCCCCTGGCTCCCTCCCTCTCTCCTCCCCCGCAGTCCTTTCCCAGAAGGAGCCGAGCAGCGAGAGCTTCAGTCACCTTTCATGCCGACACACATGCCGGTGCGTTAGTCACAAGAGCGATTTCCTTCACATCAAACACGCGGGGCGTCTGGGTAATCCTCAGCATTTCAGCTTCTTTGTGAAACGTCCAGACACGGAATACTCACTCATCGTGAAAATGATGATACCTAGCTACAGCCTCAGACATGTGAGGCGGCCTTCCTGACGAGATCAGAAGATTCAAACAGAGGTAAGTCAGGACCCACGTCGCCGACACACGCATTGTTTGCCCTCAAGAACGGGAGAGGAAGTCACCCTGGGGGTGGGCCATGGTGCTTTTCCTGCCTGTTTCACCTGCCTCTATTATAGGTTGACAAACTATTAATTTGGAGATGAAAAGTGAAGAGCTGGAGACCTCAGGGGTCTCCAGGACCCGCTGGGTGAGGGTCCTGTGTGTCTGGCCAGGATTCCGAGTGCCCGGAGGGAAGCCCGCAGGCGGGGCTGCTCAGGAAGCCCTAGGGCCGGGTCCCTGCAGACGCGAGCATCTCTGGGTCAGCGTGCTCTCAGCACCCCAGCCAGCCCCCACCCCAGCCCCAGCAGGCAGGGAACCGGCAATGATGGCCCGGCTCCCAGAAGCTCACAGTCCAGGCCAGGTAGGGGGAATCGGGCTGTGGGGCCCGGCCTGGGGGGACGTGGGGAGGACAGGTCATGCGCATGGTCACCCTCCCGGGGGCCGCTCTGCCAGCAGGGCTGCTGGGCAGTGGGTGCTCCTGATCCTTTGAGCACTTGGAGCGCCCACAGGGCCTGCACAGGCTGCTGCCCCCCCAAACCCGGCCAGTTCAGCGCAGCTGGCTCACCCAGGCAGCCACATTGTTGGCTGGTGTGGGAGCAGCCCCTCAGGGCCTACGGTCCTGGCAGGCGTCCTGGAGACTGTCCTGCGGCCATACCCTCTTTCAGGCTGAAACCACCCTCTCTTCTTGCCAGTGACCTAGTGTTAGAGCTTCTGGCCCGTCCCCTCCAGCCTCTCCTGGACCACAGAGGAGGCCGGTTCCCCCAGTGGCTGAGAGGTGACGGTGGTGGGGCTGTACTTGAACATCACAGTCACGTTACCGCATCAGGGCCGGTGAGTGCCATGGAGGTGACAGGTGGACTGGGAGGTGGGGTGGCGGGGGTGAGGGCAGGCTCTGAGCACCGAGGTGATGATGTCCTGGACGAGGTGGAGGGTGGTGACCAGGGCGACTGAGCCACGCAGGGTCTTGGATGCCATTCAGGGGAGCGACTGGGGTAACCCAGACCCGTTCTGCGTCGGCCAGGCCTGACTCTGACCACCAGTCAGTCAGTCAGTGCAGTGGCTCAGTCATGTCCGACTCTTTGCAACCCCATGGACCGCAGCACGCCAGGTCTCCCTGTCTATCACCAGCTCCTGGAGCTTGCTCAAACTCATCTCCATTGAGTTGGTGATGCCATCCAACCATCTCATCCTCTGTCATCTCCTTCTCCTGCCCTCAATCTTTCCCAGCATCAGAGTCTTTTCAAATGAGTCAGCTCTTCACATCAGGTGGACAAAAGATTGAAGTTTCAGCTTCAGCATCAGTCCTTCCAATGAATATTCAGGACTGATTTCCTTTAGGGTTGACTGGCTGGATCTCCTTGCAGTCCAAGGGACTCTCAAGAGTCTTCTCCAACACCACATTTCAAAAGCATCAATTCTTCAGCACTCAGCTTTCTTTCTTTTCTGACCACCAGGCAGGACTCAATACACCTCTAGACCGACGTCCAGGAAGGAACCCGCACGGGGGTCAGGAGCCTCCCCTGCCCAGCTTCCCGGGGCGCCAAGAGCGTGAATAGTCACAAGGCGCTGATGAGACCTCTCCGCGCCCTGCAAACAGGCCTGGGCCGAGCACGCCAGAAGTTATTAATGGCGCGGGGGAGCCTTCTCCTGGGAAGGAGGTGATGTGTAGAGATTGAAGGCTTCTTTGTCTTCAGGTCTCAGACACAGCACGATGAGAAGGCAACTGCTTCCTGAGCTTGAAAAACGCCAACACCTTCAGTCAACCTGAACCCATCTGCGGTCATCCCAGACGCCAGCTGATGGGAACTCACTCCCCTCGGGACTCGGGCCCCCACCTCCGGGCCGGAAGCTGCATCCCGGCTGCCGAGTGGCTGCCTCCTTCCTTTCTTACTTCTGCTGCTGTTTCTCACCCCGAGTGGAGTGTGCAGAGTGCTGGGGACCCCAGACCCGTGGTCATCTGCCGCTTTCCCATCCCTCCTGCCCCCCAGCGGCCAGGAGCCTGAATTTGGGGCCATCCTGGGGAGACGGGCCCATCCATGACCGCCCATGTGGGTTGAGGCACGTGCACAGTCCACGGTGCACCAGGGGCCGCCAAGGTCAGCGGGCTGTGGTTTCTGAGTCGACAGGGGTGGCGGCAGCAGTGGACACAGCCCAGTGGCCCCAGTGTGCACAGGCCGGGAAGTGTCTTCCAGCCGGTCTTCTTCCTCCCGCTCCTGGGAATGCACGTACCCTGAGTCGGGAGAGAGGCGGGCCTGGGCACCTTCACCAACGGCAGTGTCCACCTAGTAGCTCTTTAGCAAGTGAGGAGACAGGGGCACGGAGGAGCAGTGTCCTGCTCTTGGGCTGAAAGGGCTCCCGGGAGAGAGCAGTGTGGTCGTTAGCGTGTGTTTGACACTTGCTGTGTGCCCGGCTCCCATGGGTGAGCCCAGTCACGAGTCCTTTCCTTCCACACCTCCCTGGCCATGTGGTCTGGGGGTGCCCAGTCCTCCCACCCGTAACGGGGCCAAGATGTAGGCCTTCCTGCCACACAGAGCCTGGCTCCCTCAGTGCCCAAAACATCAGCCACTGTGGTCATCATTGAGACGAGCAAGGCCCAGAGGGGCAGAGGCCCCCTGCAGCGTGGACCACAGAACGCAGGGGCCCTGGGTCCCAGTCCCCGTGCCAGGCGTCCCTGCCCCAGGCGCCCACCCCCGCAGGGCCCGGTGCTCTGTGAGCAGCACTGTCCCCCTGCTGGCTGATGCTCGGGGCACGTCTTCCTCGATGCCTGATCTTGGTGGATCCTCCCAGCTCCCTGAGCCCCAGCGGGTGGGTGGGAGGATTTGGGAGATGAAATCTGCAAGATGCCAGCTCCATGAGGCCTTCCCAGATGGATGGATGGATGGACAGTGGGTGGAGAGCGGCGAGGAAGGCTTTGGATTCCTGCCCAGTGCCCGCTGCGCGCAGCACAGGCCTGGCTGTAGTAGGCGCTCAATAAATGTTTGCTGAGCTGAACTGAAGGGGAAAATTGACTTTCTTCTGCCCTGCGCAGCCCAGAGGCCCCTGATCGATAGCGGCCATCGCGCCTCCTGCTTTATGAAGTGGTCGCACTGCTGTGTTCGGAGCTGCCAGAGAAATGTGCTGGCGAGCCTTTGATTCTGGGGAGAGTGTAATGGCGTGGCCCTGCCCGCGGAGCCCGGCCGGTGGAGGTGGGGGTTGTCCACAATGAGGCAGGGGCGAGCCTCTGGGATCCAGTCTGTGTGGCCGGGAGGAGCCGCCCCCTTCCCAGGGGTCTCTGTCATACTGGGGACAGGCAGGAACAGAAGAGGCTCCTGGCCCTGCCTCTGAGCACCCCCAACCTGGGCGTGGAGGGAGGGGGAAGACCCACACCATCGGAAATAGCAAATTCGGGTGGGGCGCCGTGCTCCACAGAGGAGGGCCCGGGCTGACAGGCAGCAGGGGTCCAGGAGGCAGGTGCCGGCCGCTCCGGTCCCACCGTCATACCAGCAGCCCCTGCTCTGGGCCGGCCTCTGCGGGTCCCAGGGAGCCCACGGGTCTGCCCGCCCTCGGACTGAGCACTCCAGAGCAGGGCCTGGGCCTCCCTGGCCTCCGCGCCCAGCTGTGTGGACACCATGGGGGGCCCAGTCCTGGCTCCGCCAGCCAGGAGACTCTCCTTCCCCAGCAGGGACCCAGCCCTGGGCACACTGTGCTCTTTCCAGAGGCTCCCTGGATGCCTAATGCCTCCAGCTTGGCCACCCCTGCAGGAGGAGACGTCCTGCGGGGAGGTTGGGGGGCCCTCCAGAGCTCCCTTCCCAAGTCTTATTGGTTTTTCCCCAGCTGCCTCTCCCCTCAGAGACTTATGCAAATCCCACTGCCGGATTGTTCTTTAATGTCAAGTGCAGGCAGATGAATGTCAGATTTGGTCCCAGCCTCAGTCAGTAGCGACACTTGATAGGATAGTTTGTAATTTCTTCCCAAGCCAAAGGGATCAGGTCTTTAAGTCCATCGCTCAACAAATATTTCCTCTCTCTCTACCTCCCTGCTCACCACCCTGTCCCCCTGCCTTGGGGACAGCTGCAAGGCCCTTAATCCCACACTCACACCCCCCTGAAGCTTCTGTGAAACCAGGAATTGGGTGGTGGAGTCAGTTCTGCTCTGGGAATTGGGGTGCCTCTTGATCAATTGTAACCCTGCTGTCATCACCTCCCCCTCCATCAGCTTCATCAACAGTGGCCCCCGATTCACCCCTCCCACTCCCAGCTCACTGTGAGTGTGGTACCTGCTGTCCATCATTCCATCCAGGCTGACCTTCACACGGTGGACCCAAGACCATCAGCCACTGCAACTCAGCCAAAACCAAATAGCCGATTAGAAGCTGGGCAGAGGATTTGAACAGACAGTTCCCCAAGGAAGATACGCAAGTGGGCGTCAGCTCAGGGAAGCATGTGCAGCATCACGAGTCACTGGTGGTCGTGGTTCAGTCGCTCAGTCGTGTCCGAGTCTTGCGGTCCCATGGACTGTAACCCACCAGGCTCCTCTGTCCATGGGATTCTCCAGGCAATACTGGAGTGGGTTGCCATTTCCTTCTCCAGGGGATCTTCCGGGGATGCAAATCAAACCACAGTGGGATGCTATCTTACACCCATCAAAATGGCTGCTATGAAGAAAATTTTCTAAAAACAAAACAACTCGTGTTGGCGAGAATGTGGAGAAATTGGAATCCTTGCTCACTTTGGTGGGAACATGAAAGCAGGCCGCCACTGTGGAAAACAGCACAGACGTTCCTCAAAAACTTAGGCACAGAATCACCATGCGATTCAGCAATTCCACTCCTGAGTGAATATCTAAAAGAAGGGAAAACAGGGTCCTAAAGAGAGATTTGTACACTCACATTCATAGAAGCATCATTCATGATAATTATAAGATGGAAGCAATCCACGTGTCTACTGACAGATGGATGGATAAACAAAACGGAATATTACTCAACCTTGAAATGGAGGGAAGCTCTGACACCTGTTAGAATATGTACAAGCCTTGAGGACATTCTCCAGGCCAGAATACTGGAGTGGGTAGCCTTTTTCTCCTCCAGAGGATCTTCCCAACTCAGGGATCAAACCCAGGTCTCCCGCATTGCAGGCGGATTCTTTACCAGCTGAGCCACAAGGGAAGCCGTGAGGACACTATGGTAAGTGAAATAAGACAGTCACAAAAGGACAGACACTGCATGATTCCACTTCCGTGAGATCCCTGGAGCAGTCGCATTCCGAGACAGAGTAGAACAGTGGGTGGCAAGGCTGCATGAGCAGGCTGGGGAGTCTGTGTAAAGGGGGACAGAGTTTCACTTTGCCGAAGTGCAAAGAGCTCTGAGGAGGGCGGTGACGGTTGCAAGGGCTGCATGGCAGCGTGAGCACACCTCATACTGTATTCATGGTGTTAGTGTTTGAGTGTGTTAAGTGCGCACTTAAACATGATAAGCATACACGTTTTGTGTCATGTATGAGAAGTGAAGTGAAAGAGCTAGTCACTCAGTCGTGTCCAACTCTTGAGACCCCATGGACTGTGGCCCGCCAGTCTCCTCTGTCCATGGGATTCTCCAGGCAAGAATACTGGAGTGCGTTGTCATTCCCTTCTCCAGGGGATCTTCCCAACCCAGGGATCGAACCCAGGTCTCTTGCATGACAGGCAGACTCTTTACCATCTGAGCCACCAGGGAAGACCTTTGTCGTGTATATTTTAGCACGAATTTTGGGGTTTTTTTTTTTTAGAGACAGAATGAATCAGGCCATCCTGCCACACAGATATATTCACAGAAATTACAAAGAAAACCCAAGTGAACCTCCAAGGTCAGCAGGCAAGGACAGACTCTGGAGGATCCAGGGAAGGAGTGAGACATCTCAGTCCTGAGATCCTTCAAGGCTCCAAAGTTCCGGACATAGCAGCCTTGGGCCCCCGAGGGGAGCTCACCTGAGTCCTGCCTCCTGCAGCCCCCCAGCAGGACGTGACCTCCTGGTCAGCCAACGAGCTGCCCCAGATCTCAGCATCAGAAGCCTGCCATCCACCTGCCAGGAACACAATAATAATGCAAAGGTGCATTCAGGGAACTCTCACACCCTTGACCCAGGCAGTTCCCCAGAGCAGGAGTGGGCAGCAGGGGACAGCCTGGCTCCTTCCCAGGCCCCTCTGTCCACGGGGCAAGCCCCTGTCCTTGCCACTGTCCGAGCCTGGCTCTGCGTCCCCTGCTCGGGCGGTCAGGCCTTGGCCCTCTGTGGGACGCAGCCCCTCCCCACCCCCACCCACAAAAAGTGCAACAGATGCTTGTGGGACACAAACCCGTGAATGAACAGACGCAGGAAGATACATTCAAGCCAGTGATGAGAGGGAGGACGTGGGGCCGGCCCTTCAGACAGCAGGGGTCCAGACCCGCAGGCTTCGTTCTACCCCATCCCCCACCCCCAGACACAAGCCCTGTGAGCACTGATCACACAAGTGCATGTGTCAGTAAGTGTGAACCGAGCACCCTCTGTGCGCTGGGCCGTGTGGGGCCACCCAGGGTCTTGACAGATGCATGTGAGGGTGTGGCCAGCACACAGTCTCCGGGTTCAGATACACCTGCAGCCCTGCCACCCTCTAGTTGTGTGACTCTGGCCAAGCCCAGTGCCAAGCCTCAGTTTTCTCCTCTGTACAATGGGGACAAGAGCAACCACACCATAGCCTCGGGGAGACAACTGAAGATACTGGAAGGCCAGCTCCCTGCGGGACTCTGCAGGGGCCAGTTCCGCTCAGTGTCCACATCGGGAGCCCCGCGGGGCAGAGAGGAGCCCAGGGGGAAGGCCTTGGGTGCTGAGTCGGGAGCAGAGGCTTTGCTGGCAGTAGGGAGCCTTGGAGGGTGGTGCCACTGGACAGCCACATCGGCAGCCTCTCCCCCAACACTCCCTGGAGGCCGTGGCCCCTGAGGGCACGTCCTGTGGACCTTCTCGCCTGGCCCGGCCCCCACCCAGCACCAGGGGAAGCCCCTTCCAGCTGAGGGGGGTGCCCCTGCTTTCCCTTCCCTGGACTCACGGTGTGGGGGGCCGGCCACTCTGCGGCCGGAGGCTAGGATTCCAGGAGCCTGGGCTTCAAGCCTGTTTTCTTACATGCGGCAGCACCAGGTCAGAGGCCTATTGGACCCAGTAAGCAGGCAGCTGACTCACGCTGTCCCTCCAGCCCTGCTCCCAAGGAGGGCTCGGAACAGGCCTGCCAGCTGCCCGGGGGAGACACCTGCCTTCGGAGGGCGTGTCGAGATGCCACCAGCCAGTGACCCTTCTCAGGGCTGGGCCCCCATGCCTCCAGGGTGTGGCCCCCTATAGCCACTCTGTCTGGTGGCCTACAGACTTGTGTGATTAGTGCTTAAATGATCAGCAATGTTGAGGGTTACTTGTTAAATACCACCATAGAAGCCTACAATGGAAGGGACGCTAATAAAAGCAGAGGTAATAAGTGCCCCAAGCTCATCACTTCGTGCTTGTTGCCTGTATTGTACTGTCACCCGTGTCCTAGAGGTTATCTATGTGTCTCTGTCTGTATACGGGACGGTACCGCGCATCTCCACCAGACTCTGTGTGCCATCCATTACAGAGGCAGCAGGGCACCAGCTGTGGTGGGAGCCTTTATACCACGGTCGTGGGCAATGCTGCAAGTCAGGGCCTTTGATTTCTTTCTTTTTTGGTGAGCCATTGTTGGACATCGACCAGGCTGACCGGGCAAAGTGGGCCAACCAGTTCCTCCCCTTAGGAATTTGGAATTGGGGCCAAGAAGGAAGCACTGGGTTGGGGTTCTCTATAGCTGCCCACCCCTCCTCAGGGCTCCAGGCAGAAGGGAGGAGAAAGCAGGGTACAGAGAGAGGCTGGCCCCCAAGGGGATGAGCCGGGGTGGGGGTCGGTTCCTGGGTCCTGGCCCCAGAACTTCCCCATGGGCCTTCTGGGCTCTTGGAATGTACCTGGATTACAGGGAAGCAGGTTTTCCACAGAAGAGCTTTCCAGCAAGCCCCAGATGGACAATGGATGAGCTGCTTGGGGTAGGGGGCACTCCTGTTCCTGCAGGGTCCAAGGGGGGCTGGATGTTAGGGTGGGAGTGGATGAGCCTCCTCTGGGGACAGGTGTCAGCCCTGGGGTACACTGAGACCTGGGGTCTGATCATTGTCCATCTCATGCTACCCTTCACCACGTTTGAAAACGGTGAGATATCAGGGCTGCAGGTCCCCGGCTGGGTCATGCCGCCTGCCTGCTTCCCCCATGATTCTCTCAGGAACTGGGGAGCACCTTCAGCACCAGGGGGGACCACCTCTGCCGCGTGTGGGCTCCCAGCCTCATGGCCACTTTCCACAGTAACCTGGCGGCTGGTGTGCTCACCTCCCTGCGAGTGGGATGATGCTCAGAGAAGGTCAGGAACTGGCTGCAGGTCACACAGCGGCCAACGGTGGAGCCAGCTTCAAAACCAGGCCCTCATAGCTCGCTCCAGGGTGAGCAGGAGGCCTGTGGACCGTCGCGCGCCCGCCTCTGCAAGGTACCCGTCCCTCCCCGGGGGCTCGGGTCAGTTCCGCCCGAGCCTTCCCGCCCCGCCGGCAGATGGCGCTGCGGGCTCAGGCAGGACTCGAGGCGGGGCGTTCCCGCAGATCCGGGCTTGCCCGGGCCACAGCCCTCCGGAGCCCAGATGGCAGGTCGGGGGGAGGGGGCCTCGGCATCCCACCGCCCAGGCCCCTGGCACACCCCGGCTCGCGGGCTCCAGCCTGGACCCTTAGGGGAGGAGGCTGCTGCTACTGCCCCAGAGAGGACGGGCCTGACCCAGGGCCCAGCCGCCCAGCCCCTGCCCTGCTACCCCGGCCGCTTCTCTCTGCCCGCCTCCATGCCCACCCCAGCCCTCTGAGGCTCTGCAATGCCTTCCTCTTGGGATGCCCTTGACAAAGACTCTTTGCTGGACCAAACTTCAGCCGGGCTCCGGAACCTTATCCTGGGCCCATCCTTGCTCTTCCTCATAAAGTGCAGTTCTAGCAAGAACAGCTCCTCTTCCGTGTCCCCTGCCCCGCACCCCCTGCCTATGATCGGGGTCCTCATCCTCTGCTCGCTCCCAGGTGAGGTGTGAGCACCCGGCCTGCCTCCAGCGAGAACCCTGGTAGGTGGGTCTAGCTAGACTCTCCCTACCCCTGATACCTCCTGCTAGCTATTTTGCATCCACTGACCGCCCCCCCTCCACCCCCTCCGCCCTGCTCCTTGGCTGTAAATCCCCACTGCGTTAAGAGCTGAGCCGGGTCTCTCCCCCTGCACGGCCCATCCCTGCACCTGCAGCCATAACCGCACGTATATGAGTCTGGTCTTCACCTGGTGTCACTCCCTCCCTTCCACACCCCTACTTTCCTAAAGAAAATCCCGCACTCTCTTATTCACCCTTGGGGACCCCAGCCCAAGTCACCTCCTCTGAGACACCACTCCTGACTTCTCTGGGCTCCCAGGGCATTTATTCTCCCTGCAGAGGTTGGTTCAACAGGAACTCTGAGTTCTGGGAGGTGGGGTGGTGCAGGCTGGGGTTCTGACGGGAGGTGACCGGCAGACAAATTCTCCCCCCTGAGGATGGGCTCCCAGGAGCACAGTGGCTCCATCAGACCACCTGACACCCTCCCGAGGTATTTAAGACATTGACTGCAGCAGGCCCACGGGCTTCCCAGGTGACTCAGTGGTAAAGAATCCACCTGCAATGCAGGAGATGCAGGTTCGATTCCTGGGTCGGGAAGATCGCCTGGAGGAGGAAATGGCAACCCACTCTGGTCTCCTTGCCTGGAGAATCCCATGGACAGAGGAGCCTGGCGGGTTACAGTCCATAGGGTTAGAACTGGGAGTGACTTAGCAGGCTGGCAGACAGCCGGCCCAGCCTCAGGAGCAGAGCTGGGAGTCCAGTCCCAGGCTCCAGGCCTTCCTGGCTCAGAGAAGTCCTCCCCTGCGGAGTGTCCTGTCGGGGAGCAGTGAGGGCACCTGCCTGATGGGCCCTGGGGCTCCCTGGCCCCTGAGGTCAGTCCATGTCCTGCCAGCCACCCAGGCTCACCGGGCTCTGCCCACGCGTGCAGTTCTCGCCTCTAGAACCCTCCCTGCCCTCTGCCAGGCCCTCCTCCAGGCAGTTCCTGCCCCTCCCCCAGCCTCCCAGCCCGGGGACGGATCTCTGTTGGCCCTCTCTCCCCCCAGGCCCTGCACCCCATGAGGGTGGACACCCGGAACCCCCACCCTGCCATGCTCCAGCGTAAAGCTGGTGCCTACAATGCGCCCGCTGGGCGAAAGCAGCAGCTGAGACCTGGCTGTCCAAGGAGGGGTCCTGCCTCGTGTCTCCAGGGCCGCCGGGGGTGGGGGCGGCAGTCAGCGGAGGCCCTGGCCCCCAAGCAGGCGCGCTGCCAGAGGTGCCTCCCGCTCTTCCAGGCTCCCTCCTCCCTCCACACCCCTCTCCTAATCTTTCACAGGAAAAAAAAAGGGGGAAAAAGGCTAAAGAAAGAGGTTTTCTTCTCCATTTTCTGAAAATGAGATTTTAAATTGGTTATTAAAAATAACCAAGAGGCGGTGCAGCGCCAGGAGGGGATTACGTGGGGAGCCTGGGCTGTGGGGGCCTACCCACCCCTCCTCCTCGGCGGGTGCCCTGCCCGCGGCCCGCAGCCTGTGCCCACGCCACGCTCAGCTTGGCCCCCTCGCTCTGCCCTTCCCTCTGTGCAGTGGGGGGTCAGGGGTGGGGGGCGAGCTGCTGAGAAGGGAGGTGGCCGTGGAGATGGAGGAGGTGGAGACGCTGGGGTCGGGACCCCAGGCTGCAGAAGGCCCCCAGTTCCTCGGTGCCCCTCCCTTGACTCCCTGCTCAGCCACTGCCCGGCCCCTCCGAGCGGTTGCTCATCCCCGGGTGCTGAGCTCGCGGCCGCCACAGGGTGTCTGTAAGGGCCCGTCCTCAGGCCCTCCTTCCCTCCCTCCATGGGACATCCCATCTTGACTCTCAGCATTAGTATCATTTCTCCAAGAGGCTGACCTTGACACCGGATGGTCTCCGGGGGTTACCCCTGCTGCCGCCACCCCACGGGTCCCTGAGAGTTTCCTCTCCCATCCTCATCCCCACGGGTGTCTGTTTCATGGGCTTGACCTCTACCCTCTGTGCAGTCAGGCTGTGCGCTCCCTGAGGTGGGGACTGGGGAACTATGGGTCTGCCCCATTCCCACGCCCCGGGCTCTTCCTGTCCCGGGGGCTCCATGCCAGCCCCTGTGTTTCTTTGTCTGAAAGGTTCTCTGGCCGCTGGTGGGAGATTCAAGGCATCACCTCTCTAGGCAGCAGTGCTTAACTCATGACTGATAGGGTGGGTGGGTGACTAGGCTCTCACCTTCAGACAGGATGGCCTGGGTGGGGGCGCTGAGCCCCAGCGGCTCCCGGAGATGACCACTTAACCTGAATCACCCGCCTCCCTCTGTCCCTACCATGTGCCCTGGGGTCAAGTCCTGTCCTCAAATCGTTCCTTAGGGCCAGGAGCGAGGCTGAACAATGGCCTCCCAAAGAGAGCTATGTTCCAATCTTTGGAACTTGTAATTGTTACCTTATAAGGCAAAAAATAAAAGGGCTTTGTGGCTGTGATTAAGTTAAGAATCTTCCGATGGGGAGATTATCTGGATTATCTGGGTGGTCCCTTAAAGCAACCATTTGCATCCTTATGTGCCGGGCCAGCTGGAAGATTTCAGCGAGCAACACGACGCGTTCCTTTAGGCTAAGAAATAAAGACACAGAACAGATGGGGTCGAGAGGATCGCTGCAGTCAATGATGATTCTTTATTTCTCAGGGTTACATATATACTAAACCAAGAAGAGAGGCATCCCAAAGAAAATTCTTCCCCATGTACATCATTTTTAAGATAACAATCACCAGAGCTCTCTCATGGCACCAAAGGCATCCTACTTATCTTAAGGGCAGTCGTGCAAAGCTATCTATCTGCGCCTTGTGTGCATTCAAGGCTCACTAATGTTCTGTTAGGAGTTAACTTGGATAGTAAATTCCAGAGAGGTGGCGGGACAGAGAGCTATGTCTGCGAACAGACCCTTGATAATCAATCAAGGCAGCTCCCAGAGTCAGCTCTTTCAAGCCGCTCCCCGCAGCTCCCCCTCTTTTATTTAGTAAAATGGCATGCCTGATTCTTTTGGCGTAAGTAATTACTGTGTAGGACAGCCTTGATGTCCCACAGCTCTTTGACAAATTTCTTTATGATACAAGGAGCAATGCACACAAAAAGCGCTAATACCAGAAGCATGGTCACTACCCCTGAAAAAAGATGCCAAAGTGAGGTTATCGAGGGAAAATTGGAAAACAAACTGTTAACAAACTCTTCAGCATTTTCTGCCAAATCCATACTAGCCCGAGGAGCATTTTCTATATCAAGAATTTCCTGATGAAGTTGTAATAGATCTAAGGAAATGTTTTCATTATGCCAAATACCATCTAAATGTGATTTCACTCTGTCCCAAGGAGTTTCAGTATCATTATAAATTTTTGGCGTAACACAAATCCAACGATAGTTAGCATGACATCTAATTTTTGTTCTTAGCTTTAACCCTTGCACTTCTTCTCCCAAAAATCTTGTAAGGCATGGTTCCGGCGAGGCAGAAAAGGAAAGACGACCTCAACAGAAGTAGGTTACCTTTATTCAGGCAAGGAGGGGCGACAGTCGGCCTAATGACCAGGCTGAGCACCGAAAGGGATCAGGGAGGCTTCATACTTATAGGGAGGTTTGTGGAAGCGATAAGGGAAACGTCAATCAAGTGGGATATTTTGAGTATTCTTTTGTTGAGATGACACTTGCAGTTGGGCAGGGGGTGATAAGTCTTCTGGGCGGGTGTAGGGGGTGGTAGGTTTCCGGACAGGGGGTGATAAGTCCCAGATAGATGCAGCTGGCCTGGAACATCAGGATGGAACTAAAGTTGTGCTTTGTTTTCTCCGAAGTTAGATGATTCAGCAAGGGGCCTTTGAGACTGTTGTTCTCTTTTCTAGGCCCAAAAGACTCCTTCAAATCTTACTGCATCATAAAGCGCATTTAGTCTATCCTCTAATTTTCTATCTATATCTTCTTGAATCCCTAAAGCTTTGGAAGTATTTTTTGCCAAATCGTCTACAATGCTAGCAGTATGCACAGATTGAGCTAAAGATACAGAAGCAGTAACAGCAGAAGCAATTAAAGTTATAAGTGTTACTACTCCTAGAATTATTAATCCTATCCCCCTTCGTGGCCTAGCAAGGGCTGTGTACACTCTTTCCCATAGTTCAAGCCCAGACTCTTCATACCAGGGCTCAGTAAGATTTACAGGCAACATAACAAAAGGTGGTTGTTTAACTATTAAGACTCCAGAATTATTTCTTATTCCTCGAATGCAATTGGTTAGGGTACAATTAAAACAATGAATATAATATTGACTATTATTCTTAGTAAGATTTACAGAACCAGCAATAATCATAAATGGATAAGGCACACAAGCCCGAGGATATCTCCAGGTTGCATTCCAAAAAAATCCACCTTTAACCTTTTCTCCAGTCTGCATGAAGGATCCGCTTGTTTCAAAAGCGGCCAGCAACTTCCAGACCTCAGTTTGATAAACAAGGGTGCCGCCAAGATTCCAAATTCTCGCTGCAAACTGTCTGTTACTTTCCTTTCCGGGTTTCTCTCTGAGTCTGGCGACCAGTCCCACAGGGAGTGCGTGCTGTTAGGAATAGAATACACCGTAGCAGTCTCATTCCGGCAGAGTGTCCATGGCCCCGCCCTATGTTTCCCTTCATGCCCCAGGCCACAGAATGGGACATCCTGGGGCCCCGTCCCGCTGCGCCGCTGTGCATGCCCTGTGAGCCTGGTCACACCAGGAGTATCCACACTCCAGCCAGTGCTGTAACCAGAACACCCGACATCTGTAACAGTGAGACAACCTGAAACATTCTGATGTCGGAAAAAGCACATTGGCAATTGTGAAGAAAACCCTGTATAAGAAATACTGGCACTTTGAGGAGAGATGTGCTTATCAGAGAAGCCTCTTAATAAGATTGTATCATTCACATACACGGGAACAAAACTCATTTCCCATCCAACAGGCTGTAAAAGAGGGGGATCAGGAACATACGCCCAGAAGATACTGGCTTCCATGGAACGTATCTGGTTTAAAAGGAGTAATAATGAAATTAATATACTAGTAGGAGAGGCAGGGAAGGGTTGGAAGCATTCTCACACGCCATCTGTAACAGCGCCTGTATCTGTTGAGCTGTCGGCAGCGGGACCGTCTCCTGGATCGTGAGCTGTCTCATTCACTCCACCAGGGATCTCCTCCGCCGTGCGTACCAACCTTTCCGGGAGCCAGCGCGGCGCTTCGGCATTCTGCGGGAAAACACAAACATGACCTCTCCCCCATATTAGAACTGGATCCGGCCCATGCCATCTGCCTTCCAACGGGTCTTTCCACCTGACTAATGGCCGTGCCTTTTTATTATCATAGTGCCAAAAATGTTGAGCTGCTGATTTTCCATTTTTATCGAGGCTCAGAAAATTTAAAACAAACAAAGCATGACTAAGAAGATTGTTAGGCGTAACAGCATACAAACTCCCCCTTTTTAATTTTTTCAGTTGGTGCTGAAGGGTTTGATGTGCCTGCTCAACAATTCCTTGGCCCTGTGGATTATATGGGATTCCAGTCTTGTGTACGATGTGCAGCTGGACACAAAAGGTTTGAAAATTGCGGCCAACATATCCAGGGCCATTGTCTGTTTTGATGCATTTAGGTAGGCCCATAGCAGAAAAATTCCGTAAGCAATGCTGCTGCAACAAACTTCTGGCACAAGGTGGGGCTATTGGCCATACCCTGTGGCAAAACTTTCCAATGATACCTGCGCATTGGTTGGGAAAAATTAACAGAAGGAATACTAAAAGCAAATCGAGGGCAATCTTGAGGTGCTAGAGGAATAGTATAAAAGCAGTCTTTTAAATCTAGAATTATTTTGTGGGCATCCCTCGGAATAGCCATGGGAGAAGGCAATCCTGGTTGTAATGCTCCCATGACTTCCATAGTTTCATTAACCTTTCGCAGATCCTGCAAAAGCCTCCATTTCCCAGAATTTTTCTTAATAACAAAAATGGGCAAATTCCAAGGTGAATTAGACTGTTCAATATGTCCCAATTCCAACTGTTCCTGCACCAGTTGTTGGGCAGCGTCAATTTTCTCTTTGGAAAGGGGCCACTGATCAACCCACACAGGCTCCTCAGACTTCCAAGTAATAGGATCTGCGTGAATTACAGGAGGATCAGAGGTCCCTTCTAAAAATACCCAAGTCCACTTCTTTTTGGTAACCTTTTTGTCTGAACAGGCGCAACAGTTCCCTGATTATTTCTTCCAAGTCCCGAGGTGGGAAGAAGCCCTTGATCTAAAAGCTGATTGCTAACCTGATCACTGGGGCTGTATAAATATACTCCCATATGAGTCATAACATCTCGTCCCCACAAATTTACAGGGAGGTTTGGGAGGACATAAGGTCTAATGTCTCCTTTGTGACCCTCATGGTCAGTCCAATGTAACAGCTCTGTACTTTGTTCAGGGTTATTAGTTTGACCAATTCCTTGCAATGTTGATATAGCTATCTGTTTAGGCCATTTTCGGGGCCAGTGTCTCTCAGCAATAACAGAAACATCAGCTCCTGTGTCCAGAATGCCTGTAAAGAACTTTCCATTTATTCTTAATGTGAACTCAGGATGATTATTAGTTATTGCCTGGACCCAGTAGGCGTCAGAGGATCCGAAGGTGCCTTCCTCTCTCCTGGAAGCCAATGCTTTTCCAGTCTGCACCGCAGGGACCAATATCAATTGAGCTATACGCTGTCCGCTAGCTATGGTGGTAATGCATCGCGGGGAATGGGCCATAATTTTAATTTCTCCTGTATAATCAGCATCAATTACTCCAGGAGCTATGAGCAGTCGTTTTATGGTGGAGCTACTACGTCCAAGCAAAAGTCCGACGGTTCCATCAGGCAAAGGGCCGTATACCCCAGTGGGCAGAGCCTGCATTCCCATTTCGGGAGTCAGTACTGTGTAGGAGGAGGAACAGAGGTCCAAGCCTGCGCTCCCTGAGGTGGCTCTGAACAAGTCTGTGACTCGCCTTCTACCATCTGATTTCCCTGCATTGCCCCATAACATTGTTTCGGGGCCAGGGGCTGGCCCCTCACCCAGTTTCCCGACGGTGAGGGAAGTGGGTTTCCCTGGACATCAATTTTAGATTTACAGTCTTTTGCCCAATGTCTTCCTTTTTTACACCTAGGGCATAAATTAGTTTTAATATTCCCTGAATTGGCTCGTTGGGGGCAAAAGGCGGCACGATGTCCAGGCTGGCCACAAACAAAACAGCCAGCATTTCCTCTACTAGGTAATCCTCGTTTATTTTTCATTTGCTGTTGATATAATATTTCTTTTATGCTTTTACCTTGTAAAGCTGCAGCCAGGGTAATACCCTGCATATAGGAAGGTCCGATATCAGCACATATACGAATGTAATCTGATAGACCCCCCTTTTTTCTGTACGGTCTAAGCGCAGCCTGACAGGCAGAATTTGCATTTTCATAGGCTAATTGTTTAGTAAGCACTATTCCAGCCTGCTCATCAGCCATAATCTTACCTACTACTTCAAGAAGACGAGCCACAAAATCTTGATATGGTTCATCAGGCCCCTGACGAATTTTTGAAAGATCCTCAGTCTTATTACTAGAGCAAGGGAGCTTTTTCCAAGCCTGCCGGGCAGCATTAGAAATTTGAGCATATGCTCCAGGCAAATAGTTCAATTGAGCATTCCCCTACCAACATTTCATATGTAGTATTGATCCCTTGTCGCTGGTTTAGTTCAGCTATATGGCCACATTGTTCTGTAAATTCTGATTTCCATAATAAATAGTCCCCTCCTGATAAGCAAGCTCTTGCAATTTGTTTCCAATCACTAGGTGGCAAATTTTGACCTCCTAGACTCTCTATCATGGTCTGGGTAAAAGGAGCCGTAGGTCCATATTGAGCGCAGGCAATTTTTAATTCCTTTAGTTGTTTGAAAGGTAAAGCTTCATAATACCTTTGGTTTTCATGCTCAAATACCAGGAAAGTAGCGGAGAATCCCTGAACAGTTTCTTCAGCTCTTTGGGCCTGTTGCATAGCCTTTTGCAAGGGGGACAAACTGTGTGATTCACGAGTTATATTCAACAAATTTTCAGATTTGGAAATAGGTGGAGGATCTAATCCAGCATAGTTGAGAGTGCATAAGCAGGAGGCGCAGTAGAGATTGCACCAGCGCCTTCATCCCTACCTTCCCTTTTTATTTCTTCCTTTATTGTTATTAATAATTTCTGCATGAGTGCCTCCAGACCCTTTGTTGGAGGGGCAGCTGCTGCCTGCTCATTCGAATCGTCAGTTACAAGTAATTCGCAATGATCATCCTTATGGTAAGCAGCTGCCTGTTCCTCTAAACTTTTCTCATCCTCTGGAGTCAGCGTTCCCTCATTTTCCTTCAAAGGTTTTGCAGATTCTAATTCAAAGGTTGTGGGTCCTTTCCCTTTAGGAGTAGCATAAACTTTAGGAGTAGCATAAATTGGTTCTTCGGGTGGGAGCATGTGTTTTAATTTACTCCCTTCCTCATGTTCAAAATCAAGGCAGTCTCTTATTAAAGACCATAATGAAAATGTTTCCACAGGAACCTTATTAGGCCCGTGGAGAGTATAATAGGTTTGAATCTGTTTCCCTATCTTTTTCCATATCTCTAAACTCATAGTCCCTTCCTGTGGAAACCAGGGACATACTTCCTCAACAAAACTAAGAAAAGCCTGCAATTTTGTTTTAGTAACCTGCATTCCCCGATCCTTTAACATTATCTGTAACATATGCACAAACAACTGACGACTATTATCTTGTCCCATGGTTTATACTCTCAACAATATTCCTTCCTGCCCCTCAATATACAAGTACACACACTCTGACTTGCCTTAATAGTTTCAACGGGCAGCGGCCGCAAGGAACTTTCGTTGAGCTCCACGCTGTTGGGCGCCACTTGCCGGGCCAGCCAGAAGATTTCAGCGAGCAACATGACGTGTTCCTTTAGGCTAAGAAATAAAGAGACAGAACAGATGGGGTCGAGAGGATCGCTGCAGTCAACGATGATTCTTTATTTCTCAGGGTTACATATATACTAAACCAAGAAGAGAGGCATCCCAAAGAAAATTCTTCCCCATGTACATCATCTTTAAGATAACAATCACCAGAGCTCTCTCAAGGCGCCAAAGGCATCCTACTTATCTTAAGGGCAGTCGTGCAAAGCTATCTATCTGCCCCTTGTGTGCATTCAAGGCTCACTAATGTTCTGTTAGAAGTTAACTTGGATAGTAAATTCCAGAGGGGTGGCGGGACAGAGAGCTATACCTGCGAACAGACCCTCGATAATCAATCAAGGCAGCTCCCAGAGTCAGCTCTTTCAAGAAGCTCCCCGCACTAGAGAAGACTCTTGATAGTCTCTGGGTCTGCGAGGAGATCAAACCAGTCAATCCTAAAGGAAATCAGTCCTGAACATTCATAGGAAGGACTGACGATGAAACCAAAGCTCCAATCCTTTGGCCCCCTGATGTGAAGAGCCAACCCACTGGAAAAGACCCTGATGCTGGGAAAGACTGAAGGGAAATGGAGAAGGGGATGACAGAGGAAGAGATGGTTGGATGGCATCACTGACTCAACTGTCATGAATTTGAGCAAGCTTCGGGAGTTGGTGATGCGCAGGGATTCCTGGCGTGCTGCAGTCCATGGGGTCACAAAGCGTCAGACACAACTGAGCAACTGAACAGCAACTACAACAACATGAGAGTGAATGTTTCTTGTCAGACCTGCAGCTGGTATGCACACATTGGTTGAGAACACTCTCCAACTCAGATTGCCTCTAAGCTGATTAAGTCTGTCACAAGTGCATGAACCAAAAGGTAATGGATTCATTCTGGGATGGAACAGAATGTAACTTTGAACAGTCTGTAAAATTTGCAGAGTCTGTAATCCACTCAAGATTTCAAATAATAAAACATTCACCTAAAATTTAAAGCCTCTTGGAAAGTTGCATCCTATCTATGAAAACATTCCATAGATTTCTTTTCATAATCATTTTTCACAGTGATAACACTGAGAGGGTAACAGGCAGGAAGGCCAGGGGTCTCCAAATGGAGGAAAGAGGCTGCAAGTGCCAGACATTTTTATTTCTCTTAAGCGGCAGGAGGAAAAAAACCAGCGATATTTTTCTTCTCTATACAAATTTAAAAGGAGGTTTCTCTGAAAATGCTGTGTTGCCATGACACCTGGTTTCACCTGAAGCTAACTACTCTCAAATCTTGAGTTAACCAGTACATTGCTTTTTCTTATGGAAATGTTGTCTTAAGCTATGTTAATGTACCCCAGATTCTATCTCCAAGTTGGTTCTGCCAAATGGCCCAACCTACTTACTCAGGTATTGTTCCCCTAATCTATGTAAACGAAACTATTTGTTGGTATTCTGCCCTTCTACAAGATTCAAGTCAATCATTTTATGGCCAGGGATGAATTATCTGGTACCATTCTAAATTTTATGACACTCCTTTCTTTTCATTAAAAGACTGTGAGTGACTATATAACATACAGCTAAAGACAAGGAGGGGTGTACTCTTTTGCCCCCTTCTGATACCTATGGCAGAAGCTATCTCTATCTCCACTATACTTTAATAAAACTTTATTACACAAAAGCTCTGAGCGATCCAGCCTCGTCTCTGGCCCTGGATTGTATTCGTCTCCTCCGGAGGCCAAGAATTCCAGCGTCTTATGGTTCAGCAACAACCTTTCAACACTTTAACTCTTCAGTTGCTGATATTATAACCAAGATAAACTTGTCCTCATGGGTGTGGGAGATGAAGTGGATCCATTGTGATTGCTCTCTGGTCAAATGACTCTTGCAATTTCTAATTATGTTCTATATCCACAATATTTATTTTTACATCCATCGAAGTCTACTTCTCAGATCTTTATGTACACCAAACAATAGATACCTGGTCAGTTCAGATTATATTAAACACTCTTTCCATAACTTTTCCAATGTCAATTGAACCAGAACAAGGTGAAGCAGGGAGAAGTGTTGAAATTTTAAATGATCTCTAAGGACCCAAAAAAAAAAAAACAGACAGAAATCCTAACCATTACTGGTCTATACAAAAGAATCACAATGTGTCTTTTTCATGAAATTGCAACAGATGACTAAATAGAGTTGCAACAAGTTGGAGTTATGCTTGATTTTATTTGAAACAGTTTGGATGTGGGCATATGAGGATATATAGGATGATACATACTTAAGGAGGTAACAAGTATGAATCCAAAAATTTATAAGCTATACTTTGTAAACAAAGGTGAAACATTTAATTTGTTTTCACTATCTCACCCTTCCAGACTTTGCCATCATCTACTGACCCCCAGTGGACTTGTTGGTTTAGTGCCCTCAGATTAAAACTAGTCACATGAATCTTGCTTAACTGTGTTCTCTTTGTTTGAAATTGTTTATGTTTCTCTCTCCTAGTATGCTCTTATAAATGCCACTATCTGTATCACTTACGTTGTCTATAAGGTGGTCTCCTTCATTGTCCACTGTGTAACCATCCTCCGTGTATACAGATATTTACATGTCTATGTATACAGATACCTATGTCTATATGTATCTATAATAGATATTTATATCTGTATATACATAGATAGTTATGTTTATATGTACATATGTATTTATATGTCTATCTGTATAGATATTTATGTCTCTATGAACCTAGGTATTTATACATCTATGTACCTAGAATGTATATTTCTTTTTTTTTTTCCATTTATTTTCATTAGTTGGAGGCTAGTTACTTTACAATATTGTAGTGGGTTTTGTCATGCATTGACATGAATCAGCCATGGATTTACATGTGTTCCCCATCCCGATCCCCCTTCCCACCTCCTCTCTACCCGCTCCCTCTGGGTCTTCCCAGTGCACCCGGCCCGAGCACTTGTCTCATGCATCCAACCTGGGCTGGTGATCTCTTTCACCCTAGATAATATACATATTTTGATGCTGTGCTCTCAAAACATCCCACCCTCGCCTTCTCCCACAGAGTTCAAAAGTCTGTTCTGTACATCTGTGTCTCTTTTTCTGTTTTGCATATAGGGTTATCATTACCATCTTTCTAAATTCCATATATACGTGTTAGTATACTGTATTGGTCTTGATCTTTCCAGCTTACTTCACTCTGTATGATGGGCTCCAGTTTCATCCATCTCATTAGAACTGATTCAAATGAATTCTTTTTAATGGCTGAGTAATATTCCATGGTGTATATGTACCACAGCTTCCTTATCCATTCATCTGCTGATGGGCATCTAGGTTGCTTCCATGTCCTGGCTATTATAAACAGTGCTGTGATGAACATTGGGTTGCACATGTCTCTTTCAGATCTGGCTTCCTCAGTGTGTATGCCCAGACATGGGATTGCTGGGTCATATGGCAGTTCTAATTCCAGTTTTTTAAGAAATCTCCTCACTGTTCTCCATAGCGGCTATACTAGTTTCCATTCCCACCAACAGTGTAAGAGGGTTCCCTTTCCAAGGTGACTTTAAAAAACAGCCACTGAGGTTCTAAAATTTCATGTGCATCATAATCAACTGAAAATCTTGCTTAGAAAACATGAATTGCAGGGCCCCACTTCAAAATTTTCTGATTCATTAGGTTTGGGTGGGGCCCATGGTTTACAACAAATTGAATACTTCTTTTCTTTTTTTTCTTTTTTTTTTATTAGTTGGAGGCTATTACTCTACAATATTGTAGTGGTTTTTGTCATACACTGACATGAATCAGCCATGGATTTACATGTATTTCCCATCCCGATCCCCACTCCCGCCTCCCACTCTACCCGCTCCCTCTGGGTCTTCCCAGTGCACCAGGCCCGAGCACTTGTCTCATGCATCCAACCTGGGCTGGTGATCTGTTTCATCCTAGATAATATACATGTTTCGATGCTGTTCTCTCGAAACATCCCACACTCGCCTTCTCCCACAGAGTCCAAAAGTCTGTTCTGTACATCTGTGTCTCTTTTTCTGTTTTGCATAGATAGTTATGTCTATATGTACATGTATATTTATATGTCTATGTTTATAGATATTTATGCCTCTATGAACCTGGGTATTTATACATCTATGTACCTAGAATGTATATTTCTATGCATATAGACATTTGTATATCTATAAACGTAGACATTTATATCTCTCTCTGGACATTTACATATCTATGTACCTAGATATTTACATTTATGTACACTTATGTATATACAAATAGATGTCTTACCAGTACAACAGGGCCTGTAGAAAAAGGAACGCTCCTACAAAAAGATCTGACTCTGCAACCGGACAACAACAAAAACAGAAAATACATTCGGTTCACCTGCCACCAACAACACGTGATATATCAATGTTACTACAATATGAAATAAAGGTTACTTTAAAAAAATAATGCTTAGGGGGACTTCCCTGCAGTCCAGTGGTTAAGATTCTGTGCTTCTAATGCAGGGGGCGAGGGTTCGACACTTGGTCAAGGAACTAAAAATCCCACATGCCACATGGACCTGTCAGTAAATTAAAAAAATTATTACAATAAATAAATAAGAAAGTTCAGAAAGAACACACAAGCTTTTGGGTGTTTCTTCAGGTACATTCCATATTGAATTACAGTCTTGAGTTAAAACTTGAAAGTTTTCACTTTCAAGGTAATCACAACTGGGCATGATAAAGTCCTGACGCCTTGTGGCCATTCCCTGCAATAGCAACCTTAAAATTTATGCTTATAAGAACATTTCACGCAAAGATGGGCTCAGTAAAGGACAGAAATGGTATGGACCTAACAGAAGCAGAAGATATTAAGAAGGGGTGGCAAGAAAACACAGAAGAACTGTACAAAAAAGATCTTCATGAACCAGATAATCACGATGGTGTGATCACTCATCTAGAGCCAGACATCCTGGAATGTGAAGTCAGGTGGGCCTTAGGAGACATCACTACAAACAAAGCTAGTAGAGGAGATGGAATTCCACTTGAGCTATTTCAGATCCTAAAAGATGATGGTGTGAAAGTGCTGCACTCAATCTGTCAGCAAATTTGGAAAACTCAGAGGTGGCCACAGGACTGGAAAAGGTCAGTTTTCATTCCAATCCCAAAGAAAAGCAATGCCAAAGATTGCTCAAACTACTGCACAATTGCACTCATCTCATACACTAGCAAAATAATGCTCAAAATTCTCCAAGCCAGGCTTGAGCAATACATGCACTGTGAACTTCCAGATCTTCAAGCTGGTTTTAGAAAAGGCAGAGAAACCAGAGATCAAATTGCCAACATCCACTGGATCATCGAAAAAGCAAGAGAGTTCCAGAAAAAATATCTATTTCTGCTTTATAGATTATGCCAAAGCCTTTGACTGTGTGGGTCACAATAAACTGGAAAATTAAAAGAGATTGGAATACCAGACCACCTGACCTGCCTCTTGAGAAATCTGTATGCAGTTCAAGAAGCAACAGTCAGAACCAGACATGGAATAACTGACTGGTTTCAAATCGGGAAAGGAGCATATCAAGGCAATATATAGTCACCCCGCTTATTTAACTTCTATGCAGAGTACATCATGAGAAATGATGTAGCACATGGATGAAGCACAAACTAGATTCAAGATTGCCAGGAGAAATATCAGCAATGCTGATGGCACAACCCTTTTGGCAGAAAGTGAAGAAGAACTAAAGAGCCTCCTGATGAAAGTGAAAGCCGAGACTGAAAATGTTGGCTTAAAGCACAACATTCAGAAAACTAAGATCATGGCATCTGGTCCCATCACTTCATGGCAAATAGATGGGGAAATAGTGGCTGACTTTATTTCGGGGGGCTCCAAAATCACTGTAGATGGTGACTGCAGCCATGAAATTAAAAGACACTTATTCCTTGGAAGAAAAGTTATTACCAACCTAGACAGTATATTAAAAAGCAGAGATGTTACTTTGCTAACAAATGTCTCTCTAGTCAAGGCTATGGTTTTTCCAGTGGTCATGTATGGATGGGAGAGTTGGACTATAAAGAAAACTGAGTGCTGAAGAATGGACGCTTTTGAACTGTGGTGTTGGAAAAGACTTGAGAGTCCCTTGGATTGCAAGGGGATCCAAACAGTCCATTCTAAATGAGATTAGACCTGAGTGTTCATTGGAAAGACTCATGTTGAAGCTGAAACTCCAACGCTTTGGCCACCTGATGTGAAGAGTTGACTCATTTGAAAAGACCCTGATGCTGAGAAAGATTGAGGGCAGGAGGAGAAGGGGACGACAGAGGATGAGAAGGTTGGATGGCATCACTGAATCAATGGACACGAGTTTGAGTAAACTCCGGGAGTTACTGATAGACAAGGAGGCCTGGCGTGCTACACTCCATGGGGCTGCAAAGAGTCAGACGTGATTCAGAGACTGAATTGAACTGATAAGGGGAAAGAATATGAAGAAGAATAGATATCTATATCTATATCAAGAATAGATATCTATATGTATACCACACCAGCTGGAATGTAAGGGATGCTGATGGTGACTGGTTCTGACTCTCAAGACTTTAATCGACTGAAGCTTGGAGTCTCCCACAGCCCAAGACCCTTAATGAACATGCCTGTAAAGTTAAAGTGTTAGTCACTCACTCATGTCTGACTCTTTGCAACCCCATGGACCACCAGCCTCCTCTGTCCATGGGATTCTCCAGGCAAGAATACTGGAGTGGACTGCCCCGCCCTCCTCTTGGGATCTTCCTCACTTAGGGGTTGAACCCAGGTCTTCTGCTATGCACAGATTGTTTACCATCTGAGTCACCACAGAAGCTGGAACATGCCTGTACTCATAGATTAAAGCTAACCCAACTTTGTGGTTTACAGAGACCCTGCTCTGGAAAGCTCCATGGTGTTCTCCATAGTTCTGCAAGTAATACACTTTTCCTTCCCATGAGCTTTGGCTGGGTTGTACCTTCTGGCTCTACATCCACCAAGAGGTAAACTCACTTTTCTTATAACACATCTCCAACCAGACTCCCAACCACCACTTGACACTAATTCTACAGTCAGTCGCTTTGCTTCCAATACATGGAAATCACATTGTTTTTCTGTGAGCAAAGCTACCTAAGGGCCAGGAACAGTGTCCCTGTTTTACCTTGTGAAGCCAGTAGGTGTCAGGCAAACTCAGCTCAGTGGATCCGCATTCCTCCAGATCAATGCCTCGGCTTACAGAAAACACTTGCAAGGCTTTGAGGTTTTATTTATACCTCATTTCTGAAGGCTTCTCATACCTACATTAAATATACAGATGGCTCATCAGTGCCACTTCTACTTTAGGGTTAAAAATCCTCCAAGTTTTTTCTAACATCCTTATTCCATGCGTTGTGTTTAAATCTTTGACCACACGGTGTTTATCTTGTGTCTCATCAGAATGCAGTTAATTACACAGTTTCCCTTGAATAATGCAGTACTCACCACATAAGAGTTCTTGCCAAAACTGGATTTGATAAGGTAGGGCACAGGGGGACCTAGGATACACTCCGGGAGCACGGTTACAATCTGGTGGAGCCTATATACCAGTTGAGGGCACTGGAAAGAAACATTCAGCCTGAGGACAACCCGCCCACTTGAGGATCCAAGCCTAAGAGGCCAGGCCTGAAAACAAACAAACCAGCCACGATGCGCCTGCACGCTGGAGGCTTGACAGACACGCCCACAGAGCAGCCAATCCCCGAGCGGTGGGGCGGGGCCTCCATCGCGCTCCCCACCCTCCGGGCGCCTATTGGCCAGTCTGCCTCAGTCACAACGCCGATTGGTCGCTTGTGCCTGACAGGGTACAGGCAGGCTGCTGGCCCTTCACTTCACCTCAGCGTGGAAGGACTGGACATCGCTGAACCTCTAGCTCTCCTGGGGACAGGGTGGGCAGCGTGGCAGGACAGCGGGGAGGCTGACGGGAACGCGCCCTGCCCAGCCCTCGTAAACCCTTAGCCTGATGGCTTCAAATTCCAGGGTGGGAGGTCCGAAATCCTGTCAACTTTGAGTAACCTGAGTCCTAATCTGAAGGGGGCTTGGTCTCGTCAGCTTCAGGGATTACAAGTCCCTTCACCCACAGAAACACCAAACCCCTTAGTGCTGCGACCCTCAAATACCTAGATTAACCCCAGTTCCCCTCAGCCTAAGGCACCCTAAAAATAGCACCCGCAGAGAGACCCAATTTCCTCAACCTCGCAGCCCTGAATCCCTCCGCCTGCGAGCTCTTAAAACTCTTCCTCCTCAAGACCCTAACTGTCCTGCCTGTCGGAGCCCTAAAGTCCCTTAATAAGAAACCCCCGATTTCCTCAGCCTCACAGTTCCCAAGTTTTCTCACCCTGCGCATTCTACGTCAGCCAAAAGATCCCCAGTCCCCTCTCTCTGAGGAACCCAGTTACTTCAGCCTGTGGGACCCAGATCTCCTCAAGCCGAGTGACTTGTCCCTTAGACGTAGAACCTAAGTTATGCCCAGATTTTTCTGAGTGTCCAGGAGGAGATCCTCAAAACCCTTCTTGGAGAAACATTCCCTCTGCTGCACTGGAACAGAGCCCTGATTTCAGCCTGACCCCAGTCCAGCAGTTAGGGGTTTCCGGGTCTCATTAAAAATCCCTCCGTCTCCCACAGACACATCCCTCCCAGTGCCTTCCCTCAGAGGGGCTGAATTGTAGGGAACCAAAGAAACCAAATCTAGTTCACATTAGGCTGATCTGTCATATCTAGTCAGGATCCGTCCATCCGACCAATACCCTCACCCCGACTTTCCCCTCACCTTCCTGCCCTGGACACTCCACTCCAAGGAAGACACACCAGGCTCTGGACACTGGTCTGGGCTATCTCAGCACCTTCTTCTTCCACAGGCACCTTGGCCTTGAGCACTCCAATGGCCATGAGGCTGAACAGGTCTCCAGAGGAGAGCACTGAGGGAGATGCCAGGAGAACAGACTGGAAGCCCACGGTGAGAGGTGGAGGCAGCAAAGCTGGGCTCTAAGCCAGCTCTATAGGAAGGACATGGCACTGGTCCCTGAAGCACCACAGACTGCTTGCCTGGGCAACTGAGTTAACTTCCCTGTGACCATACACAGGATGGGAATGCCTGGTCCTGTCTGAGATGGTGGGGGTGGAGTGGGACAAAACAGGACACTAGCTTGGTCAACTGCTCTGTGTCCAGGGAGAGCTAGGAAAATGCTCAGCGTTTGTTCAGTTAAGCAGGACACAGTCGGGAAGGAAAGTCTTCATCCCTGTCTCACACAGACCATCAAGTAGCTTCAGGCTACTCTCTTCACAAAAGGTGGAGGAGAAGGCCCAGCTCTAAGGTCTGACTTAGATTAGTAAATCACTGATGAAATCTCTTATTTTCCTTAGCCCAAAGATGCTTTCAAAGACATCTCCGTATACTTCTCCAAGGAACAATGGGAAGAGATGGGAGAATGGGAAAAAATCCGATATAGGAATGTGAAAAGAAACTACGAAGCGCTGATTGCTATAGGTAACAGGAAGTGCTGGGTGCCTGTGAGTCTGGGAAACATGAAACAGGTCTTCACCCTCAGTGTTCACTTGGGCCGCTCTTAGGTGGCTTCATCTGCTCACAGTTCCCTTTTGTGTGGAGACTAACCTGGAGGAAATGTTTACAGTTCTGTACCAAAGGGAGGTTGACCCTGCAGGGCAGAGCTCACCTCTTGCCTTATTCTAGATTCCCCCAGCCCATCCTACAGATTTCCTTGACTTTGTGACACTTCCCATTGCTTCTATGCATTGTTTCTCCTTCTTAGAACAAATATTTTGCTTCTTTCCAGGTTTCAGAGCCACTCGACCGGATTTCATGCATCACCGCAGGCAGGTCGTCAAACCCCAGGTAGATGACACTGAGGATTCTGATGAAGAATGGACACCAAAGCAGCAAGGTGAGAGAGAGGCCAGGAGGATTTGGAGGTGTCTTCCTGAAATCAGCCTTGGCTTAGGTCTCAACTACATCTCCAACAGTAGTAAGGAAAACATAATTTTCAGCATTCCGAAGTGGTTGTGGCTGAATATTGACATTAGCCTGAATGAAGATGAATGTATAGGTTTTCCAGTGTAATTCTCAAAAATTTTATGGTTAAAATTTATCATTCTTTTTACAAAGAATTATTTTTGCTAAACATTCTTAGTGAAAGGCAGTTAAAGAAACCTTAGAAATAAATTCACCAAACAGATTTAATACTAATCTCATTGGTTATTGGATTAAATCTCTTCAAAGAGGAAATGATTAACATATTATGTCAAGATATATTATTTATGTTATGTATATAAAACAAAACCCATGATCTTCTTACCCTAAGGTTAAACTAATTCTTTATTTTGATTCTGGGAAACAGTTTGAGGAACTATTTATTCTCCATGATCTTTCCCACATTTCACTGACCAGAGATGGCATCAGGTAAATAAAATGAAGTACACTTATTATAAAATAGAAGTGAGCAGCTCACTTCCTCTTCTGCTGCTCAAACAGTTTAGAAGAGTTAATCTGCCTAGACTGGAGAAAACAATTTAGATAGTTCTATGATTCTCCATCTATGGATTTCTGTTCTCCCAGGTTTTTAAAAATTATTTATTTAGTTTTGGCTGCACTGGGTCTTCATTGCTGTCCATGGGCTTTCTCTGGTTGCGGTGAGTGTCTTCTCGTTGCAGAGCACATGCAGGCTCTGTAGTTTGTGACACACAGGCTTAGCTGCCCCGCAGAAAGTGGAATCTTCCTGGACCAGCCATCGAACCTGTGTCCTCTGCATTGGCAGGCAGATTCTCATCCACTGTGCACCAGGGAAGTCCCTCTGTTCCATTAGGTTATTAAAACTAGTGAAAGGGACATGAAAACAAACATTTGGTTGTCTGCAAAGGTTTTGACATAAGGAGAGATTCTTCATAGGGAATACATACGCCTCGGTTCACCATACACCTGCACGTCTTTATTTTCCTTTTTAACAATTTCTGAGTGTATGGCACACTGTTACTAACTATGTGCACGTTAGTGTTAGTGGCCATAGGGTTAATCGCTCAGTCATGTCTGACTCTGCCTGCCCGTAGACTGTAGCCCACCAGGCTCCTCTGTCCGTGGGATTCTCTAGGCAAGAATCCTGGAGTGGGTTGCCATCTCCTGCTCCAGGTGATCTTCCCAATCCAGGAACTGGGCCTGCATCTGTTGCATCTCCTGTATTGCAGGTGGATTTTTTACCACTGAGACACCGGGGATATATATCCACATTGATGTACAACAAATCTGTAGAAATGATACATCTTGCATAACTGAAACCCTAACCCACTGAGTAACAATTCTCCAATCCTTCCTCCTCACAGCCATTGGCAACCACGATTTTATTTTCTGTTTCCATGGATTTGATTAATTTAGATACCTCATAGAAGTGGAAGCGGCCAATATTTCTCTTTTTTGATTGGTTCATTTCACTTAGTAAAATATCATCAAGGCCCATCCATGATGTAGCATATGACAGAATTCTTTTTTAAGGCTTCAAAACATTCCATTGTGTGCATGTGGATATAAGAGCTATAATATATATCTTATATATAATCTTTATCTTTTATCCACCAATGAACATTTAGGTTGCTTACACATCTTGCCCATTGGGAATAATGCGGAAATGACCATACATGTGCCCACTACTTATTCAATATCTTGCTTTCAATTCTTTATGGAAATACACTCTTGAGTGGGATTGCTAGATCATACAGCAGTTCTAACTTTCTGTGGAAACTCCATACTGTTTTCTAGAAAGCTTGCAACATTTTACATTGCCAACAATAGTGTATAAGTGTTCCAATTTATCCATATCCTTACCAAGCTTGCTATTGCCTTCTTATACATATTGCCCATCACAGAAGGTTTCAATTTGTATTTCCCTATTGATTAGTAATATTGAGCATCTTTTCATATGTTTGTTGGCCATTTGTGTATTTTCTCTGGAGAAATGTCTATTCAATTCCTTCTCTCACTGTTAGTCAGCCCAGACTGCCATAACAAAGCAGACTGCATTCCTTAAACCACAGAACCATTGTTTTCTTACAATGCTGGAGCATGGAAATTTGATATCAAGGTGCCATCATGGTCAATCAGGTTCTCTTCCTGGCTTATAGGTAGCCTTCATACTGGTGTATGCTTATTAACACCTGATCACATGTATATTTTACAAATATTTTCTACCATCCTATAGGTGGCCTTTTCAACTCTGTTCAGTGCCCTTTGCTGCACAGAGGTTTTAAGATTAATCTCATTTGTCTATTTTTACTTTGGTACTAATACTTGTGCACTTGGCACCATATCTAAGAAATCATTGCTGATTCAGTGTCGTGAAGCTTCACCCTTGTTTTCTTCTAAGAGTCTTATCAAGTCTTGCATTTAGGTCTTTCATCCATTCGGAATTGATTTTTCTTCAAGATGTAAGATGTTCATTATTTTGCATATGGTTATTTTGTTTCTCCAGCACTGTTCATTTCAGGGATTAAACTTTCCCCACTATCTTGACACCCTAAATGAAGATCATTAGACCATGTATCCAAGAGTTTATTTCTGGCTGTCTATACTGTTCCATTGATTAACATATCTGTCTTTATGCCAGCCAGCTTCCTCAGTGGCTCAGCAGGTGCAGAATCTGCCTTCAGTGCAGGAGACACAGGAGATGCGGGTTCACTCCATGGGTTAAGAAGATCCCCTGGAGAAGGAAATGGCAACCCTGTCCAGTATTCTTGCCTGAGAAATCCCCTGGACAGAGGAGCCTGGTGGGCTACAGTCCAAAAGTCACAAAAACTCAAGACGACTGAGCGACTAAGCATACATTTTTTGTCAAATCTACACTCTTTTGGTTCCTGTACGTTTGTAGTATGTTCTGAAATCAGAGGCCTCCAGCTTTGCTGTTCTTTCTAACATTGCTTTGCTGTTCTTTCTAACATTGCTTTGCCTATTTGGGGTGCTCTGAGTTTCCATGTTAACTGTTGGATGGATTTTCTATATCTGAAAAAAATTCCATTGGGATTTTAATAGGAATTGCATTGAATCTTTAAATTGCTTTGGGTAGTATGAACAGCTTAATAATATTAAGCCTACAAATCCATAAACACGAGACACCTATCTATTTATTTATGTCAGATTCCTTTCAGCAATACTTTGTAGTTTTCAACATATAAGTCTTTCATCTCCTTAAGTTTATTCCTAATTACTTCATTCTTTTCAATGCTATTATAAATAAGATTATTTGTCCAGTGGCTAAGACTCCACACTGCCAGTGCAGAGAAGTTGGGTTCAGTCCCTACTCAGGGAACTAGAATCCACATGCCACAACAAAGGCCTGGCACAAACAAATAAATAAAAATATTTTTTTTTTTTTTAAATTTAGCTCGACTATAGCTTTAAAAAAATTAAAAAATAAATAGGATTGTTTTCTTATTTTCCTTTGTGGAATGGTCATTCTTCATGCACAGAAAGATATTTGAATGTTGATATTGTAACGTGCAACTTTCTGTGCAGGATTTTTGTGTGTGTGGATTTAAAGGTTTTTCTGCACATAAGACCATGCCCCTGTGAACAGACATAACTTACTTTTTTCTTTCCAAATGGTAGCCTTTTGTTTCCATTTCTAACCTAAAGCCCTGACTAGGAGTTCTAGTATCATGGTGAACAGAAATTTCAATAACGGTCATCCTTGCCTTTTTTTCTTGATCGTAGAAGTTTTCAGCTTTTCACTGATGACTAGGATGTTAGAGGTAGACTTTCAATATATGACCTTAATTATATTGCAGTAACTTCCTCGTATCTCTACATTGATGAGTACTTTTGTCATGAAAGGCTACTAAATTTATTAGATACTTTATGAACATCAGATGAGGCACAGATGAAGTTTCATATTCTTTTTTAATTTTAAGAAAATTATGTAATACTCCCAGTGGAACCATGGGAGTTGATGATACAGAAATCATCTTCCATTCCTCCTTTGGTAATCATTGTCTTTGTCACTCTCTGGCTTAGAATTATGTGTCCTTAATTAGAATACCCAGAGTTTGGAAACATTTCCCAACCAAAAGACTGATTCTCATCATTTTTTAGGTAAACCTTCTTCGATGTCCTTCCGAGTAGAGCACAGTAAACACCAGAAGGTGAGTATTTCCCAAATCCTGTTGCCAAAATATCCTCCTCATGGATCCAGTCACAGGTGAGAATAGGAGAAAACACAGAGATCCTGGAGATGGCTGCCTTCCTGTCCTGAATCTTTACCACAATGTCTGATATGAGCAACATCTTTACAGTTAGTAAGAACAACACCCATAGTATCCTATTATATTGTTACATTATTTTCACAATATTTCAGACTTTAAGCATTTTATGTGAATAAACTTACTTAAACCTTAAAACAATCCTACAGTACCTATAAGTAGGTATATAGCTATCACCATTAGAGATCACAAAACTGAGGTAAAAAAAAAAATGATTGATTATATGCCCAAGATCACAGTATCACTGGTAGTGCAATCTAAACGAAAGCACTTTTTCTAAACTCCTTAAAAAATGATTAAAGCTTCCATGGTTCTATGAAGCTTATTCATACATCTTTATATCATTCATCTGAGAGATGTTTTCAACCTCAGTTCTTTTGTGCTGTGCTAGGGAGGGATATGCTAAGACATCTGACTAAGGGAAGCTAAGGACATGCTGGGCAGTTTGTAGAGTGGACAGTCCAAGATGAAGAAGGAGATAGGATCCCTACACCTCAGAGCCTCCCACTCCAATAAGAGGAAGCAACTCGCAACCCTGAGAAGCCTCAGGTTTATGACTGAAAAGCAACAAATAAGAAAATAACAGAAGGACGTCACATAGATTACCCACTTTTGAGTAGAAACTCATCATCTGGGCATCATTTCAAATGCTCATTCTTGTAGGAGGGGGTAATAACTCCTTCCTCTGAGCTCTAATAGGCAACTCTCCTGTTTGGAATCATTTGTTTAGCCTGCCCCTGTGTTGTGATCTTTGGGAACCTAGCCCACACCCATTCATTCTCAGAAGTCCAGGCCCTGCTCAAAGCCCCTGAGGGACCCCTGAATGTTTTGTGAATGAGTGACTCCACATTTAAGCATTCATCTAGGAGTAGAAAGGTCAAAGAATGCTGAAGATAGTATCTGTGAGCTAGACTTCAAATATTGATGCAGTTTAGGGAATAAATTGATACCAGGGATGTACGCAAATGTTCTTACTGTATTAAATAGCTCACAAAACAATTTGTTGAAGGTTATTAAATTTCATGTCCACTATAAAATTAAGAATTAGCCTGAATACCAATTCATGGATCAGGAAACTGAGGAGAATCAGCTAGTCATACAGCCTTGTTCAAGGAGAACTGATGTGACCAGCTACTTTAATTCCAAACATTGTCTCTAGGACATGGCAACCTGCAACTTTCATCTCCTTTTCTTTATTGTCTAAATGTGTTTCTGCCGATCGTCTTTTCTCTTCTTAATCTCACTGCTTTGTCACCTTATTTTCCAGATGTGTTTTGTCCCCTCTGTAATTTTCCATACTTCCTTGTCCATCAAAGGGCCACTAATTAATACAACCCCCCCGGATCTCTCTACGAGCACTTACCCTCTTCTTTCCCTGACCTCCAGCTATTCTCCCTGCCTTGCTCTCATTTTTATGCAGAAAGTTGAAGGGGAAGAACCTTAAGATATGAATTCTAGTTTTGATTCACTATCCACCTAGGTCCTTTTGTTACATTCCAGTGTTCAGCCCCCCCCCCCCCACCGCCCCCAAATCAGGTATTTCCAAGAATTGTCAAAGTATTAACTAAAGTCATGCATGTGAAAACACTTCATAAAGTCCTAAAGAACTAAAGAAATGCCTGTTGTCTTTTACTCACATGGAAGAGAATGTCCAGGGCACCATTAAGTAAGGAATCTAGTTTGAAGGAATTGCCGGGAGTAGCAAAATTGCTGAAAACAAGTGGCTCCAAGCAGGCTCAGAAACCAGTGCCCCATCACAGAAAAGCAAGGACCCCTGGACAGCACCCCAGACAAAAAGCTGGTAAGAGAAATTTGGGGAGTTCCTCTAATTACTTCCTCTAATCCCTGTAGAAAAACTAATAAGTATGGCCTAGGTGTGTGGCATGGACTCTGGGTAGGCATGGGTTTAAGATGGACTGATCTGAGACATGAAGTTAGCACTGGGGCCTTGGGAAAATCTTATACATTTTCTGAGGTCCTGATTGCTATCTGTAAAGTGAAGATAAGGATACATAACTCATACAGTGCTTGAAAGCCTTGCATTAAATGCAAAAGTCTGACACCTACAAGTAGTTCGATAAACCCAGCTGTGATAATGGGAACCAAGCTTTGTTAGTGTTTATGCCCAGACCTCTGCTCAGTGCCTTACATGTCATGTGCCCTTAACATATATTTTCTGAGTAGATGTGTCGGTGAAATTTTTCCTAAGTAGTAAGGTTCAGAAGTTAAACCTACTAATGGGAAGTGCAGGAAGCTATCACTGAATAGGGCATCTGTGGTCAGTGGAGCCTCAGTCTCCTGAACCTGTAGTTAAAGGGAGAAGAAACACAGTATAGAGTAGGGACTCCCTGGGGGTGAAGTGGTTAAGGCTCCACGCTTCCACTGCAGGAGGTGTGGGTTCCATTCCTGGTCAGGGAACTAAGATCCCACAAGCCATGCAGTGTGGCCAAGAAATAAATAATGTAACATTAAAACATAAAATTACAAAAGTAAAAGTTTGAAAAATACATGTAAGAATGTTTTAACAAAGTGTATAGATTGACAGGTAGGAGATCTCACACTTTCTGATAAAACAGGGACTAACTCCCCAGACCCCACCAGCCTTGCACAGCTTCTGTTCTCCATCTTAGAACTCAGAGGAAAGGAGACTGGAGTGAAGAGGTACAGTTTACGAGAAAGAAAGGGCCACGTGTACCAAGAGGTCAGCGAGCCCCAGGATGATGACTACCTCTGTGAGTGACCCCGGTGGCCCACTCACGGAGAAGGGGCTATGAGGCCTTGGTCCACTAACCTCACCTCACCATCTCGTCCCCCGGCCATCCCCTTCCTCTATGACTTGGGGAGCAGGGTCGAGGCCAAATGCCATGAATGCCCCAGTTCTTTCTGAAGGTTGTTATGACCAGCAACATCACTATACCTTCTCTCATCCCTGTTCTCACCTCCAGATTGTGAGGACTGTCAGAACTTCTTCATCGACAGCTGTGCTGCCCATGGGCCCCCAACCTTTGTAAAGGACTGTGCAGTGGAAAAGGGGCATGCCAACCGCTCAGCTCTCACGCTGCCCCCTGGGTTAAGCATCAGACTGTCGGGCATCCCTGACGCTGGGCTTGGAGTGTGGAACGAGGCGTCCGATCTGCCGCTGGGCCTGCACTTTGGACCCTATGAGGGCCAGATCACAGACGATGAAGAGGCCGCCAAGAGTGGATACGCCTGGCAGGTGAGAAGCACCTGTTTCCCAGTCCTCTGGCCTCTAATCGCTTCTATGTGTTGGGGGGTACTTCATGTCTACATGCGAGGACGCAGATTGAGATAACATGATCGGCAATGACACAGTCAGCCCTGGGTACTGTGTGCCCTGGGCGTGAACACAGGACTTCCATCTAAAGGTCAGAGGAGAGGTGTGACCACAGTGTACAGACATTCAGGACCTCTATCCAAAGGTCAGAGGAGAGGTGGGAGCACAGTGTACAGACACTCAGGACTTCTATCTAAAGATCAGAGGAGCCGTGGGACCACAGTGTACAGACACTCAGGACCTCTATCTAAAGGTCAGAGGAGAGGTGGGACCACAGTGTACAGACACTCAGGACCTCTATCTAAAGGTCAGAGGAGAGGTGGGACCACAGTGTACAGACACTCAGGACCTCTATCTAAAGGTCAGAGGAGAGGTGGGACCACAGTGTACAGACACTCAGGACCTCTATCTAAAGGTCAGAGGAGAGGTGGGACCACAGTGTACAGACACTCAGGACCTCTATCTAAAGGTCAGAGGAGAGGTGGGATCACATTGTACAGACACTCAGGACGTCTATCTAAAGGTGAGAGGAGAGGTGGGAGCACAGTCTACAGACACTCAGGACCTCTATCTAAAGATCAGAGGAGAGGTGGGACCACAGTGTACAGACACTCAGGACCTCTATCTAAAGGTCAGAGGAGAGGTGGGACCACAGTGTACAGACACTCGGGACCTCCATCTAAAGGTCAGAGGAGAGGTGGGAACACAGTATACAGACACTCAGGACTTCCATCTAAAGGTCAGAAGAGAGATAGGAACACCTTGGTACACACTCACAGGACTTCTATCTAAAGGTCAGAGGAGAGGTGGGAACACCTTGGTTCACACTCACAGGACTTCTATCTAAAGGTCAGAGGACAGGTGGGAACACCTTGGTTCACACTCACAGGACCTCTATCTAAAGGTCAGAGGAGAGGTGGGACCACAGTGTACAGACACTCAGGACTTCTATCTAAAGATCAGAGGAGAGGTGGGACCACAGTGTACAGACACACAGAAGGGACTCCTCCCTTGTGGAGCCCTTGCCTTCAATGAACCAAGAGACTCAGACTTGGAATGATGAGTAAGGGGCTTACCGTGTGGTCCGACTGGCAGTTGAATCCATGCAGGCTGAAAAGCACCAATGTCTACAGAGGGAAATAGCTCTTCTATATCTTCCTACCAAAAAAAAAAAAAAAGAAAGAAAGAAAAGAAAGAGGGAAGCTTGTAACTCTTTCTTTGACACTCAGATCACCAAAGGGAGGAACTGCTATGAGTATGTGGATGGAAAGGACAAGTCTTGGGCCAACTGGATGAGGTGAGTGCAGTGAGTCTGCAGTGTGTAGACATTGAGACTCCCTCAATCCCACGCCCCTTTCCTTCTCAATCCGGCTCCCTCCACAGCTTTCACATCTTCCTTCCTCTTTTCCCTCCATATCATGCTCTTTCATTTCAAAAGACACTAGAAAGAAGGAAATAAAAATATGGCATGTGCCGTCAAGATACAAGTCTATATGCTGAACAAAACTGGTGGACTTGAAAGCAACTTGAGGAGTCTAGATTCACCAGGGACACTTTAACTGACTTAATGGACACTTACCACACACTTTATGTTTCAGTTTAGACAGTGAACTTCGTTACTGAAGCAGATCACACAACCCATGTCCTTTTGGAGAACATACTGCAAACAGACATTAGCCAATTGATTTTAGGAACAGTAACCTTATTTTTTCTATCTTTGAGTAACTGCACAGCGCCAGGATAACCTAATACAGGAGACCTTGACTCTTTGTGGGCAACAACATCCTCAGGCTTGGTTCCAGTGAGAAGTGGGCCCTGAGGCCTCACAAGGAATGAGGGGCAGCATGGCCCTGAGCAGGGCAATTCTCTGAGGGCCTCTCCTTTCATCAGGGCAGGCAAACAGTGAACAAACTATTACTGTTCCTTGTCTCAAGCTATATCAGTGCTCTCTCCAAGTTTCCGTGGAAGAGGGTGGGCAAGCGAATAGGACCCTGGATACATGTGGGGAGATGGGAGAACGCTCGAGAGAGAAGGCAGGCTGGGGTGAGTGCTGAGGGCTGCGTGTTAGCCAAGGAGCACCGAGTCCTGTGGATGGAAGAGAACTTAATTCAGAGTTTAGAGGAGCCGGAGGTCACCAGCCTCACGGACAGTCCAGGTGGAGACGAGTCTGGAACTGGGCTCTAGAAAAATGGCTAATTAGGTAAGGAGAGAAAAGCATGGGAATTCACATGGCCTGGTCGAAGGTGTGAACAGAAGGTCCACATTTGGGGCGGCCTCAGAGGCGGAAGGCAAGGAGCTGGGCATGGTCGGAGAGTGGAGGGCACTCATCACCTGAGGTTTCTTTCCCTTTCCCGGCCTCACCCCCAGGTATGTGAACTGTGCCCGGGACGACGAGGAGCAGAACCTGGTGGCCTTCCAGTATCACGGGCAGATCTTCTACCGAACCTGCCAGGTGGTCAGGCCGGGCTGTGAGCTGCTGGTCTGGTACGGGGACGAGTATGGCCAGGACCTTGGCATCAAGCGGGACAGCCGGGGGAAGAGTGAGCTCGCAACCGGGAGAGGTGAGTGTCAGCCCTCTTCCAGCACCCCACCCCATCCTGGGAGCCTCCGTGGTCTGATTTCGAAGCAGAGGACAGTCCAGTCCAAAGGCAGTTGAGTTGCAATAAAAATGCCTCAGAATTTGATTCTTTCCATATGATTGTTAGGAAAAATTTTTATATTAAAAATGTTAGTTCTAATTTTTAATATTTCATGCAAAATAATATGTAACATCACCTTCTGCTGAAAGGATTAGAAGCAAAAAGCAAGTTTTCTAGCACCTACCAGCTCTCTGCCCTTTACCTCTTTCTTCCTTAATTCCTCCCATTTCTTTTTTTTTTCACTAAAATAAAGACATTTTATTTTAAAATATTTATAGGACAAAGATATTTAAAGAGTCACACTAGGAAATTTATAAATGACATCTGCCAATTTAAAGAAAGTAAATGGAATTCCTTAGTCATCAGTATTTTATTTATTTATTTATTTATTTAATTTACTTTTATTAGTTGGAGGCTAATTACTTTACAATATTGTAGTGGTTTTTGTCATACATTGACAAGAATTAGCCATGGATTTACATGTATTCCCCATCCCGATCCCCCCTCCCACCTCCCTCTCTACACGATCCCTCTGGGTCTTCCCAGTGCACCCGGCCCGAGCACTTGTCTCATGCATCCAACCTGGGCTGGTGATCTCTTTCACCCTAGATAATATACATATTTTGATGCTGTTCTCTTGAAACATCCCACCCTTGCCTTCTCCCACAGAGTCCAAAATTCTGTTCTGTACATCTGTGTCTCTTTTTCTGTTTTGCATATATGGTTAACATTACCATCTTTTTAATATCCACATATATGTGTTAGTATGCTGTAATGGTCTTTATCTTTCTGGCTTACTTCACTCTGTATAATGGGCTCCAGTTTCATCCATCTCATTAGAACTGATTCAGATGAATTCTTTTTAATGGTTGAGTAATATTCCACGGTGTATATGCACCACAGCTTCCTTATCCATTCGTCTGCTGATGGGTATCTAGGTTGCTTCCATGCCCTGGCTACTATAAACAGTGCTGCGATGAACATTGGGGTGCACACATGTGCAGTGATGTTCATTCAGATACTGTTCCAGTTTCTTGTCATGTGAGTTCACACTCTGTGCCAGACAGGGCTCCACGCACCAAAACAGACAGAACCACTGCCCTGGGTCAGCAGGGGCTTCATACCAGACAGGGGCTGGTGCTCTGAGGAAAACCAGTGCAGGGAACGTACCTCGGTTCAGCGAGAACAGAGGGTGGGGTGTGGTGCAGGACGGTGCGGCAGGGTCTCTGCAGAGATAACACCTGCGGGGAAGGATTCCAGGCAGGGGAGCAGCCAGTGCCTCAGACCCAGGGCCGGGAACTGAGGCCATGCCAGGGGTCGCGGGAGGAAGCACAGAGGGAGAGGAAGGAGGCTGGACGGGACACGGAAGCTTCAGGGCCTGTGTCCACGTGCAGGCCCCAGGGGTCCCCCTGGGTAACACAGAACAACCGCGCGGCTTTCAGCTGCAAGTGGCATGTTCTCTGTGCTAAGACGATGCTTTGGTTCATTTTTGGGAAGAGACAGCAGCGGGGAGTCCCCTCAGAGATTAGTTCATTGCCAGACATGAGGGGAGAGTGGGCTGGCTGAAGATGCTTGGGAGTGCGAGTGTGAAAAGTCTGGCTGGAGATGCATTTTTAAATAGGGCTTCCTAATGCATGTTAAATGGACTAAGCCTGAATGAAATAAATAAGGTATGGATACTGGTGAGGCTTGAGAAAGGATATGCCTTTATTTTATGACTTATGGGAAACTGAGAGAGGAGCAATTTATGAACCAGTTTGGGCCGCAGGAGCCAGAGATCTGTGGTCAGTGGGACCTGGGCCGCTCGGTCTCATCCAGTCTCAAACCCACTTCCTGCAGAGATCGGCCCAAAGGCTGCTCTTTGAACAAGGAGCCACAAAGTCAGATTTACTCACACCTGATCTAACCACCCCCTGTGCTGCCTCCCATATGTAGAGAGCTCCAGGCCAGGCGCCCCTAACTTAATAGACCCTTTCCCCTCACAGGGAGCCACTCAGGAGATTCCACCTAAGTCATCAAGTCTTATCCCTCAGTAGGGTAAATATCTGTGGCTACTGTGACGTGACTTTTCCGATACTTACACGCAGGGAAAGTCCCTGCAGATCCACCTCTCAGGAGAGATGCTGCCTCTGATGCTGCTGGAAGGTCCCTATCTGGGTGATATGTAGAAAAGGCCCTTGACAACAGCTTCCTGGATTTCTGTAGATGTAGAGAATAAGAGTGGAAAGGAAAAGTGGACTGTAAAGACACTTGATGGGAGACAAATTGTGCACTGTCAACACTTAGATGATTAGTGGGGAGGGCCTGACCATGGCAAACCAGCTACCTGACCAAAAGCTTCCTCTTTCAGCAGAACCGAAGCCCAAGATCCACCCATGTGCCTTCTGCTCTCTGGCCTTCTCCAGTCAGAAATTCCTCAGCCAACACACCCAACGCAGTCACCCCTCTCAGACCCTCCTGAGACCGTCTGAAAGAGACCTCCTCCAACCAGAGGATCCCTGCCCAGGCAATCAAAATCAGCGATATTCAGATCCACACAGCCCAAGCGAAAAACCTGAGGGTCAGGAGGCCAAGGAGAGGCCCCAACAATTGCTGAAAAGCATAAGGCTGAAGAGGATATCAAAGGCCTCTTCCTACTCAACCGGAGGACAAATAGGGGGTTCTGGGGTGTATGAGAGAATGAAAGACGAGCCCAGCACAAGCAAGAAACTGAATCCAGAGGACACAGGCCCATTGCTCACGGGGGCAGGGGTCTCGGGGATTATGAGAGTCATGTATGGAGAGTGTGGGCAAGGCTCCAAGGACAGGTCAAGTCTCAGCACACACGAGAGGACACACACCGGGGAGAAGCCCTATGTTTGTGGGGAGTGTGGGCGTAGCTTCAGTCGGAATTCCCTCCTCATCAGACACCAGAGGACACACACAGGGGAGAAGCCCTATGTTTGTGGGGAGTGTGGGCGAAGCTTCAGTGATGAGTCAAATTTCATCACACACGAGAGGACACACACAGGGGAGAAGCCATATGTTTGCGGGGAGTGTGGGCGAAGCTTCTGTCAGAAGTCAACCCTCATCAGACACCAGAGGACACACACAGGGGAGAAGCCCTATGTTTGCGGGGAGTGTGGGCGAAGCTTCAGTCAGAAGTCAGATTTCATCATCCACCAGAGGACACACACAGGGGAGAAGCCCTATGTTTGTGGGGAGTGTGGGCGAAGCTTCAGTCGCAAGTCCCTCCTCATCACCCACCAGAGGACACACACAGGGGAGAAGCCCTATGTTTGCGGGGAGTGTGGGCGAAGCTTCAGTCGGAAGTCCATCCTCATCACACACAAGAGGACACACACAGGGGAGAAGCCCTATGTTTGTGGGGAGTGTGGGCGTAGCTTCAGTCAGAAGTCCCTCCTCATCAGACACCAGAGGACACACACAGGGGAGAAGCCCCATGATTGCAGGGAGTGTGGGCAAAGCTTCAGTCAGAAGACCAATCTCATCTCACACAAGAGGACACACACAGGGGAGAAGCCTTATGTTTGCAGGGAGTGTGGGCGAAGCTTCAGTCAGAAGGCTCATCTCATCTCACACCAGAGGACACACACAGGGGAGAAGCCCTATGTTTGCAGGAAGTGTGGGCGAAGCTTCAGTCAGAAGACCCATCTCATCAGACACCAGAGGACACACACAGGGTAGAAGCCCTATGTTTGCAGGGAGTGTGAGTCATGACCAAAATACCACACCTTAGCCACAGGAGGATTACTGCAGCCACCCCATGCCTCAGCTCTAAGGGGGCCTCAGAGGAGGTCTGTGACCCATTACTGTCCCCAGGAGTATGAGGAGAGACTTCCCAGGTGGTCCAGGGGTCAAGATTCCAATGCAGAGACCCACGTTCAATACCTGATTGGGGAACTAGCTCCCACAGGCTGCAACTAAGACACAGCACAGCCGAATAAATAAATATATGATAAATATTTTAAAGAAAGAGTGTGATAAGCACAGAATTACTTGTTAAATAGACCTTCCACTTTCATGACAGGAGAGGAGGTAGATAAACAGCAGAGGGTTTCTTAAGTGTTCTGGAGATGTTCATGCCAAGGGCCGTCGTGGTTTTTTAGTACTCCTCTTCTAAGAAATTTTGTCTCCAAACAAATCTGAAGCCCAGACTATTTACTCTTTCCCCTCTTATCACTGACAGTAGAGGAGTCCAGTCATAGCTGAAGCCCTGGGAAGGCATCATTCTGGAGCCAAGTCAGTTAGGTCACTGGACAGTCAGTTCCTGGGTCCAGGGAGAGGAATCTAGGGTTTGAGACAGACTCACCAGAGAAGGGATTCCCTGGCCTCCTAAGAAGTGGGGCCTCTCCTCCTTATAGACCTCGACTCTCCTTTGGCCTCTCCTGGTGGCCCTCTGGTTCCCTCTGACTTCTGTAGACTCAAAGGTGAAGGCCATGTGCACGTGTGTGTGTGCGCGCGCCTGGCTCAGCATGGGCCATCTGGTCTCTGCCGCTCCCTCAGGGTCATCACAGCATCTGGGCTCCAGATTCGACCACAGGGGTCCAGTTCTCAGCCCTGCCCTCAGCAGCTGTGTGAGCTTGGGCAAGATGCTCAACCTCTCTGTGTCTCTAATCTCATCTGTGATACGAGGTGGGAGCACCAGCATTTTGGTCTGATGCGTAAGCAACAGGCAGAATCTGCCAGAGGCTGGCTGAGAACGCAAGCCCCATCATTGGTGTCCTTTGTGGGGTTTTTTTTACTCTTTTTTAATTTTTTAATAGAAGGATAATTGCTTTACAGAATTTGTTTTCTGCATGTTTTCTGCAAGCCAAAAATAAATAAATAACCTTTTTTAAAGTAGGAGATCACAGCATTCTCTGCTGATACAGAGGCTAGGACTCTGAGCTCCCAACACAGGGAGCCACATTCAATCCCTGGTCAGGGCACGATTTCCCACATGCTGCAACTGAAGCTCCTGCTTGCCACAGCTAAGACCCAGCGCAGCCAATCAAATGAACACTTAAAAGTAGGAGGCGGTTCATCTGTCACCATAGAAAACTGTGACATTTTAGGGAAAAAAAAAATAATAAGATCTTATTTTGCAAGTGCTCATGGTTGATTGCAAAAATTTTCTCATGCAGCTGTTAAAAGAAAAGAAATTTAGAAAATACAGAAACTAAAACCCACCCATAAATGTGTGGGGAACATCAATTACTGCAGCATGCGGCCACCACACACGGGAACACACGTCCGTGTTTTTCTTCTACAAAGAAGCTTTTAGCCTCCACCCCCCTTCCCACCGGCCTCTGTTCTGCTCACCAAGAAGACTGTGCTTTGGCCTCGTGACCGGGGGTTTCTGTTGAACTCAGGGAGGCAGAAGAGCAGGGCTGTGAGGTTGGGGGCACCGTCTGGCCTGCAGTGAGCAGGGAAGCGTGACTGCTCTGCCTCTGGGTCCAGTAACTCCAGGGGCCTCGGGGAGCCGCCCGGGAAGAAGCCTCTCAAACACCTTCCCTGCAGTCTCCACAGTTACAGCACGTCCCACGTCTCGGGGTTCAGCTGTGGGTTAACAAGTCCTCTCTTGTTGGACAGAAAAGTGTTTCCACAGAGAATCTGCCTGGATCTTGGCCTCGGTTGGTACAGATGTAACAGGCAGTACGTTCAGGGCTCAGGGAAGTTACTCCTCAAGCTCCCTGGGTTTAGGGCTACAGCACATCCTCACCTCCACCCCTTCCATGGTCATGGAGCCTTCTCTTCCAGAGGAAGGTGTTTGGCAACATCAGCCATGAAGACACGTACTGAAGAGGAGAAAGCCCTCGGCAGGTGGGGCTGGGTGTTCCTGGGGGAGCAGAGGGGCCTTGGACATTGCATGCTGGACCCCTGCCCCATCAGCTTCTCCTTCTTCTCGCTGGGCATGCAGCTTTCACCTGCTGGGTGCCCGCCAGTGAGGGGCTCCCAAGACACCAAGCTGGGGTTGGCGATGGGGGAGCTGGATGCCAGGGAACCCGAGACCCTGCAGCAGGTCAGTGCACTGTGGACGAGGGCCGGCCTTGCTGACTGGTTAGGCCCTGTGCATTCAGGACACCCTCTCTGGACCCCAGGTGGAGGGCTGATGCCCCCAGTGCCCACCTGGCTCTCAGGAGGTGGAAGAGAGACCGGGTTGTCCTTCCCACCTCCCGCCCAGAGAATGACAAAGGCCAGTTCCCAAAAGTGGGAGCAGGGAGGGCAGAGTGAGTCTTGGGTCTCACAGGGTCCCTGTAAAGAGGGATTCACTGCTGCCTGGATCCCTCTTGGCTGGTTCTCCTTCTGTGTTGTCTTCACATCAAATCACAAGGACGAGGCAGTCCAAGTGCCCACAGCATCACTTGCCCAGGTGCTGACAACCCTCCTTATTTATTATGGGCAGGGAGACAGGGTGGCTGGTGTGACGCTCCCCTGGACCACAGAGGAGACCCCCCAGGCTGTGTCCCTGCCACGTCCTGAGACCCAGGTGGGCATTGGGGGCAAAGCACCTCCAGCTGGGATCTGGAAAGGGTGTCCTGAATCGACAGGGCCTAACTGTCCAGTGTGGCTTCATGGGGTACAGGCAAGAGAGGTTCTAACTGCTTTCTAAATATTTCAGACAACCACTGAGTTCCTTCTGGTAAAATGGACCATATCTTTTTATATGGTCCATTTTCAGAGTCTTTATTGAATCTGTTACAATATTGCTTCCATTTTATGTTTTGATTTTTTGACTGCATGGCATGTGGGATTGTTACCAAGTCCAAGCTCGCTCTGCATGCCTCACAACAGGGCGATAAATCAGAGCTGAGGTGCTGAGGCAAGGAATATGACTTTACTTGGAAAGCCAGCAGATTGAGAAAATAGCAGACTAGTATTTCAAAGCAACCATCTTGTCAGGGTCTGGATGCCAGTGTCTTTTATAGAACACAGAGCTGGGAGGTGAGGAAATAAAGTAAAAAGGCCATTAATCTGGCAAATATCTCCTGGAATGGCCAGCCTCGGAGGGAGATGTGTTACTTTCTCCCTCCTGTAGCTATCCACAGGTGGACAGTTCCTGGACAGAGGCAGAGGGGAGGGTTTCCTGAGGCAGGCCATTATGTATGGACAGCATCCCTGTAGCAAACAGACCAACAGGAAGCAAAGGTGAGAGTAAAACATTCAACATGGAGTCAGATTTTGTTCTTCCCCGTAACAATTCCCCAGTGTCAATGTCCATTCCACAATCTTACGAGAAAAGGGGTGATGAGTGTTCTAATTGCTCCACTAGTTGCATCTTTTGGGGATTGCCCACCACTGGTGCCAGTGTGCTGAATGTTGAGATTGGTCTTTTTTGTTCTTTGGAAAGTCTCTACTTCATATGTATAGACATAATAATATTATAATACAGGTGTTAAGAGTTGTTTTATACAGTACAAATCTTATAGGACTTCAAAACCAGGGGGAAGCATCTAAAGTTAAGGAACTTAGCACTTTTCTATGTGTGGGAAGATGCACCAGCCATCTCACTGAAATCATCCCCTTTGATATACACCTTACCACCTGGGACCAGCATCCTGACTTCTCCTTCCTGAGTTTCCTCGGGGATCACAGTGGGGAGTGGCTGCAGTCTGATGGCTGCTGGAAAGCAGGTATTCTTCTCTTTGCTGAGGTTCCTCAGAGCTCACCATGAGAAGTGGCTTCAGTTTGATAGCTTCTAGAGAGTAGGAGGGGGAACCTGGGTCCCCATTGAGATCATCTCAGCAGAGAGAGCAAGCAGGTCCTTTGACTCCAGGCAACCTTCCAACGTTCAGGGCTCAGCGTTCAGCCTGCAGGATCCACATTCGTCAGCTCAGCCACCATGCTCTGCACTTAGTTGCTATGTAGCCCTGAAACCTGCACTGCAGGAGGCCCTCTAAATGTGGCGTCCTGTCTAGCAAACTCTCAGTCACACCCTCCAAGCCTGACCCAGGCCCAGCTTTGCTGAGAGGGTCTCACTGGGACCCAGGTTCCCCCTCCTGCTCTCCCACATTCCATACCTGAGTGGGGAGAAGGCAGGGGCTGGGGGCACAGTGCCTCCAAGCAGTTAGGGCAGACGTTCTCCCATCACCCCTTGTGGTCCATCCCTGGGAACACAGTCTAATGTCAGCTTTAGCAGCAGAGGACATGTGTCCCCAGACCCGGCCCACTCTCTAGGGGGTGTGAACTGTGAGCACTAACACAGGAAACCCCGAGTGACCTGCTTAGGCTGGAAGACTCGTTCCTGGGATGTGAGCTGAAGTCTGAAAGTAGCTTCTCATTGGGATTAGCCTTCTCCAGACGTAGCTTGGGAGCAGCAAGAGTGCAATAAGTGGCCCCCAGCTGGGGCAGCCACACGGTGCCTCTCGACATCCCCACGGAGACTGTGCACCAGAGTGACCACGAGCCTGCACTCATCCAGCGGATGGCCTCTGAAAGGTCTGTGACACGTCATAGTGACTACAAGCCTGCACTCATTCGGCGGATGGCCTCTAACAGGTCTGTGACAGACCAGAGTGACCACGAGCCTGCACTCACCCAGTGGATGGCCTCTGACAGGTCTGTGACTGACCAGAGTGACCCACAAGACCGCACTCACCCAGCAGATGGCCTCTGAGAGGTCTGTGACAGACCAGAGTGACCACGAGCCTGCACTCACTCAGCAGTGAATTCTTGCCTGGAGAATCCCATGGACAGAAGAGTCTGGTGGGCTACAGTCCATGTGGTTGCAAAGAGTCAGACACAACTGAACACCTGAGCACACACACATGAAACAGAAATGGACTCGGGGACAGAGGGAACAGACTGGCGCTCTCCGAGGAGGAGGGGGCGGTGGAGGGATGGAGTGGAAGGCTGGGGTCAGCAGATGTAGCTTTTGTAAGTAGAATGGATAAAGAAGGCCCTGCTGCATAGCAGAGAACAATATGCAGTATCCAATGATAAACTACATAATAATATTTTTAAAAAGAATGTATATATGTGTACAAGTGTATCCCTGAGCTGCGCAACATAAATTAACACATAGTAAGCCAGCCATAATTCAAAGAAAAAAAAAAAAATACTGATTAAAAAAAAAAAAAGAACAGACCCTAGCCAATTACAATAGACACTCAACCCAGAAGCACCAAGTCCCGAGCAGTCAGAACATGGACCAACCAGTCAGAAGAGGGGCCGACAGGAGACGGGGTCCCACGGCGGCCCATAGGCTACCTGGGAGCCTGGGCGCCATAAGCCACAAGTGTCGCTGGAGGAAATGAGAACCCTACCCACACGACTCCCTCTCCAGCTCAAACCAAAGCGGCTCTGCTTCCCCTGACCCCTTAACTGAAGGGGCCCTGGGACGCCCTGGCTTGGTGCTGGGACCAGGAATGTACTGGTCGGATCCCAATGCAGGGGAGGTCTGTGAGGGCAGCTCTGGAGCGGGTGGGCCAGGATGAGCGCAGCAGCTCTGCCCGTTCCTCGAAGGTCGGACAAAACAGAGCCCAGGAGGCCGGAAAGTGTCCTCATGGAGGGCAGGCCCCACGTCGGTGCCTCCGCTCTCTGGCTGAGGCCCAGCGCTGACCCCCTGTGCCGGTCTGCAGCGCGTTCTGCACACGCCCTGACGGCTCAGCCGCTGAGCCCCAAGGAGAAGGCTTGTGATGGCAGCCATGCCCACAGGCACCAGCAGCACTGACCATCTGGCCCCCGGCCCAACAGCGAGGTCCAGCTGAGACCAGTGGGCACGTGGTGAGTGGTGCTCCAGGGTGGGCCCCGTGTCACCAGTAAATGGCACTGTCACGATGCAGGCCAGCAGGACTCAGCCTGGCGGATGGCTAGACTCAGTGGGGACACACCGACCCATGAACACTCCCAGCCCTGGGTCAGGCAGAGACCGGAACAGGCAGACAACTGCAGAGAGCAGAGTCCACGGCACAGACAAGGTGCACCCGTCCACGGGCAGGGAAGGGGCCCCATCTCAGGGGGCGCCCTTGGGATCCCCCAGCTTAAGCATAAAGAGGCTTCAGAAACAGGTGGGAGGAACAGACTTGGGGCTGCTTTTAAGTCATGCACGGCAGGACACGCAGGTGAGTGAAGGCCAGAGGGAGTGTACCATAGAAAACAGAGTGTCTGGGGAACAGACGGGCTTGGGTGGAGCTGAGCCCAAGGGGGCTGGGAGTCCGGGTTTAGAAACCCTGTACGCCTCTCCCGGCTCGGCCTCCTAATCTACTTAACCCCCACTCTGCAGCCTGACGCTGCCTGTCCTGTGCATCTCCACACTCGGACCATCCACTCATTCACAGATATTTGCTTAGCACCTGCCTCTGGCCAGGTCGTGTTCCAGGCACGGGACAGCCGTGAGGAGAGAGACAATAACCCTAGTCTTTGGGGACAGAAACTCTACCAGAGGCCAGATACACCTCTCCTGTGGCCGAGCCCCGGCCTTGCCCTCTTCAGCCACCGGCCGGCCCGCTGGAACTCCGGCCCCAGATGCAGTTCTCTCTGAGCATCCCCCCTCCTCCAAGAAGGCGCCTCTCTGGACTCGCCGCCTGTCAGCCCCTGCCTCCCCGTGTCCTGTGTGCTTTTCACCACAGACCACCATCTGAAACGGCCTCCCCGCCACCTGCGTGACCTCAGTGTACCTGGCGATGTCACATCCTCGGTGAAGGAAGGTCCCAGCTGCCCTCACAGCTTTCTGCTGAGTTCCCACCACAGATTCCTGTCACAGTAGCCTGGAAGGACTCTCCACATGGGTTTGGAGCAGGGCTCAGTGGAGCCCGAGAGAGTGGGCCCCCTGGGCCGCTCCAGTGGTCAGGGTAGACAGGGACCTCCCAGCAGTGGCTCGGACCGGCCAGCAGGCCGATCAGCTTCCTTCTCCCTGGGACCAGGAGGGGCGAGGCTCTCATCGCTGCTCAGGGTCGTGGCTACCCAGGAAGGGCTGTCAGTTCCACAGTCCTGAGCACCCTGTGAGCTGTTACACGTTTTACCTGTGTGATCTCAACTCCCTCAGGCAGAACGCTCTGGGCTACACACTTGGAAGAATCTACTAGAGTGGTGTCAGTTCAGTTCAGTCGCTCAGTCGTGTCCGACTCTTTGCGACCCCATGGACTGCAGCACACCAGGCCTCCCTGTCCATCACCAACTCGCGGAGTTTACTCAAACCCTTGTCCATTGAGTCGGTGAGGCCATCCAACCATCTCATTCTCTGTCGTCCCCTTCTCCTCCCGCCTTCAGTCTTTCCCGTCATCAGTCAGACATGACTGAGCAACTGAACTGAACTGATGCGACTGTGAATAAATGCAAGAGGAAGAAATCAAAGTCCTACCCCCTTGGTTTATCATACTGCCTCTTGACTGTGAGCCCTTCCTTCTATGAGCCCCTAGACTCCTCAAGGGGGGCAGGCAAAGGTCTTGAGGCATGACCCTGCTGGGTTCCCCTCTCTGCTGGCTGAGAATTGAAGCCAACTTTCTATTTCCTCCAGACTCAGTCTCCATGTCCTTTAATTCAGCTTCAGCAGGCAGAGAAGGCCAAGATTGTGGTCAGCAACGATACCACTAAACTGATCATCAGGTTAATCTGAATTAACACCACCAGGCATAGCCTACTAATTAGACCCACAAGCCTACTCCTCCTTAATCAATGATAACAGCCTCAATTTCTCATTAGTTTTCTCCCGCTCCCTATGGACAACACCACTCATTTTAACTACATGGTTATGACCCCTTATACTAATAGTCAGCACCACGTATTAAAAGAATCTCTACCAGAAAAAAAAAAAAATATATTATCACTGCTAGTCATACTATAATTACTTTAATTATAACATTTACTGCAATAAAATTAATTCTTTTATATATTCTATTTGGAGCAACACTAGTTTCAACACTCATTAACATTACCCAAAGAGGAAATCAAGCAGAACATGTTAATGCAGGTCTCTATTTATTTTATACCCTAGTAAGTTCTCTGCCCCTCTTAGGAATACTTGTCTACATTCAAAATACAGTAGGACCTTTCAATATTCTAATGCTGAGCCCAATCAGTATCCAACTCTTGATCCAATGGTTTCATATGGTTAGTATGCACAGTTGCCTTTATAGTAAAAATACCACTTTATGGCCTCCACCTTTGACTACCTAAAGCACATGAAGAGGCCCCTATTGCAGGCTTCATAGTTCTGGCTATGCTGCCAGCACTACTAAACTTTGGATGTTGTGCTATACTACGAATTACGAATTACAATAATTTAAAACCCACCAACAGACTTCATAGGGTATCCACTCATTCTGTTGTCCTTATGAGGCATAATTATAACCAGCTCAATTTGCTTATGCCAGACAGACCTAAAATCACTCACTGCATACTCTTCTGTCAGCCACATAGCACTTTGCTATCCTTACCCGAACACCTAGAAGTTGTATAGGAGCCACAGCCCTAATAATTGCCCATAGTCTTACATCCTCTGTATTGTTCTGCCTGGCAAATTCAAATTACCAGGTCCATCGCCAAACAATAATCCTAGCCTAAAGCCTACAAATATTCCTCCTACTAATAGCAATCTGATGATTACCAGCAAGTTAAACAAACCTAGCTCCACCCCCAACTATTAACTTGATTGGAGAGCTATTTGTAGTAATATCCTTCTCGTGATCAAACATTGCAATTATTTTAATAGGAATTCATATAGTAATTGCTGCCCTATACTCTCTATATATACTCATTACAACACAGTGAGGCAAATACACACACCATATAAACTGTATCTCTCCATCTTTTACATGAGAAAATGCTCTCATATCATTACCCATCCTACCTCTTCTACTCTATCCTTAAACCCAAAAATCATTCTAGGCCCCCTAGACTGTATATATAGTTTAGAAAAAAACACTCGATTGTGAATCTAGAAAGAGAAGACAATACCTTCTTATTTACCACAGAAGTATATAAGAATTACTTATTCTATATTCCCATGACTAACAGCATGGCTTTTTCAAACTTTTCTCCATTGGTGTTAGGAACTAAATAATTGGTGCAACTCCAAATAAAAGTAATAAATTAAATTTCCTCTTTCACTCTAGCCTCACTATTTATATCATCGATCATAATAACAAGCACTAACATTTATAAAACCACCACATACCCTCTATATGTAAGATTATCTCATATGCCTTCACCATTAGCTTAGTTCCAACAATAATAATCATTTATACAGGCCAAGAGATAATTATCTCAAACTGACAGTGAATCACACTACAAACCCTTAAGCTATCATTCAGTTCTAAAATAGATTATTTCTCAATAGTGTGTGCTGCTGGCCCTATTTGTCATATGATCAACTATAGACTTCTCAATATGATCCATTCACTCAGACCCCAACATGAACTGATTCTTCAAACACTCCTTTTCCTTGTTACAATACTAATTCTTGTTACCACTAATAATCTCTTCCAATGACTTACTGGCTGAGAAGGAGCATGGATTATGTCCTTCCTGCTCATTGGATGATGGTGTGGACAGCAGATGCAAACACAGTGGCACTACAGGCAATTTTCTATAACTCCTCAGTCGGTAGATTGTGTCCGACACCTTGTGACCCCATGGACTGTAGCCCACCAGGCCCCTCAGTCCATGGGATGTTCCAGGCAAGAATCCCAGAGTGGGTTGCCATTTCCTTCCCCAAGGCCAAACCACCTCAGCGAAGCCCAAAAACTGACTGGAAAGAGGAGGCAGACTGCTGGCTTGTGCTGCGTGGATGTGGGGATGCAGGGCACAGGGGCGTGGATGTGAGAAAGCGGGGCCAGGGGGGCGTGGATCTGTTTCATATAACCCTGTTCTGCTGCTGCTGCTGCTAAGTCGCTTCAGTCGTGTCCGACTCTCTGGAACCCCATAGACGGCAGCCCACCAGGCTCCTCCGTCCTTGGGATTCCTCGGGCAACAACACTGGAGTGGGTTGCCATTTCCTTCTCCAATGCAGGAAAGAGAAAAGTGAACGTGAAGTCACTCCGTGTTTCTGATTCTTCGCGACCACATGGACCACAGCCTACCAGGCTCATCCATTCATGGGATTTTCCAGGCAAGAGTCCTAGAGTGGGGTGCCATTGCCTTCTCCAAACCCTATGCTGATACAGGTTTCATTAAAACAACAGCATGATTCTTACTTAACTTCAATGCATGACACAACTAATTTTTATCCTCAGCTCAGTTCAGTTGCTCAGTCGTCTCCAACTTTTTGCGACCCCAGGAACCTCAGCAAGCCAGGACTCCTCGTCCATCACCAACTCCCGGAGCTTACACAAACTCACATCCATTGAGTTGGTGATGCCATCCAACCATCTCATCCTTTGCCGTCCTCTTCTCCTCCTGCCCCGAATCCCTCCCAGCATCAGGGTCTTTACCAATGAGTCAGCTCTTCGCATCAGGTGGCCAAAGTATTGGAGTTTCAGCTTCAACATCAGTCCTTCCAATGAACATCCAGGACTGATCTCCTTTAAGATGGACTGGGTGGATCTCCTTGCAGTCCAAGGGACTCTTCAAGAGTCTTCTCCAACACCACAGTTCAAAAGCATCAATTCTTTGGCACTCATCTTTCATTATAGTCCAACTCTCACATCCACACATGACTACTGAGAAAACCATAGCCTTGACTAGACGGACCTTTGTTGGCAAAGTGATGTCTCTGCTTTTCAATATGCTGTCTTCGTTGCGCGTAACTTTCCTTCCAAGGAGCAAGTGTCTTTTAATTTCATGGCTGCAATCACCATCTGCAGTGATTTTAGAGCCCTGCTTCCACTGTTTCCCCAACTATTTGCCATGAAGTGATAGGACCAGATGCCATGATCTTAGTCTCCTGAAAGTTGAGTTTTAAGCCAACTTGTTCACTCTCCTCTTTCACTTTCATCAAGAGGCTCTTTAGTTCTACTTCACTTCCTGCCATAAGGGTGGTGTCATCTGCATATCTGAGGTTATTGATATTTCTCCCAGTAATCTTGATTCCAGACTGTAATTCCTCCAGCCCAGCATTTCTCATGATGTACTCTGCATATAAGTTAAATAAGCAGGCTGAAAATATACAGCCTTGACATACTTCTTTTCCTATTTGGAACCAGTCTCTTATTCCATATCCAGTTCTAACAGTTGCTTCCTGACCTGCATACAGGTTTCTCAAGAGGCAGGTCAGGTGGTCTGGTATTCCCATCTCTTTCAGAATTTTTCACAGTTTATTGTGATCCACACAGTCAAAGGCTTTGGTATAGTCAATAAAGCAGAAATAGATGTTTCTCTGGAACTCTCTTGCTCAACTTAATTCAGGTTTACCTATATTAGGTTTAGTATTAGTTGCAACGGGAAAATTTGCCAATTTGGGCTACACCCATAATTACCCTCAGCAATAGACGGCCCACATCAGTCTCAGCCCTACTCCACTCAAGCACAATAGTAGTAGCAGATATGTTCCTACTCATCCACCTCTAGCCTCTGACAGAAAGCTATAAATGTACCCCATCAGTTACATTATGCCTAGGGGCTATCACAACATTTATAGCAATATGTGCCATTATCCAGAACGATATAAAAGAAATCATTGCTTTCTCCACCTCTAGTCAATTAGGCCTCATGATAGTAACAATTGGCATCAACCAACTCTACCCAGCATTCCTCTTTCTCCAAAAAAAAATGCTCTTACCTTTTTCAAAGCCATTCTATTTATGTAATCCCGATTATTCACAACCTAAATGATGAACAAGATATTCAAAAAATAGGAGGTCTGTTTAAAGCTATGCCTTTTACTACAACCGCCCTTATCATTGGCAGCTTAGCATTGACAGGAATGCCTTTCCTCACTGGATTCTACTCTAAAGACCTAAATATTGAAACTGTGAATATGCCTTATACCAATGCCTGGTCCCCTCCACAAACTGCCACCTCACTCACAGCCGTCTTCAGCATCCTCACTATCTTCTTCATGCTACTAGGACGGCCTCAGTTTTCTACTCTGATTATCATTAACAAGAACAACACCCTCCTCATCAATTAAATGCCTACTAGTTGGAAGGATTTTTGCTGGCTTTATTATCTCCAACAATATTCCCCCAACAGCAGTTCCACAAATAACCATACCTTACTACCTCAAAATAACTGCCCTGACCCTGAATATTCTAGGATTCATCTTGGCACTCAAAACTAGCAGTAACACAAAACCTGAAGTTCAACTATTCAAATGTATTCAAGGATACTTTTCCACTATCATACACCGCCTGACCCCTTATTTAAACTTAACCAGCCAAAAGTCAGCATCCCCCTTCTAGACTGAATCTGATGAGAGGATATTTTGCCAAAAACACCTCCCTTATTCAAATAAAAATGTCTATATTGGTATCAGATCAAAACGGGCTAATCACACTGTATTTCCTCTTTCCTTATCACCTTACTCATCAGCATAATTTAAATTTCCACAAGTAATTTCTGTAATAACAATTAATTATGACCAACTAGTATCATGGTTGGTTCCCCTTCTCTACAAGCTCGTTTATTGCAGCACTTACTATAGTCCACTTACTATCTCTCCATGAAACAGGATCAAATAACTCAGTAGGAATTTTATCTGATATAGACAAGATCCCATTTCATCTATATTATACATTTAAAGACATCTTGGGTGCCTTGCTACTAGTTCTGGGGTTAAAAACACTAGCCCTATTTTCACCTGACCTACTAGGAGACCCAGATAGCTACACCCCAGCAAACCTCTCAACACACCTTCACACATCAAGCCAGAATGGTACTTCTTGTTCACATATGCAGTCCTACAATCAAGCCCTGACAAACTACGCAGAATTTTAGCCCGAATCTTTTCTATCCTAATCTTAGTATTAATGCCATTACTTCATACATGAAAACAATAAAGCATGACATTCTGACCATTCAGCCAGTGCCTGTTCTGAATTCTAGTAGTGAACCTCTTAACACTCACATGAATTGGAGGACAACCACTAGAACATCCTTTTATCATCACTGGACAACTAGCATCTATTATATGTTTTTCCTTATCCTACTATCAATGCCAGTAACTAGCATTACCTAAAATAATCTAAAATGAAGCGAAGTCTTCCTAGTATATCCATGCTTCTGGTCTTGTAAACCTGAAAAGGAAAACAATAAAACTCCCTAAGACTCCTTGCACAAGTTTGTGTCAGCAACTAGTATTACTCCTTGATGGTGAACAGTAAATAAAAATAATCTAACATTAGATTAATAATTGCAGTGTTAACCCAACAGAGGCATTCACTCAAGCAAAGAAGAAAAGAAGAAAAAGAACTCAGGAAACATAAACCCTGCTTGTTTACCAAAAGCATCATCTCTGTCATCACTAGTATTAGAGGCACTGTGTGCCCAGGGACAATCGTTAAACAGCTGTGGTGTCCTGACCATGCAAATGTAGCCTAATCACTGGTTCTCTACATAAGGGCTTGTATAAATAGCCGCACAAGGGTTTTACTCTTACTTCTCATCAGTGAAACTGACCTTCCCATGAAGTCAGGAGAAAAAAAAAGAGACGAGAAGACCCTATGGAACTTCAATTAATTAGCCCCCCCAAATAAAATTAAACCATTAAGGGATAACAAACATTTAATGAGCTAATGATTTTGATTGGGGTGACCTTGGAGAACAAAAGATCCTCCAAGTGACTTGTAAAGCCAAGACCTCCCAGTCAAATCAAATTATCACTTATTGATCCAAGAAATTGATCAATGGAACAAGGAACCCTAGGGATAACAGCACAGACCTATTTTAGAGTTCATATTAACAACAGTGTTTACAACCTTGATGTTGGATCAGGACACCCGAATGTTGTGACCAGTATTAAAGGTTTGTTTTGTTCAACAATTAAAGTTCTACATGATCTGAGTTCAGACCAGAGTCATTCAGGTCGGTTTCCATCTATTATACAATTTTCCCAGTATGAAAGGACAAGAGAAATAAGGCCAACGTTAAATAAGTGCCTTAAAATAATGAATAAGTTTATCTTAATTGATAAGTAAAAATTTCCACCCAAAAACAGGCCTTATTTAAGGTGGCAGAACCTGATAATTGCATAAAACTTGAACCTGTATGATCAGAGATTTAAATCCTATCCTTAACAAACTGTTCATAATATTCTAATAGTTATTATGCCCATCCTCCTAGCTATAGCATTCTTACCACTAGTAGAATGAAAAGTTCTAGGCTATACACAATTCTGAAAAGGCCCAAATGTAGGGCCATACAGCCTACTCCAAACTATTGGCGATGCACTCAAACTATTTATTAAAGAAGCCCTATGACCAGTCACATTCTCAGTTTCTGTACGGATCCTTGAACCTATCTTTGCCTTGAGCCTAGTTTAACCATATGAATCCCTCTACCCAAACCATCAGTTAAGTCGTTCAGTCATGTCTGACTCTTTGTGACCCCATGGGCTGCAGCACGCCAGGCCTCCCTGTCCACCACCAACCCCGGGAGTTTGCGCAAACTCATGTCCATGGAGTCAGTGATGCCGTCTAATGCTCTCATCATCCTCTGTCGCCCCTTTCTCCTCCCGCCTTCAATCATTCCCAGCATCAGGGTCTTTTCCAATGAGTCACTTCCTCACATCAGGTGGCCAAAGTACTGGAGTTTCAGCTTTAGCATCATTCCTTCCAATGGATATTCAGGACTGATTTCCTTTAGAATGGACTGGCTGGATCTCAATGCTGTCCAAGGGACACTCAAGAGTCTTCTCCAACACCACAGTTCAAAAGCTGTACTATGTCGCTCAGTCATGTCCGACTCTTTGTGACCTCAGACTCTTTGTGACCTCAGACTCTTCGTGACCTGGACTGTAGCCCGCCAGGCTCCTCTGTTCATGAAGATTCTCCAGGCAAGAATACTGGAGTGGGTTGCCATGCCCTCAAGCTGAAGTTTTCTACACCAGTTCCACAAACAGACAAAATAATCTGTCATTAGCACTTTCAATGATGTATACCAGGAAATGCTACTGATTGGCTTTCAAGATTCTTCCCTCCTCCCTTTAAAATATTTATATGAGAAATTGTCTTTGTGTAGCCTATTTTAACTTTGAAAGTTAAAACTCAGTTGAGCTGTGATCACAAGAAATAATTTTTTTAAATCTGGTTAATGGTAAGATAGAAATGCCATCATGAATTGCATTTGCAGGCCTATGTCTTGTGCCCAAAATACCTATTTTTAATAGATATTTTAGATTTCTTTTTTCATAGATAAGAACATTTTCAGAAGGGATATATGAAGAAAGAAAGAACAAAAATCACCCCAGGCAAAATTTATCTTCAGTTCCCACAACTTTCATTTCTATAGCTTTCCACCCATTTGTGTCCCCTATTTGTGTCATTTATTTATTCAACAGATATTACTAATTGCCTGTAAGGTACAGCACAGGATGCTGAGGATATAAAGATATGTTGATGATGGCGTATGAGGGTATGGGAGTCATTGCTTCAGGGAGCTGGCAAGTACAGTGAGGTAACACAGATGTTAAATAAACAATTGTGAATGTACAAACTGTGATGCACTATGAATAAAATGAAACTGCTGCGGCAACAGATAATAGAGGAAGTGGAATTAAAGGGGACTTACTTAGGGTGTCCTGAGAAAGCTTCTCCGAGGCGCAGAGAGGTAAGGAAGAGCTAGGCTGACACAGAACTGTATCATTAGAGAAGCAGGCAGAGGCCAGATCTCACAGAGACTCGGGGCCATAGCATAGATTGAAAGTTTTACTCTAAATACATAGGAAGGCCCCGGGGAGTTTTAAGTAAGAGAAGGATTGATTTACATGCTATAATGCTACTCTGGGGAGCTATGAGGAAAATGAATTGAAGAAGAAAATAGTCAAGAGGGGAAGCAGAGGGACTGAGCAGCAGGCTCTCACAGCTGTCTAGGGGCAATTACAGTGATGGAAATTATGATGGTCATGGAGATGGATTAGCGGTCTACTCTGAAACTAGAAATGACAGCACTGGCTGATAGATTGGATATCTGAAGGGGAGGAGAGGAAGAGTCAGTGGTGCCTCCAAGAGAAAGGGGGCACTTGGAAAACATGGCACCACACTTCCAGGGACCTTTAGGTCTGGCTCTGATCAAGAGAAGGATCTAATTCATCTACCCCATTTACACAGGAGTAAACTGAGGCCCCAAAGCGGGAAGGGATTTTCTCTAAGGTCCCCAAGGCAACGCCTCTGGCCTGTTGCTGCCCACCCTCCAGTGTCCTCCCAGGCTCCACCGCCTGCAAATGGACTGAGAGTGAGCCTTTCAACTCTTTATTCCCATGGCCCTCTCCCCTCCCCATTGGCTTCCACTTTCCTGGGATCAGATGACCTAGTAAGAAAAAGGAGAAGGGTGTGGAAGGTCCTAGCGGAAGAGAGGAAAATAGGAAATGATGATTCCAGCTTTCAGAACTCTTACTCCTGATCTTAGAATGTGACAGAATGCATGATAATTATCTTCACCTAGGGAAGATAATCACTCTCAGCAAGAAGAATTCTAAAGCAGGGGAGTGGTGGCACTTTGGAGATCTCCAGGAACCCTGTACTACCACTCTGCTTCCCCCCAACCCTGGTTAATGTGCTTGCTGAGGGCCCTGAGACTAATTCACCATGGGAACAGAGTAGCCAATGAACAGAGCCTAAACTGATAACCAATGACAGTCTGACTTTCGCATTCACACACAAATCCACAGCAACCAGGACTATAGTGCACACAGGGGTGATGAGGAATCTCCCCCTTCCACCTCTTGTTCTCCCCACTTCCCTCCCAGAGACAGTCATGCAAACCCCTTCCTCTGGCCAATACTCGTGTCACTGAAGTGTTGCGGGGGAGAAAAGGGGGCAAATATTCAAGGAAGTTGATGGAAGCAGCCTGAATTTATAAAATATTTCATCTTCCCAGGCGGTGCTAGTGGTAAAGAATCTGCCTGTCAATGTAGGAGATGTGGGTTCAATCCCTAGATCAGGAAGATCCCCTGGAGTAGGAAATGGCAACCCATTCCAGTACTCTTGCCTGGAAAATTCCATGGACAGAGGAGCCTGGCGGGCTACAGTCCAGGTCACGAAGAGTCTGAGGTCACAAAGAGTCTGAGGTCACAAAGAGTTGGACATGACTGAGCGACATAGTACAGCCCAGCATAGGCACCGTGGCCCATGCTGTTGGCTCACTCATCAACATCCATTCTCACCCTCCCCATTTTAGAGGCTGAAAAACCTTATTCTTGTCTTTCCTACCTTCAGTGCTACTAGAAGTGATCACAGGCCACTGTTCTGACTAATGAGGTGGATAGAAGACGTCTGCTTAGGGTGGGAAGTATATTGCTCAGCTTTTGTTTTCCTGATCCAGAGGGCTATTCCATGGCTCAAGCCTCAGGAACTGCATCTGAGCTCCTGCCTGCTTCCCTGGCAAAACTCATCACCGAGGCAGTGACTCTTCCTGCTGGACCACACTGCCCACCAGTCCCCTCCTGATCTCCCGGGTACCTGGTTTTGTTCCTTAGCAGTCAGCATTATGATGGTTTCCTCTGTATCCCAGAGTGACAGACACTGGTTTTGCAGGACTTGCAACTATGTGAGGCTTTTTCAAGAGAGTAATTAAGAACCTCATGAGCTCTGGAGTGAGACCTATGCTTAATTCTGCTTCTTACACTAATTTGCTGTGTGATCCTGGGCAACTAGCTTTGCAACTCCGAGCCTCTGTTACTGTATAACAAGCCTGGATTTGTGGCACAAAACAGCAGCTTTTTTATTCTGCTCGTAGATTCCCTGGGTCAGGAAACTTGGATACAGGCACAGTGGGATGGCTTGTTCTTGCTTACAGATGCCTGAGACCTCGGATAGAGAAGCTACAAGGCTGTGGATCACTTGGCAGTGGGGGGTGGAATTACCTGCAGGCTCACTCACTCACATGGCTGGCAATGGAGGCTGCTGCTCTGACCACCTACCTACACATTCCCTCTGCAAGCTCTGCTGGGGTTCCTCACAGCATGATGGCCAGGTCCCAAGAGCAAGCAACCAAGAGGAAGCAGGCAAAAGCTGTAACACATCTCATGACCTACCCCGAGACTTCTGCCAGAGTCACCAGCCCAGCCAGATCAGAAAGGAAGGAACATATGTTCCTTTGTCCTACCTTTCAGTAGGACAAGGGTCAAAAGTCACATTGTAAGAAGAACATGTGGAATGGGAGAGGTTGCAGTGGTGGTATTTGGAAAAAGCAATCAGCTACACCTTATATATAAAGTAAAGATGATACTTTTGGAATAAGTATGAAGGTTAAAGAAAATAAGGAATTTAAAATGCTTAGTATGGTGCCTGACATGTAATAAGTGCTCAGTAAAAGACACAGTCATTCACATTCATATTCTCTCTCCTTCCCTTCCTCCTTCCCTCTCCCCTCATCCCTCACTCTCACCTCCCCCCAAGTAGAGGTACACACACACATATGTGACACTTCTGGATAGTGCTTATTAACGTGTTGTCTGTGCTTATTAATTGTTTGTGTCTATAAGAGATGCTAGTAATTATTTAAGTTAATGAATCTATAGATTAGATCCCTAATGAATCTACAGAATAGAGCCTCAAAAGTCAGGTTGTTTCTTATCTAATTACCTATTTTTATACTTTGGAAAACCAATGTTAATAATCCTTACTTGGATGAAGCATTCTTGTTGAAAAGAACTCAAGTGACCCTTAGCAAACAATAAGCAATTTTTCAAAAGACTGAGATTAGATTTCAACACCTTTCGGGATTTATAAGGATTTGAATTTCATCATCACCCCTGGAGTTAAATGAAAAGGCACAGAAGGTGCACAAAAGCTTGATACGTTCTCATTTTGCAGATCTGAACACTGAATTGAGCCAGGTCACTTACTGTCTTTGACTTTTTTAAGACTATGCAGATTGTTCCTCCTTCCCAAAGCCAAGGAGCCTCATATTTAGGCAGTATTTGCTCTGTGAATCAGCAAGCAGAACAATCAGAATTCACAAACTTGAGTTACTGTATTTCTGCATCTCTGCACTAAGAAGTAAGGAAGGACCAAGGGAACAGAACAGAAGGCGCGTGGTTTGTTTCTCCTCACCAAGGCTGTGCAGGGATCTTGGCTGGACAAGGATGGAACTTAGAAGACAACGATGCCAAGTGACTGGGCAAATGACTTACCTCCTTAGACCTCAGATTTCACAAACTCAGTGATCTGACATTCTATTGGGTTGGCCAAAAAGCTCATTCAGGTTTTTCTGTATGATATTAGGAAAACCCAAACGAACTTTTTGGCCAACCCAATACAATGGAACATGCTTACTGAGCCTCTGTGGTCCATTCTCTCCTTATTATGGTGGAGACTGCACAGAAATAAGAAATGCCAGGTCTTGGTTTACATGATGTTCACAGTCTAACTGAGGAGATAAGACTAACACACAAGCAGCAATGTGTTACTTACAGTGTGAACTTACAAAGCTCAGGTGTATCTTGAACACTAAGTGCCATCCACAGGTGACCCAAAGGGACAGATGCATGCTGGCAGAAGGTCAGTCTTCTTCCATCCATCTGGCTAGAGAGGAAGAAAGGGCACGCATGTTATTAAAACATAAGTCCATCTATCAGGTTTCCCCACAAAGCCAATGTTCTTACATTTCACCATATCTTCCACATCAAAACTCAAAGATAGAAAAGGAATTTTCCTACGTATATAGAGAAGATTCATAGTTAATTTTTTTTAACTTCAACTCGCTTTTAAGTCAATGAACTCTTCCCTCTTAAATTTAATATACCATGCTGAGCAAAGGAAGATGTTAATTAGAATCTGGCTTTCCCCATATCCTCCCCGTTTGACACACAACAGATTTAATTTTTCAATTTCGTTGAAGTATAACACACATATAAGTGCATCAGTCAAAAATATACGGCTCAGTTAATTTTCATCAAGTGAAAACACCTGTGTAATCAGAATTCAGGAAATTAAATACTGCCAGGGAGACTGGTATTGACATATGTACACCATTATGAATAAAAGAGACATAAAATAGATAACTAACGAGAACACTTTTGAATTTCCGTTGCATATATACCCAGGAAAGGAATTCTTAGGCCACATTATTTACGGTTTCCTATCATAGATTCTGCCAAACTATTTTGTGAAAACAAATCTATGCTCCCATCAATAATGTATATGAGTTCCAGTTGCTCCACACCTCCCTTTTGTATTTGAGCAAGTGAGTGTATCATAATATACACACTTTTACTCAGTTATACACGGACATTACCATTTTAATCTGCATCTACCTGCAATTTAGGTACCTTTTCCATGTTTATCAGCCACTTGTAGAGCCTCTTATAAGAATTACCTTTGTAAATTTCTTGCCAATTTTTCTGTTGTCTTTTTCTTGTTGTTCAGCAAGCATTATGTATATAACTTTGATACAGATCATTTTTCAGATGTCTATTATATCAGTATCTTCTATTCTGTGGCTTGTCTTTTCACTGTGTTGACAGTGTTGTATGAGGAACAGAAACACAGAATTTTAACGTCGTCCTCTTAGCAAGGTTTTTCCTTTAGAACTAGGATTCCACGCATCTTGTATAAGAAGTGTTTGCCTAACTCAAAGTCCTGAACATATTCTTCTATGATTTCTTCTGAAATGTCACCTTTCACATTTGGTATATAGATATGTGCAAGGTCATTTTTTTTCCTTGCATGTGTATATCCTATTGAACAAGCGTGATTTATTGAGAAGTCCATCCTATTCCCCACTGCATGCCCCTTTCTCAAATCACCAAATGCACATAGGTATGTTTCTGGACTCTTGATTCTCTTCTATTGATATACTAGTCTATTCTTGCCCCTACTTCACCCTATCTTAATTACTAGAGCTTTATAATGTGTTGATACCTAGTAATATGCAGATATCTGGAGAAGCTTGCTCAGGGTGCTGAAATAAAAGTTGGATGATTCCGCTGGGTGCTAGAATATGGTGTAGAAGAGAATCTGTTATGAGACCATATCTGTGGTCTTTTTCTAACTGTGAGATGGACTATTCTGTTGAAGTACCAGTGATTGCGGGTTTTCTCAAAGCTCTAGAACAAATCAATAGCCGAGACTCTGTCAGTGCTTAAAAACCTAAATGTGATGGTTAAAGCTCAGGACAATCATGAGTGGAAAAGGGATCCAAACATGGAGCATGTAAAACTCTCCCAGAGAGAAGGATGAATCCTCTTTCATGTCAATTAATGCAAAAGAAGAAGGTGCATGAAGCAGAAGCTAGTGAGGAACAGATAGGAATTTGTTGTGCTCTCAAAACATGGTTGCTTTTACTAACCCTTAGTCTCAGCTCTCAACATGAGGAGAAAACAGGGCTGCATACACCATAAGAGATATGAAAACATAAAAAATGTGGATTTTTTTTCAGGTATTAAGTTTTGTGCCAGTTGAATCTAAGGGTATTACTAAGTAATGGATGTGTTGTGCAGTTAAACGAGGAGTATTGACCTAGCTATGAATCACCCATCTCTCCATACATGATAAAAATACAAATAACTCACAGAAAGAGCAAACTCATCCATAGCCTTGAGCCGCAGACCAAAAACCGTCCTGTGCAAAATTTGATTCCATTGCATCTTGTGAACTCTCCCCCCTGTTTATGTCAACCATGGTGAAATGCTGTGGCTTTGAAAAGGATAAACAACATTCGTTTTCTGCTGTGGCCAAACAAAACCCCCACACTTAATAAATCAAAACTATACTGGCAAAAATCGAACAACTCCATCATTTGCTGAAACCTCGAAAATTCTCAAATTGGTCTTAGTGTTTCTGTAAGCACTAAGGTTAACATTTCCTTCTTTCCTTCAACATTTCAAAGACACTGACCCATGTCATCTGACTTCTGAGGCTCCCCATGAGAAACCTGCTCTTGATCCTCCTGGCAAATCTTCTCTCAGCTTCATAAACATTAATAATGTGCTTTACCAGTGTCTCACACAATAGAACATTTTCCTATAGTTTCATCAAGTCAGTTAAATCATCACACTGCGACCAGAGTTTGAGGAAAAAGAATTGAATATTTCAAGTGGAGACATTATGAGGTCTTTAGAATTATTACTAACTTTCAAACTAGAAATGAAAAAGTTGCTGAAGCCTCCTACAGATTTTAATTTCTAACAAAGTGAATACCAGTCTCTAATATATTTAAAGAAAAATCTCTTTGGGACCTTTTACCTAAGTGTAAAGGGTCCTTGAAGCTGAAAAGGGAGAAAAACCACTGGGTTTATCCCAGCCACGATTGGTCCATTTCTTGCTCTGACCTCACAGGGCATCACTGTGATGAAACTCACCAAAACCCTTTATAAGACCTCAGCTGGTCTTGTCGGCAGAGCCCTGGAAGCTGATTTTGGTGACCTGACGGCTGGACCTATAGCTAGTGAGCGTTTTTCCGTGTTTTTGCCATTTTGTTGATTTTTTTTTCCTTTTTCTCTTTTTTCTTTCTCTTTTTCTCATTTTTTTAATTTGTGTCTTATCATTTTTTTCTTTCAGTTTTAGTTTCTCCTCCCCATTTTTTGTTTTTCCCCATTTTCCCCCTTCTTTTTCTCATTTTATCTTATTATTTGTTTTTAGTTAGTGTTGCTAGTGTTAGCATAGAGACCATCATTGACATAGTTATAGCAGAGTTGGTGTAGCTACTAGTTTGCTAGCGTAGATAGTATAGTTAGTGTCAGCACTGTTAGTCTTCTCCATAGTTGGTGTGGTGGGTATAGTTAACAGGTTCCTAGCATAGTTAGTATCTGCACTGTTACCATAGTTGTTAGCATTAGAATAGTTGTATAGCACGGTTAGCATACGCAGTATTGTTGGAACAGTTAGCATTCTTAGTGAGGGCTTAGTGGTAGTATAGTTAGTGGTAGAGTTAGTATAGTTAGGTCATTAGTATAGCTTAGTGGTAGTTAGTATAGTTAGGGATGCAGGACTTCACAGCCATCTCGACTAACAAGATGGCTCGTATCTCAAATTATGACATACTTCACACCATTGGCGAAGGCGAATCCGCCGAGGTGAAATTGGCCCAGCATCGTCTCACCAAGGGACTGGTAGCCGTCAAGATCATCGAGAAAACAGATCAGACCAACCTCCGGCAACTCTTTCAGGAGGTCAGGGCCTTGAGAAGCATGAACAACCACAGGAACATTGTCCAACTCGTCGAGATCATAGACACCGAGGAGACTCTCTTTTTAATCATGGAGTACCTCAGTGGGGGAGACTTAGCCACCTACCTGGACGCCCAAGGCTACCTGACCGAGGGGGAGGCCCGAGGCGTGTTCCGCCAGCTGGTCTCAGCCCTGCGGCACTGCCATCGGCGGGGCGTGGTGCACCGGGACGTGAAGCTGGGCAACATTCTCCTGGAGGCGAACAAGATCAAACTCTCAGACTTTGGCCTCAGCGACCAGTGGCACCCCGGAAAAAAACTGAACACCTTCTGCGGCACCTTTGAGTACATGGCCCCAGAACTCTTCCTGGGGCGGCCCTACACAGGCCCAGAGCTGGACGTGTGGAGCCTCGGCGTGGTGCTGTACACCCTGGTAACGGGGTCCGCCCCCTTCACGGGACGAGATTTCCGGGAGCTGCGGGAGTGCATCCGCACAGGGCACTACCGTGTGCCCGAAGGCCTATCAGGTGAGATGAAAGACTTGATACGCCGTATGCTAAGGCTCAACCCGGCCAACAGGGCGACTTTAGATGATGTTCGGCATCATCCTTGGCTGAACGTGGGCCTGGAAAGGCCACTCCCGCCAGCCTATGGAGATTACCCTGGGGTGACAATGGGGATGACACTGGGCTGGTCGAGGGACCAGATCCAGGGCAGGCATACAAGCACTGGCAGAGACTCGAATGGACCCAAGGTGCGGGCCCGCACCATCTTTGTGAGGCCGGCTGTTTCCTCCGACCTCAGCAGCCAAGAACATACGCCTCCCGCCAGCCCTGAAGTGTCCACGCTTATTCCCGACTGGCTTTGGGAGACCATGGAGCAGGAGAACCAGGAGTCAAGGGAGAAGACCAGAGAGCCTGCCACTCCCTCACCCTGCCCGGAGGCGAGGACCGTCACCCCCAGCTCAGCCCCCTCCACTCGCAACACCCGTGATGGCCGCAGCGCCCCAGCCACCGATTGCGCCGGTGACCGCCACGACACGTGCGGGACCAGGCTCACCTGTGACGCCTGCGGCGGGCGTGACAACAGCCACACCCGTGATACCAGCTTCACGCGGGACACCAGAGACGCCTGCGATACCAGCCTCACCCACAGCGCCCTAAGCACCCAGGACACCACTGGGGCCTGCGACATAGAAGACGCCCGTGGCGCCCGCGATACCTACGGCGCCAGTGTCCCCAGGGACACCAGAGGCGCCCGTGACACCGGTGGTGCCCACGGCACCCACGATCCTCATGCCACCGTCACCCGGGACAGCAGGGGCACCTGTGACATGAGCGGTAAAACCCACTGCCCCCCAGATGTGCCTGATGCGGGAAGCTCCACCCTTGTTGGGCAGCCCCAGAATTTGTCTCCAGTCACTCCCCCTGGCCTCACCCAGAAGAAGAAGGGGGTGGCTGGGAGAATCTGGAGAGGTCTCCTTAAACATCTTTGCTGTGGGCTGCCCAGCAAGAGGGGTAAAAAAGTGAGCCCAGAAACACCCAGGGGATGACCTGCCAAGCCCCCTGGGACCTGGGCATGTTCCCACCTGGATGATGGGACTCAAACCCAGCACCTCCACCCCTTCAGACGAGATCGGGCGCGTTCAGGGTGGTATGGCCGTAGACACCTCCACCCCTTCAGGAAGCCTCCTGTCCAAAACTCTGACCAGCACAGAGGATGCTCTGCAGGGACCTGGGCGACCAGAAGAGGCACCACCCTGGCCTGGCTGCCCCTCCTCCCCTGCTGGGTGAAACTTCAGAGACTGGACTGTCCCCTGGGGCATGTCCCCATCCCCCACACTTCTGTCTTCCATGTGGTGGGGGAGAGGATAGTTATTGCCAACTCCTTGGTTCTTCCCTTGGTTCAATCTTATTAAACTTCAATGCTCCAGAAAGATGTATCACACTCTCTTTTGCATTCTCTCTGGTTAGAGTAGTGTGTAGGCATGTAGTACTTGGCGTTAATGAGCTAACAATTAGCACAATCATCCCCAAGAGCAACAGTTGCTGCACTGCAGGGTAGAAATGCAGAAAGAGTGTATTATTCCCCTGCACTGACATTATCTAATATTTTCAGAAGGGGCAGAGGAAACTTTCAGTCCCTGCAGCTAGGGCTAATAGGACCGGGACGTCTAGGATAGGATAATAAGTCCTGTGAACCAGCCAGTGTGCGGTGCGCTCAGGTCCCTGTGTGGATGCCTTTCCTGAATATGCTGCAGGAGCTGGGCGCGCTCCTTCCCCCATGGGCAGGCACCCTGAGGTGTGGCGTTTTTTACATTTTCTGATGTGAATTATTTTTAAAGTCTATTGAACTAAATAAAATGACAGGTGCTGCTGCTGCTGCTGCTAAGTCACTTCAGTCGTGTCCGACTCTGTGCGACCCCACAGACAGCAGCCCACCAGGCTCCCCCGTCCCTGGGATTCTCCAGGCAAGAACACTGGAGTGGGTTGCCATTTCCTTCTCCAATGCATGAAAGTGAAATGTGAAAGTGAAGTCACTCAGTCGTGTCCAACTCTTAGCGACCCCCTGGGCTGCAGCCTACCAGGCTCCTCCGTCCGTGGGATTTTCCAGGCAAGAGTACTGGAGTGGGTTGCCATTGCCTTCTCTGCATAAAATCTGAGGCCTGTGTTTTAACTGATTTTATGAATTATGCTTCCTAAATTGATGTAGAGTTAAATAGGATGTAATTAACTCTTCTTGACACACCCGAGTCACTGGGTGCATGCACAGGGGCCCCTGGTTATCTGAGGACTGTGCTCCAGCCAGGTGACTCCCCAGGTCACATCTCACTCTGCCTGTGTTTCCTCTTCCTCAGACAGAGGGGTCAAACTCAGATTAATCTTTTAAGACCTTCAGCTTTTTATTTTGTAAGATGATTTTTCTTTTGATTGTGGACTTGTTTTTAAAGTCTTTCTTGAATTTGTTACAGTATTGCTTCTGTTTTATGTTGTGATTTTTTTGGGGACATGAGGTGTGTGGGGTCTTAGCTCCCTGGCCCGGGATTGAACCAGCACCCCCAGCATTGGAAGGCGAAGTCTGAACCACTGGACCACCAGGGAAGTCCTCACTTTAGCTTTTTAAAAATCACTTTTCTTCAGATGGAGCCAGCTCTCCAGTTGGGTAAGGGCTTCATCCTTTCATCCTTCATCCTGCCTGTTTCTGCGACAGCCCGAAATCTTGCTGGTCTCTGATACTTGCCTTCCATTCTGGAAAAAGAGAAGCCAGCCTGATGTTTCTGGAAGCACAGATGTTGACAGACAGCTGGAGGAGAAGTGGGGCTGAGTCATGATCTCTGCAGAATCAGGAGGGCCCCGCCCGCATGGGCCAGGTCTTCCTGATGAAGAGCTCCCAGCTCTTTACACAAAGCTGGATTCTACTCCTGCGCTGGTGGAGCCAGAGCCCTAACAGAAGAGGGAGCTCTTCTGGTTAGCTTGTATCCAGAAGAGCTGGCTGGAAGGGCAGGAGGGGGATGGCCCCTGGGGGCGTGGGGGTGCAGTCTTACAAGGAAACCACAGGCAGCTCTAGGCAAGAAGGGAGGTGCTCTCCTGCATCTGATCCCCTGTGTTTCTGGGTTTGTATCCAGGTGAGTCATCTTCATGCCTGGTACTCTGTTAGGCTGTGCGGTATAAAGGCAAGAGTGTGCCCTTAAGGGGCATCACACACTAGAGGGGAGACACCTACTGCCCTCTATCACACATCTGCTGTGCTTACCCTGTGCATGTCCACATAATGCTTTTTTTAAAAAAAGAATTATAGTGACTGACTCTTTGTGACCCCATGGACTGTAGCCCGCCAGGCTTCTTTGTCCGTGGAATTCTCCAGGTAAGAATACTGGAGTAGGTGGCCATTCCCTTCTCCAGGGGATCTTCCCCACCCAGGGATCAAACCTGGGTCTCCTGCACTGCAAGCAGGTTCTTGACTATTTGAGTCACCAGGGAAGCTCATCTATATCTGAGGCATCTTAGTTCCCCAAGCAGGGATCAAACCTGCACCCCCTGCAGTGGAAGCGCAGAGCCTTAACCACTGGCCCCCTAGGACAGTCCCTGTCCACATAACACAGGCAGGGTGAGATGTGACCTGGGGAGTCACCTGGCTGGAGCACAGTCCTCAGATAACCAGGGGCCCCTGTGCATGCACCCAGTGACTCGGGTGTGTCAAGAAGAGTTAATTACATCCTATTTAACTCTACATCAATTTAGGAAGCATAATTCATAAAATCAGTTAAAACACAGGCCTCAGATTTTATGCAGAGAAGGCAATGGCAACCCACTCCAGTACTCTTGCCTGGAAAATCCCACGGACGGAGGAGCCTGGTAGGCTGCAGCCCAGGGGGTCGCTAAGAGTTGGACACGACTGAGTGACTTCACTTTCACATTTCACTTTCATGCATTGGAGAAGGAAATGGCAACCCACTCCAGTGTTCTTGCCTGGAGAATCCCAGGGACGGGGGAGCCTGGTGGGCTGCTGTCTATGGGGTTGCACAGAGTTGGACATGACTGAAGCGACTTAGCAGCAGCAGCAGATTTTATGGATACCCAAACAGGGCTATGAAATTTCAGTGGAACTTACTACTTCATCAGTTTTATCCAAATGCACAAAGATTCACGGAACAAATGGTCGCACGGCTAACATCTTAACTGCTGAATATCCTTTTGAAAAAACATAAAGCCCCTGGCTAGTGGCAACCTGCTTCCTTGACTGGTGACAGGAGAACATGGGCATCTAAGCAAGAAGCACAAACGGCCTCCAGACAGTCGGTTCGGTAACCCTGAGTTCTGCAAAAGCCAAGCAGAGGCGACTGAAACCTTGCAAAACATAGGTTAACAGCTGAGACCACAAACCTCCAAAAGCCTGAGCCTCAGCTGCTGTCACTGGTGGCCCTGCTCTCAGGCCCTTCGGAGGTGAGGGCGTCTTTTCCTAACCCAGGGACTGGAATTCCCCTGACACGCTGGGAATGGGGAGGGACGGAGGAGACCAGCAGCGCAGTGATGAACGTGCGGGCTTTCAACACTTCCTTTTCCAAAAACTCGGACAAGCTTACAGCCGGCTCTTTCTGGGGGGTCGGGGGGGGGGGTGGAGGGCACAACTGGTGGTTTCTTTTTAACTGCGAGGAGAATTTGACACAAGAGAGAATTCTTTTCTTTCAAAGTATCTGAAGGCAAGCAGAAATGTCTAGACGTGACTCAGGGTATACAGGTTTCCAGTGCTGAGGACAACTTCACATGGCTCACAGCGAGGAAAGGGCATCAAGGTACGATGCTCCCCTCGTGTAGATGCAGGTGGCTTCCCTGGTGGTTCAGGGGGAAAGAACGGCCTGCCCATGCAGGAGACACAAGAGACGCAGGTTCGGTCCCTGGGTCAGGAAGATCCCCTGGAGTAGGGAACAGCAACTCACTCCACTATTCTTGCCTGGGGAATCCCAGGGACAGAGGAGCCTGGTGGGCTTTACCGTCCATGCGGTCGCAGAGTCGGACACAACTGAGCGACTAGGACAATCAACGTGAGCACAGTGAGCTGCCCCGGTTCTTAGTCCAGGAGCTCTGTAAGCTCAAGCACGCCTTGTTTGAACGACCGTTCGCTGATTAACTATTGGGCTGAGCATTTTGGGGGCAAAGATGAAAGCATAGCGTCTGCTTACAGGTTCGGGGCGGGGGTGCAATTCATAAACAACTGTAGACCACAGAGCAAATCGAACTGTTATAACTGCATAACTACCGCATCCTGATACACCAAGAGCCAGGACAAGCGCCAGGAGCTACGCCCATGCTTTTCTAGCACCATCTCACCCACTCCTTACAAAACTGCTGTTGCTATCAATATTTCTGTCCTCATTTTGTAGGTGACACGACTGAGGCTCAGAGACATTTGACTCCAAATCATACAATTGGTAACAGGGACTTCCCTGCTTACGCTGGAGGTCCAGTAGGTTAAGACTCTGCCCTTGCAGTTAGGGGGCAAGGGTTCGAACTAAGATCCCACATGTGCTGGCATGGCCAATAAATAAATAAAATTTAAATTTTTGAAATAAACAAAATAAAAATTTGAGACAATCAGTAACGGTAATCATGGCTGTTACAGGGCACTAGAAATGTAGAAAACTGTGCTACACGAACACAGCTCACATGGAATTTTCTCATTCCAACCTCACAATAACCCTCTAAGTTAAGCAGTATCACTGACACCAACTCTCCAATGAGGAAATGCACAGAATTTCTGTAAGGAGCCTCAGCAAAGCTGGGTTAAGAGCCTAGGGCTTTGTGAGTCGGTAGCAAGTACCCGTCACCGCCACCCCCGCGTCTATGAGGTGGGGCGCCCTGTGGTATCAGGAGGCTTGAGGAGGAGGTGGCATGTGACACCGATGCCGTGGTTCCCTGCCTACCTCCCGGGGCCCGTCCCTTCCTGCTGGGGACGAGCAGAGTCCTGGCACGCCCATGCATGATGGAAAACGCAAGGGGCTTGCTTTTACAGGTCAACCATCATGATGGGAGGACTCCGGGCCTGCCTGCAAAACCTGAGACCTTGGCTGCTTGCAAGGGCCACGCTTCCCTCCTCCCATTCTCTCATTTTATAGAACAGCCAGCTGCAACAGGGCCCCCAATCTAAGCACAAAGAAGCTGGAAGGCCTGCAGCCACTTCCCACCCCAGATTAACCCAGGCCTGACGCAAAGCAAGAACAGACCGGCATGTCTGAACGGTGGTCAGCACGACCCTGCTGAGCTCCTGTGGCAACCCCCTCCGTCTCCCCCGAAAGAGGCTGGGCCAGCCTACTGGCCCTAATTAAACTGCATCAGCCGTGTTCACCTGGGGGCCCAGCAGAGGGTGGAGAAAACACCCAACGAATGTAAATGTTCCAAACTTGAATGCGCTCACAACAGCCAGACGGCAAACGTGCAGAAACTGATTCTCCCATGGTAATCGCGACATTTCAAAGCAGGGCGTAAGCTGAATGCACCTCCCCACAGCACATTATCCAGCCCTGGGACTTGAACACGATCCCGAGGGAGAGATTCAGAGAGGAAGGGTGGTCTGTTTCTTCAAGGTCTCTTTCCTTCCTGAGGCACCTGAACTTGAGCCTTTTAGACGCAGGCTCATCAGACGTACTGTGGCTGACTCTCCCCGACCCCATCGGTCTCTGCACCACCAACAGGAAGCACCATTCACTGGGAAGACATGGATGGATGCCCGGCAGTCAGCCCTGAGTAGCCATCTCTGCTCAGATGTAATGAGTAATTCTCTCTGCACTCTGGTTCCACCAGATTTGTCCTTGGACTTGAAACTGTAGCACTACTGGAAGTGATGACTATGGCCCTGTGCTTGGTCTCAGAAAGTCACTTTCTCAGCTTTGCTCAGAAAGTCACTCGTGCCCCCCACCCCTGGCAGGCTGCTGCTGCTGCCCCCCGAACAATGCCAGGGACCTCATGGCTCGGGCTGGGGTCTTCCTCAGTGGCAATAGGGGCATCTCCCAGCACAGGGGTGTGGCCCACACAGCTGAAGACATCACCTTCATTACACGACTCCCAGGGCACTCTACTGAGATGGTAAAAAGGCCCACCGTGGATGTTACCTACAATAATGGAAGTCACTTAAATGCCCACCAGCAGAGAGATGGTTGCTCAATCAAGGGACATCCACATGACAGAAAACTGTGCAGCCTTTAAATAGCTTGGAAATGTCCAGAATAAGCAAATCCATAAAGACAGAAAACAGATTAGTTGAGGGACTAGCAGGCTTTGGAGGAAAATGGGGAGTGATTGTTAATGGGGTTCAGGGCTTTTCGGGGGGTGATGTGATGTGTTCAGTTGTGTCTGACTCTTTGGCACCCCATGGACTGCAGCCCGCCAGGCTCCTCTGGCCATGGGATTTGCAGACAAGAACAATGGAGTGGGTTGCCATTTCCTACTCTGGGCACAAGGAATGGGGCGGGGGGCAGTGATAAAGATGTTCTAAAATTGACTGTACGACTCAGAAAACAGTAAAAAAAAAAAAAAAAAAAAATTGAACTGTTTCTTTTCAATGGAAGCACTATGGTATGTGAATTTCATCTCAATAAAGCTGTCATAAAAAAAATGATGGTTTGGGAGACTAACAACGTAGAGAAATGCTCAATATAATGTTAAGCGGGAAAGATAGGTTTTAAAGCAGATTATTTAACAAGATCCCACTTTTGCAAAAACTTTAAAAAACAACACACACACATTCACAGGCTTACTGCCTTCTACTAATTCTACTTCTGCCATCACTACTGCAACTGCCTAACATTTAATGAGTGTGTAAACCATGCACCAACCACTAATAAGTTATTTTCCATGCATTTCTCACCTACAGTCACAACAGCTGGGTGAGATTGGTTCTGTGGTAGATGAGGAAACGGTCACGACGTATGGACACAAAAGACTTTGACCAAGTCCATGCAGTTGGTATGTGGTGGTACAGAGGAGATCCAAGACCAGGACCATCAGACCGAAGTCTGGATGCTCTCGATCTCTGTGCAGAATTATACAGTGGCCAACAGTCTTCAGAGTAGTGAAAGCACAGGTGACTTAACCTTGGTATTATTCCTGTTATGAAAATTCCACAGTAATTTTCAGACTAAGGAAAGACAAGAAATAGATGTAATTCTGACAACAAAAAAGCAAGCGGTTCCTGGACTTCCCTGCTGCTTCAGTGGTTAAGACTCCTCACTCCCAATGCAGGAGGTGTGGGTTCAATCCCTGGTCAAGAAATTAAGGTCCTGCATGCCACACGGTGTGACCCCCCCCCCCTCGCAAAAATAACAGGTTCTAAGCACCTGCTGTCTTATAATAGGCCCTGGGCACAAAAAACACCTTGACCAGACAATATCACAGCAAATTATTTTCAAGAGGGAGATGTACACTGTTAATACAAAAAGCTATAAAAACACTAGCAATCAGTTGAGGCTCAGTATAGACTGTGAACAGCTGGAAGAGGGCAGGCCTCCTATGCTAGCTGGGAATTCAGGGCAATAGGTTCCCTGACCAGATTTCTCCTAGCTGGAAAACGGCGTTGGCTTAATCGTCCCCTTGAGGCCCCTGGGGCTCTCTGAGGCCCCCAGTTTCAATTCAGGGTGATACGTCTTTCCTTGCCCCAAGCTCAGGATCAGGGCGGGAGGGCTCTCTGGGCTGGCACTGACCCCATTCCCGCCCATGCTGTCCCTTCTCTGGGTCACAGCACAATCGTTCCCCGAGCCACTTCTGGAAAGACTCCAGCTCTGTCCCTACTTGGCCTCCATCACTCCTCTCAAGACGTGGCCCCCAGCTGCGGTGCAGATGTGGCGGGGAGTCTGCCCGTGGAGGAAGGACGCCACCGAGCTCCCCAGCACTCACTTCCTCCTTGCATGGCTGCCACACTGTCTGGTGCAGAGCTGGGATCCAGGACCTGGGGTTCCTTCCTCCCACTTCTGAGGTGCTCCTGCGTCAGGCGCCCTGGAGGTCAGCTGGTCCAAAGCCATCACCCTACAGACGCAGAAAGTGGCTGGGGCGAGGGGAGGCAAAACTGGTGCGGAACGTCACCAGTGCCACTGGGGGCCTGAGTCCGGACCTCCTGTGCAAACATATTCCTGCCTCATTAAATGGGGACCAAAAACTCCAGGTGTTTGCAAAATTTTAAAGTTGAGCATCTTTCACGTTTTAAGAAGAGCTCTGAAACAGGAACTAAATAATCAAGCACATAAAGGCACTAATTTTTTCAAAAAAAAAATGTCCACCCACCTATGATACGCTGTACCTCTCTGCCGGGACAGCCTCTGATAGCGCCATCCCAAGTTTTCCAGGAGAAAACCCCCAGGACAGGGCAAGCAGCCATATTTATTAATCAACTGGGACCACACAGCCTTAGTTTCTCAAATAATTTTTAAGTCAAGACACCCAGCAGCCCTAAATCAACACTTCCCTCCTGTCCTGCCCCCACTGAGAGGGGTGTCTGATGCTGCAGCTACTGCCCCGCCTTGCAACGAGAGATGGTTGTAATCTAATTCCCAATGTGTCAAGTAGGACATTTTCACTGCAGCTAGACCCAGCTGGAAATGAATCCCTTACACACACACACACACACACACACACACACACACACACACCCAACAAAATATAAAACAAAAAAAAGACGGAGAAAGACAGAGAGGGAGATTGATGGCTTCATCTAGTCAAATGGAACAGGCATGAAATAAAGCCAATACCATCACCATGGGTGTGCTGCCTGCCTTCTCCCCGCCTCACGAAGTCCATCCCACCCTGGGCCTTTGCTCAAAGGGTATCCTCTGCCTGGAATGCTGTACTCATCTGTCCCTCATGGTCCAGGTCAGAAGGGACGCTGTAAGCTCTCTCCGGCTGGAACCAGTTGTGGCTTCGCTTGCATTCCCAGAGCCATGGGATCCGTCTTCACAGCACTGTCCACTACACTTAACTCTGTACCCTCTCCCTAGTCCCCATTCGCCTTCGAACACCTTTGGGGCAGAAATCATATCTCTAATTCATTCTGTTACCCATCCCCCTCAGCATCCAACACAGAATGGGCACACAGCAGGTGCTCAAACAATGTGAGAAGCAAATTAAACTGAACTTAGTCTGATATTGCGGAGGGGGCTGGGGTGGGGAGGGGTGCGGCTTCCCAGGTGGCTCAGTGGTAAGGAGTCTACCTGCTAGTGCAGGCGAATGAGGGTTTGATCAGGAAGATCCCCTGGAGCAGGAAATGACAACCCACTCCAGTATTCTTCCCGGGATAATCCCATGGACAGAGGAGCCCGGTGGGCTATAGTCCATTAGGCTGCACAGAGCTGGACATGACTGAGCACGCACAAAGTCTGATGGGAGGCCTTCCCGAGCAGTTGAGATTTTTACAGCCGTAAGGAATCTGTCCTATGGGTAAGCTTTATGATGGATCTGTCTCCATCCCCATGTTAAATGAGTATTTATACCTGTATGTGGGATGGGAGAGAGTATAGGATTCTATCAAATAAATCTACAGTGTATTTTTTATCACATGAGAATCCAGCCTGTCTTTACATACCACCCTTCTTGAGCCTATCAACTGACTCAAATAGAAAATTAAACATGAAGCCATCAAGAATATGTTGAACCCAATTTATTGTTTGTTTGGCTTGGTTTGGGGGGTCATGTTTTTGATTGGGTCATATTATTTCAGGACCTCTATCTGGAATTTTTTGTGCAACTCTTGATCAAATGATCTGATTTATTGGAGTTTCCGGTGAAACTTCTTGCTTCTGCTCTGTGCTTTTATGATGCTTTTGCTGAAGACACTGCCTGGGCCATCCCGGGTCTCCACACCCATCACCACTGGCAGCAGCTCCAATGGAAATACTCTCACTCCCTCATGTCTCGCTGAGAAAGGAAACCCCATTTGCCCATAAACCCATCCACCGCATCTGCACTTTTGAATATTCAATTCCATTTCAAATTAAATAACCACTTTTATACTGGTTTCTGCGATGATGTAAGGGTAGTTTAGTTCAAGTTACTGTTGTTTGTACACTGTCAAAAAATAACACAGAGAACTAATTTTACTTCAACACTTTAAAAATTTCATAATTCCAAATCCAAATGGAATTTAACACCAATAGCAATGCTTTTGAAAGCATTCCAGAATGCAAAAGGACTTTTCTTTCTCATATTAAAAAAGAAAAAAAAGTTTTTCTTTCTCCTAAATAGCTGAGACTAGAATAAAAAGTTTCCCTCTCTAGTTAATCTCACGCCAATTTACTTTCTACCTCCCTTATCACTTCTTTCGAAGTCAAAGGGTGATCTTTATTCACTCCCCCACCAGGAAGGAGAAGCCCCCCAACTAGCCAGTGGCTGCCCTTAATGTGAAGACACAATTTTCATTTTTATAAAAAATACTTCAGAAAATATTTTTTTAAAAATAAAAATCTAACAAATCGATAGTGGCTACAGAGAAATATCTTTTAAAAAGGGAAAATAAAGTGATGGGCTAAGGAAAGTATCTTCACATTACAGTATGAACTAGAAATTAAAACATATGCAAAGATTCTATAAGCATAAAACCATTCAACCTTTTATGATAACTTTTGTTAGGAGGTCTAACCAGGTTGTACTCTCAAACGTCATGGGGAAATTACAACTATACATCTACTATATAGACTCTATCTACCCCTCATTTCCTAAATGCTCTCCCTCATCCAAACCCGTTGGATCGCTTAAACGGTGGTTTTAAAAAGAATTATAACCCAAAATACTAACTCTGATCATCTTCAGGTGATGGAATTACAGGCACCTTTCACGCTCTCCTTTCTTTCTACAATAAACAGGCATGGCTCTAACAATAATAAAGATACGGCAGGACATTCCCCATCCTGAAGCAGAAAGGTTTGTATCAAATGGTCACAAAAATAAAAAAAATCATATTTTTGCTGATTGTGTTGATAAAATGAAGCCCCACTGCAACTTCCTGGTGGTCCAGTGGTTAAGAATCCGCCTTCCAACACAGGGGATGCGAGTTCAGTCCCTGGTTGGGGAACCAAGACTCCCCCGTGCCATGGAGCAACAAAGCCCGTGCACCACAGTTAGAGAAAGCCTGCCCAGGTGAATGAAGAGTCTGCACAGCCAAAATAAAAACTAAAAAAATAATAAATAAATAAACTCTGTCACAGACTATTAGATGTATTTTAAAAGAGGCTTGCTCCTTGAAGGAAAAGTATGACAAACCTAGACAGCACACTAAAAAGACAGAGACATCACTTTGCCAACAAAGGTCTGTAGAGTCAAAGCCATGGTTTTTCCAGTAGTCATGTATGGATGTGAAAGTTGGACCATAAACAAGACTGAGCACTGAAGAATTGATAGTTTCGAGTTGTGGTGCTGGAGAAGACTCTTGAGAGTCCTTTAGACTGCAAGGAGGTCAAACCAAAGTCAAATCAAGCTAAAGGAAATCAACCTTGAATATTCACTGAAGCTCCAATACTTTGGCCACCTGATGAGAAGAGCTGACTCATTGGAAGTGACCCTGATGCCAGGAAACTGAAAGCAGAAGGAGAAGGGAGCAGCAGAGGATGAGATGGCTGGATGGCATCATCGACTCAGTGGACATGAGTCTGGGAAACTCCAGGAGAATATGGAGGGCAGAGGAGCCGGGTGTGCTACAGTCCATGGGGTCACAAAGAGTCAGACATGAGTTAGCCCCTGAACAACAGCAACATTATACTGTCCCACTCGGCCCTATCACTAATGAACCTAAAATTTTAAAGGAAATTGCTAAGCTCTTGACGCTGTTGGAGGCACCCACAAGCTTTCCCTGGAGACCTAGATAAGAGGAGCGATTCTTTCTGCATCTCAGGCCTCCCTTCTTCCTGTCTGGCCAGCTCCTTGGGGCAGCATCGGCCTCGGGGATCCATTCACAGCTTATGAGTGCCCTGCGGGCAGGTCCTGCTGGCGCAGCAGCCTGACTCTACCAAACCAGCCAGCCAGGGGAGCCGGGTGGGGACCAGTCTGCAGAGATAGCTCTTTCCACCCAAGGCTTTAGGACAAGCAAGGAGGAGGAACCCCGGGGTGGAGGCAGTCCTGGCCAGAGCTCCCTCTCATTCCTCTGGGGTTTTTCCACCAGTCCTAGCCGAAGCAGCTCAGCCTGTCTGGCCAAGTCGGGCCGTGGAGACGTCCATTAATTGACCATCTCCCAGTCCCTTGCTGGTGACCTTGGCCACGTTGCTTTGCCTCCCTCTGCCCTCGGGGGCCTGACACCATCTACTTGGCGGGTTACTAGAGGGTCAGGATGATATGGAAAGCGCCCAGAAGGGCTCAAGCCAGGGAGAGGACTTCCCTCTTCTTAGGGCTGTCCACAGCCTGTTCAATCCTCTCCCCACCTCTAGCCTCGAGGGGAAAACGGAGCTGGGGGCTGCACATCCTATGTCCCCCGCCCATCACCTGGCCGCGGGGTGGGCTGGAGGGAGTCCAGCAGTGGGGGTGTGGCTCCCCCAAGCCCCTTACATCCCCTTCCTCCCCGGCTCGGAAATCGACGCAATCCAAATGCGAGGCAGCGGCCGCCAGCGGAGGCAGCGAGGCGTCCCGGCGGGCGGGCCGGGGTCCTCGGAGGGCTGCGCGCGGAGGGCGCCGGCCCCGACCTACCTCCTCCGGCAGCGTGACGGTGTTCCTGCAGTTGCGCAGCCGCGTAGTGAAGCTCGACGTGGTGGGCGAGTTGTAGTCTTCGGTGGTCTCGGCGATGAACTCGGAGACCGAGATCTGGTCCGGCATCCTGCCGGGGGAGGGGGCGAGACACAAGCGAGGGCGGGGGGGGGGGGGTGAGTCACCGCACAGGCTCCCGGGGCCGCGGGCCGACCGGCGGCTCATGAACGCCCCCCGCACGCAGCCCGCCACCCGCCGCCCGGCCTGGCGCGGCTGCGATCCCGGCGGCGGCGCGAGAAAGCTCTGGCGGGCGAGAAAGGAGGCGGCGGCGGCCGCGATCAGCACGGAGCCCTTCAAACTCCGAGCGGCGCGCGAGGCTGGGAGTTCTCAGCTACCCGCCTCCCTCGGCTCATGCCCTGCCACGGGGGAGGGGGCGTCCGGGGCCGGGCAGGTCGCGGCGGGCCGGCGCTGCCTGCTCACACGCTCTGACAGGCGGCAGCGAGGACACCGACCGACTGAACACACGCTCCCGCGAGCGGGCGGGCGGGGCTGCCGCGACAGCCTCGGGGACATACAAGTGTTCTGCGCACGCGCTGTCGCGCCCCGCTCCCTGCGGGGCCCGGCCCCGCCCCACCCACAGCGGCCCGGCCTGCCCACTCCAGCCCCCAGCCCCGCCCAGGCCCCGCCCCAGTCCGCCCCACCCTCACCGCCCAGGTCCCGCCCCGGCCCCCCCCCCAGCCCCGCGCATGTCTCCGACTGGGTCCCCTCTCACCCGGGGCCCGGGTCGCGCGGCTCTCTGGGCGGCGAATGCCCGCGTCCCCAGGGCCGCCCCCGGAGCGGTTACTTGGGCGAGCTTGTTACGCGAGCGTTTCGCAAGAAGGGGGACCAAAAAAAAAAAGTTGTATGCGTTCTTTTTTAGCCCCGTGTGGGTGCAGGAAGCGAGGCCCGGAGAGCCGCCTCCGTCTGCCCGGGTCGCGGGCCCGGCGAGAGGGGCGCGCGGTGGCGGCCTCTGGGGCCCGGCTCGCAGCTTGCCCGCCCGCCGGCTCTGGCCCCTCAATCCCTTGACAGGGTGCTCACTAGCCCCCCCCCCCCCCGCCCCCCGCCCCGAAGGCTAGTTTTGTGCCGTTTGCTGAAGCCGCTGAAGTGCTAAGTGAAGACCCTATAGGAAGGTTCCCCCCCACCCCACAGTTTTCTAGTCTTTCACTTATACTGGCTTTTGTTGTTGTTATTGTTTTTAACGCGAAGGACACGGGAGGGGAAGAGGTGTAAAAGGCATTTCCCGAGGTGCAAATGGTGTACAATGCTAAGTAGATGCCAAATTTCAGCGGAAAAATTACCAAGAGATTGCTCATTCCTCGGCCCTGGCAGATGGCTATTCAATCTACTTAGCCCAAAGAATCCATTTAATTTCTCACCATTGATTGCGGATCAAATTGCTTTAAAAAAAGAAAAAAAAACACCACAAACTAGGCCCTTAGGAAGCGCCTGACGATTGGCTCCTATAATTGGAGCCAACTGAAGCCGGCTCATAAAGTCCCAAATTCACCAACCTGGGCAGAAGTCTAGACCCGCCGGGCCTCCTCTGGGATTGAGTTCTGCGATCTTGTACAGTTATCTGTCCTCTGGTCCTTCCCCGAACCACAACAGAGTGCCCACTGGCAGGGAGGGGCATTGGACCGGGGAGTGATTGCCAAATGAAAACTGCATCTCCTCGCTCACTGCTGACAACTATTTACTAACGCCCTCCTCCTGCCGCTGGAGATTCGGAAACAGACAATGCCGCTACTCTTCCATCAACAGTAGTAAGGGAAACAGACAAGCAATATACATGTAATATAAAGTGAAGTATATACAGAGTAAGCAAGTGATGCAGGAGCTACGGTTTGAGGAATGAGCAGAGAAAACCTCCTTGACAAAGCGACATCTAGAGCAGAAGAGAGAATGAAGGGACTTTCCTGGTGGACCAAGACAGTGCAGGGGACCTGGGTTTCATACCTGGTCAGGGAACTAGATCCCACATGGCACAAACAAAAGTTTCTGAGACGCAGCTAAAAAGATGCTGCAGTGGCAACAAAGACCAAAGGTCCTGTGTGCCACAACTAAGATCCGATGCAGCCAAATAAACAACAAAAAGAAGAAACGAGAATGAGGGGCTGCCTCTGCAGGTATCCTGGTGGCTATGGGATCTTGGCCTTCAGTTGCCTCCCATGAACATGAAAGAAGAGGGCGCTAGCCCCATGAGGCTGGTAAATGATAACAGATGAGAAGGTGCTCTGTGCCCAGGAGAGCCATTGTACAAGTTCAAGGTCTTTTGTCTGCCTGTGCTGGCAATATCTCAAAACAACCTCCTTGAAAATGGCTCCCTTCCACAGGGAAGGACCTGTGGGCATACATTTTAAAGCTAGAGGAGGGCGAAGAGCCTCATTGTCTGGACCAGCTCCAGGGTCAACCTGTGGTCACACCCTCTGGATGTTCAGGCGGTATTGATGGTCTGCGTGGGATCTACACTGTTTCCACTGGGGTTTTGCTGTGTCCTTTGGCAAAGCTGTGGGCTGTTGCCTCGGTGACTTGGACTGAGACAACAGCTCCTGTCACAAATCACTCTTCACAGTCTGATTTTCCACTAGGACCCTCAAAGACCCGTCAGACTGGACCAAGGCCTCTGGAGCACTCCCCAAGAAGCTTCTTGCTTGGAAGATTAGCAGTTTCTCCCCAAGCATCGCTCTCAACTTGCTGAACACCTGGTAACAGTCCCAGCAGGATGGGTCTCCCTCAGACCCCAGGACAGGTAGGCGCTTGTGCGCATCTAGGGCTTCTGCTCACAGCCACGTGGTCCTTCCCACCTGGCCCTTACTGTGTATATTACTTACATATGTGTGCATACGCAAGTGTGTATATGTGCTATGCTCAGTTGCTCAGTCGTGTCTGACTCTCTGTGACCCCTTGTACTGTAGCCTGCCAGGCTCATCTGTCCATGGGGATTCTCCAGGCCAGAATACTGGAGTGGGTTGCTATGCCTTCCTCCAGGGGGGGTCTTCCCAACCCAGGGATTGAACTCAGGTCCACCACATTGCAGGCGGATTCTTCACCATCTGAGCCACCAGGGAGTGAGTGTATGTGTATGTGCATATCTATGTTTATATGTCTGTGGTTAAAAAAATGTTGTTTCTAGAATTTACTGTACCCCCAGTGTGTACCCCCAGAAGTCATAGGTTGAAATCCTAACTGCATATTATATATATTTATAAAATGCATCTATTATAGTGAAGGACAGGGAATCCGTGTCCTTCTGCAGTCCATGGGGTCACAATGAGTCCAACAAGACTTAGTGACTGACCAACAATAATGCATATGTATGTGTGTATATGTGTGTATGCATACATATGTTTATATATCTGTGGTTAAAACCCACTCCAGTATTCTTGCCTGGAGAATTCCGTGGACAGAGGAGCATGGCAGGCTATAGTCCATGGGGTCACAAAGAGTGGGACACGACTGGGAGACTAACACTTTCACTTTTCATTGTTTAACTTTAGATGAAAATGGGGAGTTTCTATCTCTGGCATATGACTAATAACTATCTTTATGCTTCTAAGGAAAAATTAATTTTTCAGTTCACAGAGAAATAAGAATGGGGAAGAGGAAGATTCATGGAGGAGGGATATGAGTGAAACGAGAGATGGAGTTTGAAAGTGTGCCTGTGTGTTAATATATTTGATAATGATAGTGAAGAATAGAAAGAGAAACGCTGTGAGTGCTTGAGTCTCCTTAATGGGAAGAATAGAGGTCTGAGGAAAAAATATGAATCATGTTACTCTTTAGTGACCATGCAGTGGCACTGTTGACATGAGACAGCATCGTGCTGTCACTTCCAAATTATGGTGTGTGCATTCTAGGTAAGTGCAAGACTGTCCTTTAAGGTGCCTGAAGAAAATATTTTGTTGTTGCTGTTTAGTCGCTAAGTTGTGTCTGACTCTTTTGCAATCCCATGGAGTGTAGCCTGCCAAGCTCCTCTGTCCATGGGATTTCCCAGTGCTATTTCCTTCTCCTGGGGATCTTGACTGCCCAGGGATCGAACTAGGATCTCCTGCATCAGCAGGAGGATACTGTACACTGAGCCACTAGATATTAGAACTCCAATTTCTATTTAGATTTTATCTTTAGAAAACAGATACACACTAAACGTTGCTAGTATTGAATGTATGACTGATACTGGCTCCACCACTCATCACTTAAGTAGAGGATCCTGCATCGCATGGTCTGCAAGAGGAATGGGAGCTCCGTAACTCAGGGTTGGTGGCAGCTACCTCATTCTGAACTTACAGTGATGTGTTGTAGTTTTCATGTTCTTGGTGAAATGGATTTATGTACTGTATTACTGATTACGATAAATTAACAGTCTTAAAATTTTAAGTACAAGTGACTTAAAATATTTTCTGCAAAGAAACTGCTGGTCAACATGGTCCTAATAATTCAAGAAAACAGCAGGAAAATGGAAAAACAGCATGCCTCATCCTAGTTTGAACTTTTTCTCAGCTATATTGTGAGCTAAAAACAATAGCTATTGGTGATATGTTATCTAGCAGCATTTTTTTTTTTTTTGAGAAAACATACCCACTTAATCAGTCTTTTTGAAATAAAAGTGATATTTTTGATAATAAATGAGAAAATAATGGCCTTTGAAGAAAACTCACGGTTGGGGGAAAGAATTTTGAAAGTTCATATTTAGAGATATTTTCATCATTATGTGATTTTTGTTCCTGAGATTAAGACTTATTTATTTTAACTGTAAAACTCTTATATTTCAATATAAATAATGCTTTGAAAGTGAATTTTCTAATTTGTTAAAAAAAAGTGTCCATATGAAGCCGTTAGGTAGGTTTTAAGATCATCTATAAAAATATAAATATTACATACCTTCATTTAATTTGTAAACAAAGAGATTAACATTATAGAAGATGGAAATTTCTTGATCAAACATAAGACTTGTACATGAATATGGTTTTCCATAGGCACCTGTGTTACTTTGTGACGTGTATTTTTCAACTAGGCAACCATTAAAATGAAAAAGTAAGTTTAGAACCAGGCCATCAAATCAGTTCAGTTCAGTCTCTCAGTCGTGTCCGACTCTGTGCGACCCCGTAGACGGCAGCCCACCAGGCTCCCCCGTCCCTGGGATTCTCCAGGCAAGAACCCTGGAGTGGGTTGCCATTTCCTTCTCCAATGCATGAAAGTGAAAAGGGAAAGTGAAGTCGCTCAGTCGTGTCTGACTCTTAGCGACCCCATGGACTGCAGTCTACCAGGCTCATCCATCCACGTGTGCAATGAGTGCGGTTGTGCGGTAGTTTGAACATTCTTTGGCATTTCCTTTCTTTGGGATTGGAATGAAAACTGAGCACATGAGTCATGATTATATAATTAAGAAGTATCCTGCTATGTTACTTCTGGGTTTACATGTGTGGAAAATTGCCTTCTGCAGGATGTAAGCAAAAACGTGTTCCACACTTAGTCTTGCACTCATAAGAAAGGCGGCTTTGGGGTCTGAATAGGATTTTGAGAGGTAGAAAACATGAGGTAATGGTGTAAAAACCAAGAGACAGGAAAAGAAAAGCAAGTTTGCGGAAGAATGAATATAGTGTTTTGGCTGAAGCAGAGCTGCATTAAAAGATAGCGTTGGGGACTTACCTGGTGGTCTAGTGGTTAAGACTCTGAGCTTCCATGCAAAGGGCATGTGTTCTATCCCTGGTCAGGGAACTGAGATCCCATGTGCTATGTGTCACTGCCAAAAAACAAAAACATCCACATAAACAACAATAATGAAAAAGATTAACAGAGGTGTATTTGGGTAGAATTAGAACAGGAAAAAATTGAACAAGTGAGGAGGCAAAAGAGAAGTTTATTGTGCTCACCTAGGCATGAGGGGCAAGGGCCAGAAGGAATGAAACTTGGAGGGAAGAAAAAGGGAGTGCAGATGAAAGACAGCCTTCAAAAGACAAGTCAGCAGGGCTTGGACACATTAAATGACAGGTGAGCAAATGGAAGAAGACAGAATGACACCAGTATTTTCATTTAAGTTGGTGTGGTGTGTACGTTGACATCAAGAAGAGCAAAAGTAATATTTAGAAGGGCAATGACAGGTTTGACTTTTTCATGTTGAATATGAATTAACAGAGAAACATCTGAAGTAAAATGTCCAGGGGCATTTGGAAAACTTACATTGCTCTGACCCGCAGATGGAGTTGGAAGTCATCTGCATGGAGGACAGAACTGAAAGAGGTCTTTATTATCCAAAGATTTATAGTGGAAAGGTCATTTAAATAACTTCATACAGAACACCACCACTACATACCTGTAAATGGTGGAAAAATTTAATAGGAAAAAAGTAATTACAGTTATTTGTATGTTATAATTAAAGCAATTTCTATTCTAATTCCAACTGGCCACTAATTCCTAGAATGAGCAAAGAATTAATTTCTTTTTGTCGCTGTTTTATATACCCAGTGAATCTGTGCACCAGTCTCTAGGAATCTACACTCTGTGTTACTTTCTAAAAAATTGTGTAAATGTACATTTATTTTCTAATCTTTTTGTCATCACAAAGTTTTTTTTTTTTTTTTAACAAAAATCATTGGTATATTGATTTGAGTTTTGTCTGGTCTTTTATGCACAAATATCACACATAGTAAAAAAGTCAGTCTTGGACTCTTCAACATGTAGTGAAACTTTAAAGACCCTTTTTTTTTTTTTTTCTTTTTCTTTTAAAAATATGGAACGCTTCACGAATTTGCGTGTCATCCTTGCGCAGGGGCCATGCTAATCTTCTCTGTATCGTTCCAATTTTAGTATATGTGCTGCCGAAGCGAGCACTAAAGACCCTTTTAGCAAGCAATCTGAATGCAAGATCCTTTGATATTTTATTATTGTTTGCCTTGAACTAGCTTTTTGATATTTTTTTTTAAATTGTGGTAAAAGACACGTAATATAAAATGTATTAATACCATCTAAAACTTTTCAAGTGTGCAGTTCAAAGTGTTAAGTATATTTTACATTGTTATGCAACCGATCTTCAGAAATCTTTAGTCCTGAAAAACTGAAATTTCATAACCATTAAACAACAATTCTCCATGTCTCCTTCCCCTTAGCTCCTAGAAACCACCATTGTGACATTTTCTTTTCTTTTTTAACTTTTTAACCACACTACAAGGCATGTGGGATCTTAGTTCCCTGACCAGGGGTTGAACCTGTGTTCCCTGCAGTGCAAGGGCAGAGCAAGAAGCAGGATCTAGGTGTTTCTGGGTGCGCAGCTACAGTATCATTATAGTAGTACTAAAATCTCACAAGCACATGTCAAGATCAATATATTTTATTAGTCTAACGATTACAGGGAGTTAAGTTATTGGCCTTAAACAAAAGGCCAATAACTTTGTTTATGTGACATAAAGAATGGAATGAAAATTGGGGGATTTTGATGTCTAGTTCTGATTTTATCACAAAATATGTGACTTTACACAGGTCAGTTTACTACTCAGACTGAACCTCTCACATTTCTTCTGGCTGTGATTCTACACATAGTACGATACACCTTTCCTAAGGCTGACATCTAGTGGATACACTTAAATTTAGTATTTAAAAATGAATAAGCTTAGTTAAGCTATTTTAAGTAAAAAACTCACTAGGAAGCCTGGTTATGTGCAATAAGTACAATAAATTAGGAGACCAATATTGCTCCTTAAATGAAAGTGAACCATGATAAAATAATATTACATCAGATTGTCCTGGCATCTTTGAATTTGATTCAGAGATTACGGGTACTCTTCCATACACCCAGCCATTAAAAATTAAGCCACTAGGCAAATTAGCCGCCTGAGTTGCAAATTTAGAAGAAAGCAAAGAAATGCTTCCTGCTCGAGTGTCCTGCATTCAGGGACAGACACAGGATATGACAAGGGCTAGTACAAAGTTCTAAGTAAGTGACTTAGGAGTGTATAAGATGGTGTATGATGGAAACATGAAAAAAAAATTCTGAAACTCAAAATTACCTATTTTATAAGGATTATGAAGGTTTTTCTTTAAAAACTATGACCACTGAACAAAAGCAGTACTCTGAATTCACTTTCTTAAAACCTACCACTATTTTGAAATCAGGGAAAAATTACATATATCAATACCTGTATGTGGTAAAAATACATACATTGAAAGGCAAGGGAATGATAAACACAAAATCTAGGATACTGGTTATCCCTGGGAAGGCACAGGGCCACAGGAATGGGAAACTTCAGAGGTTTAGGGAATACTCTAGTCCCTCAATGGCTGGTAGATTCATGGAATTCTTTTTAAGCTTTTAAATTCCTAAATAAACTCTAGCCTCCAGCAGACATTCTATTATATAGTCACTACTCAATAAACATTAGTTGAATTAATGAATGAATTAAAATTCAAGTGAAAAAAGCTTGTTCATCAAAGAAGAGCGTATCTAAACCAAGGGCATCCGTAAAAGGTGCAGCTTTAGGTCAAATGAAACAAACTGCAACTTTACAAAGTGGCGGTAAGCTTATGTAATGTGCTAACTACAAAGGAATAATTAAACTATAAGTTCCACAAAAGCTGCTGTTGCTGCTAAGTCGCTTCAGTCGTGTCTGACTCTGTGCGGCCCCATAGACCGCAGCCCACCAGGCTCCCCTGTCCCTGGGATTCTCCAGGCAAGAACACTGGAGTGGGTTCCCATTTCCTTCTCCAGTGCATGAAACTGAAAAGTGAAAGTGAAGTCGCTCAGTCGTGTCTGACTCTTAGCGACCCCATGGACTGCAGCCTACCAGGCTCCTCCGTCCATGGGATTTTCCAGACAAGAGTACTGGAGTGGGGTGCCATTGCCTTCTCCGCCACAGAAGCTGAGAAACTTAATTAAGGGCAAGGCTAACAGGCAAAGGTTTACTGCTGATAAACTGCTGATAACTGAACACGTTAAAGCTGATCTAGACAGCAATGTTATCTTCCCACAACACTCTTTATCACCTCCGAACAAATATGCATTGGTATTTCTCATGTTCTTATGCATTACAGCAGTGAGAGCCAAAATTCTTAAAATCTTGATCCTAAAACCTAACATTCATCCTCAGAAAAATCACCTCTTAACATATCTTGGCGGGGAGGGTAAGGGCTACAGAGACGTTTTCGTCCACTACATATACACATTCTGCCTCATTCTCAAGGAACTTGGGCCTCACTCCCAGGTAAGGAGGTCTCAAGGTGGTGAAAAGGAGGAAATAAGAACCCACCATCATTCTTTTCCCTCAGAGATTTCAGAGCAGAAGAAAAGGGGGAAAGCAGGAGACCTCCAAGCTCAAAGAAATCTGCCAGTACTTGATAAACACAAATAAGAATCTCTAGTTAGTACATTATGACTGTAATGGTTAAGAGGCTCTTAAAAACTGTCCTTCAGGGACTTCTCTGGTGGTCCAGTGGTAAAGACTCAATGCTTTCACTGCAGGGCGCTCAGGTTCGATTCCTGGTTGGGGAACTAAGATCTTGAATGCCACAAAGCACAGCTAAAATAATTTTTTTTTAATTAAAAAAAAATTTGTCCACTTTCCCTCATAATTTGAATTAAAAGGTATTCTCTGAAGCAAGAATTCCATTTTTTTTTTTTTGGATGGACTGTGGTTTCTTCTTTTTTTTTTGGCTGTACCGTGTAGCAAATTCGGATCTTAATTCCCCCACCAGGGATCAAATTTTTGCCCCCTGCACTTGAAGCACTCTTCCTAACTACTGGACCGTCAGGGACGTCCCTGTGGTTTCTCCATAACGTTAACAGTCACCATGAGGAGTGAAAGATACCAGACAGAAAGGCTTAATATCCAATCATCAACGAGTAAGAAAATCTTAGACCAGGAAGGGACCATCCACACTGGCCTTGGACTGATTTTGAGCTTCCAAAGCAGTGAGAAATAAATTTCTATTGTTTATGAACCACCTAGTCGGTGGTCCTTCGTTAAAGCAGCCCAAACTAAGACATGCATTAAAATGGAAGACTCAAGCTTGACCATCTAACCTTAGTAAGAATGTATTCTACAACATCTGTTTATGCCAAGCTGTAATCGAGTCTCTGCTTAAATACTTTATTCTGCATGAGTACATCCAAAGAGGAAGTCATTCTGTTTTCAAATGACACCTTTCTAGACTTGAGTCAATTTTTTAAAACTTTTTAGAAACTTCAGCCAATAATCAAATGACACACTTAATCTGACATGAAGCCCATCCTCAACCACCACACAAAACCTGCATGAAGCTGAAACTTGCTAATTTCTCCTCCTTGGTCCCAGTTCTCACCAGCCTCCTGGAACCAAACTAACCAAACAATCCCTGTGCTGCTTGACAGCACGGCTTTTAAGAACATCTTTAAAATATGGTATCAGAGTCAGATTACAATGATAGAAAGAATCAAAGGACCACAAGCAAAAAAAAAAAAAAAAAAAAACACCCAAAACAAAACCCCCACAAATGTTCTATTCAAAAAAAGCAACTGGCAGACACTTGGTGACATTTTACAAGTCTTGACCTTTTTTTTGTGCTTCGGTAACACAAACATCAGAGCACTTACTATTTGCATCCTCCCTATGACAGTTATGACATTTCTTGTGTTAAACTTTAAGTATCTCAAGCTGATATGCTATTTTTTACATGTTTATTTCATATTCCTTGAACTAGAACGTGAGTTCTCTGAAGGCAGGGTCTCTCCAAGGTATAACTCCTCTTCTACTCCCTTTTCTACAGACTAGGTTGCTGTTTCTGTGATTACTGATTAGCAACTAGAAGTTTTTTCAAAGCTATTTCTGTTAGGATATTTCCTAAGGAATGGATTGTAACTCTACTTCTTTAAGATTAGTTATACAAACATAAAAAACTCTACACTTACTCAAACATGATGGAGAAAGAAAGGTCTAATGGATTTTTCACTAATAGGAGTTCTTTATCTGAGGTTCAGAGAAAGAATTCGGTGATCTGTGAACCTGAACGGGAAACTTCTTACTAACCTTTATGTGAAATTTAGCAATTCCTTCAATTAGGATTATAGGCAACAAGCCACTGTAGGATTAGAAATATCTATTGAACATGTTATTGGTAAAAATCACAGGTATTTTCATATTACAATTACTACAAATTCATCATTATTTATTTTTTATCATTATTTGAAATTACAGTACTTAACTAAATTGTCACTAAAGCTTATTCTCTAATGTGAGAAGCATCAAAAATTTGTATTTTTAGTATTTGTTAACTGTATTTCAATAATAACGGGTTTCTTTTTTAATTCTATGCATTTTACTTCATAAAACCATGGATCATTATTAGAATTCATGAAACAACAACAAAATAAAAGGGGGGTAACTCCTGCCCTATAATAGAGAGTGTGGGTGAGGTGATTACAATTCCAAAGAATGACCATAACTGTCATAATCATATCCATTATAATAAAATGACAGGTGAGTTTTAAAATATAAATACCTGCTTATGATTAGAAAAAACAAAAAGGGACTTTAAGCTGATCATTTTCACTTAGACAAGAAAAAGTATATCTATAGAAAAATTAATTTTCAAATACCTATTAACTTGTTATAATTAAAACAATCACAGGATTGTAAATGGTTAGGTACTCAGGACCCTTTAACAGCGACTATTTACTGTTGCTGTTGCGTTCTTTACTTTCACCATCTTATAAAAGGACCCAAATCCATTATAGGTAGAATTCTTATATTAAGAAAGTATGTAAAAATGTCTTTCCTTCTAGCTAGCTTCAAAATATACACATACATTGTATTTCTAACTACTAAAACTATGGCTTGGACTTTTCCTGCTCAACTATACTGGTGATAGCTAAAATGACTTAGAAAGGAATTCAAGGAAAAACACATACCTCTCCTATTGAAAGGAAGCTGTAAAAAAAAAAAGTTCCAATTAATCTACATTACTTCCCATTCTAAGACAGAAACTAAACAATATAGGGTATTTCCTAGAGACATTTTTAGCAGTTCAATAATATGCACAGGACATTTTTCTTAAATTATGTTTAGCAGATATCACTTTTCATTTAAACCATAACTTTTCACATGTATTTGAATAATCATTTCCCCCAAAGACATATTTACCTTCAGCCAGTGCTGGTGATTCTGTTCGTGTCCCTCCTATCTGTTTAAAGAAAGGAAAAAGGAAGACAGTCTATAACATTATTTTTTTTTTTTTTTTATAACATTATTTTTTAAAACAAGGTTTAATTTTATTAAAACTAACTTTAACCACTAAGTTCATCAATGCTATCATATATCACATGTATAAGCCATATCCTTCCCCTCTTGGGTTAACTCAACAACTCTTTATGGAGGACTTACTAAGGCGTTATCTTAAGCCCTGAGAAATATCACTAAGTGATATACCCTAGTTGTCACCATCAAGATATTCAAAGACAAACAGGTGTACCAAGTACTCAGTTCTCATCAGAGCTTATGAAGCAGGAGGTAACAAGAGAAAAAAAATAAAGAAATTCTTTACTCAGATGATAAGAGAAAAAACTAGCAATTCCTCCTTATTCATGTAAAATTATCAAAAGAGGCATGTTTCTATATTCTTATCACAATTTAAGTTCAGTTTCAATGTATTAGAAAATCAGTTTTACTACAAGTACTAAGATCCTTATATTCCATGACAATTATGCCAGAGGCACATTTGGCTAAACTCACTGAACCACAAAGTCCTCTCAAGGACTGGTTTTCCTATTTCAAAGCCTTATTAAATAATTTTAGGTGAAATAAAGTTTTCAGAATGAATTTAACTTTGCAACTAAGAACAACTATAGCCATATGACTAGCTGAATTCACATAGAATGAAGGGAAACATTTGACTAATGTAACTAACCACTTTTATGAGATTTCTTTCCCTATTTATCTGGTACAACCCAAGAGTCCGAGATTAACAAATTTAACAAAACTTCCTATGTATAAAAAATTGGCAGCATCTTGAGGGAATTGGGCACAGTTCTCCCAGTGGTACATGATCTGACACACTCTTCCCAAGGTAGAAATGTGGTGCTATCTCTGATAGAGTAAAAAAAAAAAAAATAAGAAAGAAAGAAAATTATACAGATATAGGAACCAAAAGATGAACAGTAGATTGGCAACCTTAGGGTCCACTGAATTAAAATTTCTGATTCTAGGGGAGAAGGGAAGGCACTTCTGTCAGGAGATGCAAGAAGAATTCTGAAGCAGTAACCAACAGGAGAATAATGGGAGAGGGTCCTGTAAACTGACCCCTCACCATGAGGACTCATGGCAGCTCCTACACAAGAGACAGTGTACAGAGAACCCAGGGGATGGGACTGAGGCTGCCATGCCCACTGACAACCATAAATGGACAACTATCACAACACAGCCCAGAAAGCATAAAGTAACCACAGGCGCTGATCCCTTGGGGAGGAAAAGTCTGGGTCACTCCACCAGGAAAATGCCTCAGCCTGTTGAAGGTGGCTGGCTGAAGGTGAGGACAATCTAAACTTAGTAGTTGACTGAACTAAAGAACGTCATTCCTTCTGTCGTAAGTCTAATGTAGAAACTGTGGTCAGCCACCATCTTGAAAGCTTAGTAGTAGGTGGAACTAAATGGCAAGCACCTAATGGTGGGCTGCACAGGACACCCTCCCGCCCCGCCTCTCGTTTTTACTCCAGCTGAGGCACCTCCCCTTAGCGGCTTGCTGCACTGGTGGGGCTCACTTCCTGCTCAGAGGCTTTGCAATAAGAGACGCCTACAGGAACTCTTAGGCCATCCTGAGTCATAATGAACCTGGAAGTATGAAGGTGTTAATACCAAGAGCCTGGGCAATCACTGGCCATTGGTGAGATGAAGTCTGGTAGACAAACACCCTCCTCCTCCCACCAATAGGCGTATTCTTCATATCTTCTCAGGGGGTTTCTTCAAGATCAAGCCCAAATGCTCACAGAAGTGACCAGGTCAATAATACTCCCTTAGATTGACTTTCCTTTTCTGTTTCACTTGCCCCAGTTCTCCAACTTGTGTTTCTCATTAACACTTCCCCCAAGAAATCACCTGTCTGAAGAGTCCCTGTCTTGGGCTCTGCTTTAGGAGGTGAAACCATGTCTAGACACTTGTCCTTCAGGACACCACACCTCCTTTCCTTTCTGTCCCACCCCACTGGATGCTCCCTCTTCATCTCCTGTGCTGAACTTTTTTGAAATCCCTGAATGCTGACATGTCCCAGGACTCAGTTGCAAGTCCTCCGCTCTCCTTGTGACTTCATCCTATCTCATAACTCTCTGAGTCTAAATTTAGCAAAATCTAAAACTTGCTCAAATTTATTTATCCAGTCCAGACACTTCTCCATCTCTGCACTTTCATAGCATTCCCTACTCAGTATCTCCACTAGGATGTTTTAACAGATAGCTCAAACTTAACATGTTCAAAACTGAACTCATCTCACTCCCCATGCCTGACCGACCCCGCAGTCTCCCCCATCATTTGATGACACTTCTATCCTTACAGTTGCTCAGTTAAAAACTTTGGATTTCTCTGCAATTACTCTTTCTCACATATCCCTTTTCAACTACAACTCTCACTACCTAAAATCTTCATGCTTTCTATTCTACCTCCTATCCACTCACTGTCGAAGGCTGAGCTGCATTAACATTATTAGATCTACTATTACTTTTGTATTCAAGAGCCTCCAGAACAGGTGGTGCAAAGTGAGATGCTGAGATCATGTCAGAAGTGCTAACTGGGGCTTCGTCTATAGATTGCCACAGCTACTAATATGTCAGGCTAAAAAGGCAGGTGATCCACTGCTAGGTACTCATATAAAACCATTTTGAGATGTTATGAAGTAATTGAGTTAAGTTTTGGAAACATTCAGTAGGCCAAAATAAAGAGTCTGAGGGCTGTATTTGGTTGATGAACCATCAGTTTGCAGCTTCTGCTTCAGAACTTTGTACTGTTTCTAATTGCTGCTATACTATTAATCCTTAATCTGTTGTTATACTTTCCTCGATCAGATAAGAGATGAACAGGAGCTACTTTTGTTCAAAGCCTAACCACTCTGGTTTTTCTCACAAGCTCCTCGTGGATCAACGCTACTACAAATGGAATGAATAAACACAGTTCTGCTTTTCCTGCCAAACGAAAACTTCCTTCCCTAAGACCTACTGCAGCCACCCAGAAATAAAACAAGTGGCTTGGCTGGCCACTTGCATAAACCGCAGAAGAAAAACCAGTGCCACTTACATAACACCATGGGGGAAAAGCTCTGTTGATTCTGTTTAATTCTTAGTAAATCATGAAATAATAAAACACCTGTAATTGTTTTCACCCTTTGAAATCAAACGTCAAGTCATAAGTAGTGAATATTAGATGATATGTAAATTAGACAATCCAGGATCTTTTATCTACAAACCAATTTCTTTGCCTCCAACAAAACATAAAATAGAAGAGTTATGACTTGGAGAAGGAAATGGCAACCCACTCCAGCATTCTTGCCTGGAAAATCCCATGGATGAAGCCTGGTAGGCTACAGTCCATGGGGTTACAGAGAGTTGGACACGACTGAGCGATTTCACAAGATCCTAACTTCAGCTGGTGGATCTTCAACTATGTGCTAAAATGTACAAAATAATAAAAGTCTAAGATTAAAAAAAAAAAAAAAAGAGTTATGACTTCAGAGCACTGTCAGCCACATTTACAGCTTTGCAGTATTTCAAATGATGGTACATAAATCTAACTGCATTAATAAATGGTGTTGAAATAACCCCATGGAAAAGTTCAACCTTTTCCACCTAGGTTGCAGTTCTCCTCCACTTGGGTATATGATAAAACATAACTGAATTCAATTTTTTTAAGTTCCCCTTAATATACACAGAGCAATTTAAAAAGCTATCTTAGAAAAGAGCACTTGAAATAAAGGGCCTACTGATTATACTCACAGATCAGACAATATTACGAAAAGTGCATTATGACATAATTCCAACAAATATCTGATAAGTTTTAAATCTGAGAACTTGACAAGGTATTCTGTGTCTATTTGAGAAAAAGGAAACATGCAAGTCTATAAAAATTTTCTGAGAGACAGAATAACAGGTGAGATGGATCCATCCTACTCATCAGAAATTAAAATTTTTTGGCCCTGGGTTAGATATACAGTGAGGGGAAGAAATCAGAAATTAGAATAGGTCCAACTGTATATACATGTTTAAAAAAGAAAAAACCCAACACCAAGTATTTATCACAAAGTCTGTTTATGTATATACCACTAAAAGAGATACCCTAGGAGATACTATGATGAAAAAGATTGTGCACTCTAAAAATGTCTAGTCTGAGTATAGCAATTAAAATATTTAAGGTGAAAATGAGTATCATGAGAAATAGCTACACAGAGTGCTGCAGCAATCACGGAATTCCAGCTAGGAGTAGAGCCTGGAAATCAGGTATTAGGAAAGATTTTATGACGCTATGGAGCTCTGGTAGCTGAAGCAGATTTTGGAAAATGAATACAATCTGGGCAAGAAGAAAAAGAAGGTATAAGGTATAAAAAGAACATTCCATGGGAGGAATGTATAATCATCACAGGGCAGTGAAGAAAGAAAACTTAATAAACTGTGGTGAAGTAGTTCCACACTAAACTAAGATACAACCTTCTCAGCCTACATAGACCAGACAGAGACGAGTTTAAGTCCTTACAGAACGAGACACTGCTGCGTGCACTGGTGTGGCCATGGAGCCTCAGCACCCAAGTCCAGGCACGCCTCCAGCGCTGCTGCGCTTATACACCGGGGGCCGCTGCTCCAGTGTGGCGAGAAGACCCTGATCCCCAAACCCACCCATGACCCCAAAGGTGGCATTCCTGTGCTGTGCCTGACATACAGATGTGGCCCCTCTCTGCAGAGGACAATCTGAGGGGACCACTGCTCCAGTGTGGTGGGAAGACCCCGATCCCCAAACCCACCCATGGCCCCAAAGGTGGCATTCCTGTGCTGTGCCTGACATACAGATGTGGCCCCTCTCTGCAGAGGACAATCTGAAGAATTATCCTGGCTACACCCAACACAAATCTTTGTTGATGTAAGTTAAAATGTTTTATGATATGTAGAGGTCTTGATACCTAATGCCAAAATGCTTTACAAAGATACATCTCAATCTATAATGCCATCAGAACCATGCCTCCTGGACATGAACTTCACTGTTTGAAAAGTAAAAGGTGTGCACTCCGGTGTGTTTCTGCACATGCACATACAATATGGTGCCTTCTTTCACAGTGTTTTTAGTGAGCTACTAAATAACGTCGACTCTTTTTACTCTGCATTTGTAAAACTAGTCCTTTCTCGTTTTTCTATCAAGGCCTTACTTATTTTTAAGAGGATCACTGTCACTTTTGAACTCCTAGTTCAGACACTGTATATAATAAATGCATATGATAAAGTTAGACACTGTCTTCAAAAACGATCTACTAGGCTGCCATTTCATACGCACTTACTGTGTTTGAGACACACCGTGCATGATTTATTTCACTGAAGACTAACAATCTAATCAGATTAAAATTATTTGCCTCTTTTCCTTGATGAGGCTTTAAAGGGTGAAGCAGCTTGCCCAGAGTCACAAGAAAGGGAGACGGGAAGGGAGGCAGGGAATGAGTTGGTAAATTATTTTTCAGGAAACTGTTCAAGCAGTACCAGTTATAATATTCCTCTGTGTAATTGTGACTTTCTGTAAAGTAAATATTGGGTTGGCCAAAAAGTTCATTCGAGTTTTCCTGTAATACCGTATGGAAAAACATGAACAAACTTTCTGGGGAACCCAATGTTACCTTCCCATTAACATCCTCTGTAAAATTACGATGATTCCTTAAAGAATAAACCACAGCAGCATAACTGGAGAGCCTGAGGCAGTAGCTTCATAAAGATGGTATCACTAGGCTTTGGGAATGTTGTCCAGAACCTTCTCACTGATCTCCTGGCTGCTGTCATCACCAAGCCCTGATTACTGGACTTTCTACAATGGGATTTCTCTAAGACCTAAACTCAGGTATGCTTTGAAACACACAGCAATAAACATACTATAAGATGCATTTGTGGACAACAGGTACTGTGATCATGCCAACCTAAAGATTCTACAGGCTTAAGTACATTCTGTAAAACAAATACATAACCTATTTTGCAGTTGCAAAACCTCAAATTCTTTAAAATAAATGTTTGTTTCAAAGAAAAGATAGGAATTTTTACTGTGGCTCATTTACTCTACTTCATATATTCAAAATTCATCATAAAATTTACACACATGATTAAACTTTAAAGAAATTATAAATAAGAAGAGTGAAAATAACAGGCAAAATAAAAAATTACAACTCTATATATAAAGAAAATACATTTTCCCCATGGACAATTTTGGAAAAGATCAAATACATATCTATTCATTTCATTACACAGCCTCCTAAGAATATACAGGCTCCAAAATAATCAGTGATTGTATTAGCACTGAAATGACCATCCTTTCTAGCTTCTTCCCTGCTTCATCACCTCCCACTACCACCCCTCCTTCCACTCCTAGCCCTACTCTGAACTAAAAAGTTAAAAAAAAAAAAAATTTGGCTCATCTCAGAAAAGCAAAGTTGGGTCAGAAAACCTAGAACTGTTTTTCACCACATTAACAGATGTAAGCAAAAAGGACTGACATATGATCAGGTCAAAGATGCACAAAGAGCTTTTCATGAAGCTATACTTGTGATTAAAAAAAAAAAAAAAAAAACCTTAGCAAAGAATAGAAGAATAAAAGATATCTATCCTTACCAAAGCCTATAATAAATAGTCCTTAATGAAGAACTCTTAAAACATTCCCTTTAGAATCAAAATGAGACAAACAAGTCCACGATCAATACTTCTACTCAACACTGTATGCAGGTCCTAGCCAACTTTATAAGAGAAAGAGATTAAAGGTTAAAAAATTTTTAAGGAAAAAACAATTCATGAGTTTGGCAAGGTAACAATATTTTAATCAACATGAAAATCTCAACTGCATTTCTATTTTCCAGTAAAAAGAACAAAAGAGAATTTTCCCCACAGACACAATTCACAATAACAAAAAGCAATCAGTAACTAGGAATAAACCTAACAAAAGCTTTGTAATTTCTGCATGAAAAACAATCATAAAACTTTAAGAAAGCCATAAAAAAATGTAAAGACATGTTCACAGATAAGAAGACAATACTGTAAGAAATGTCAATCCTTTCTAAAATCCACGTTAATATTCAATGCATTTCCAACCCAAATCCCCAAAGTATTCTTTTATAAAACTTAATACATTCATGCTAAACTTTACATAAAAAAGCAAAAATCAAAAAACAGTCAAAATGCTCAAGGACTCAAAACAAGACAACCTGCTCAATCAGACATCAAGATATAAAATGAAACAACAGTAATTAAGACAGAATGGAATTAACACAAAGACAAACTGGCAAATGAAAGCATTGCCGAAAAGCAGAATGCACAGTCCAGGAATACATACGGACCTTTATGAAGAGGAAGCAAATCCTGAGGGACTGCACTGCAGATCACTGGGGAGAGATTGTGGCATAAATGGAGCCAGGGTAATTAACTGTTCATAAAGAAAGTCAAATCCCTATCCTATACCACAGATAAATCAATTCTCATGGGATTAAAGACTTTAATTTGAAAGGAAAAACCTCAAATTTTAAAAGAAAATACAAAAGTGGTTCTTTATAATCCCAAGGTAGGGAAGTGAAATGAAAACGCTCAGTCGTGTCCGACTCTGCGATCCTGTGGACTCTAGCCTACCAGGCTCCTCCGTTCATGGAATTCTCCAGGCAAGAAGACTGGAGTGGGCTGCTGTTTCCTTCTCCAGGGGATCTTCCCGACCCAGGAACGGAGCCCGGGTCTCCCGCACGGCCCTTCCCCACCCAGGGACGGAGCCCGGGTCTCCCGCACCGCCCTTCCCGACCCAGGGACCGAGCCCGGGTCTCCTGCACCGCCTTCCCGACCCAGGGACCGAGCCCGGGTCTCCAGCACGGCCCTTCCCGACCCAGGGACCGAGCCCGGGTCTCCCGCACGGCAGGCAGACGCTTTACCGCCTGAGCCAGCAGGGAAGCCCCGAGGGAGGGAAGGAGAGCTCAATGTAGATAAAATATTGGAAGTATTAACCACAAATGAAAAGCCTGATAAATTTTATTCTATTAGCATCAAAAAAATTCTGCTTATTGACACTTTAAAGAAACTGAATATACAAACCACTAAGCTACAGAAAGCTATTGATGACATATATAACAGAGAAAGGATCAGTATCTAATATACAAAGAACTGCTAAACTCAGTAAGAGCAAGACAAATAAATCAATGAAACAATGGACCACAGTCATAAAGTGGCGTTTCAATAAAAAGAAACACAAAAGTTAAATCCTCAGTCTTGACGTTTATAAGCTAAAGCTGCATGAAATATCATTTTACACCCATGTGATTAGTAAAAATAAAGAGCTTTAACAAGAGTTTGACAAAAATGTTTATCAACAGGTACTCTCAGATACCCAGAATGTGGGATTATCAATTGACAACCACTTTAGGTGATGATTAAGTGATTATCAATCACTTTAGGAAACATTTGGCATTATCTTGTTAAAGTGAACAATCCTACTCTCAGGTATATACCTAGAGAAACTCTTGTATAGAGAAGCACTATTTGTTACAAAGGAAAACAAATAACAAAACACTGCAAACAACCTACATGTTCAATGATAGGAAAATGAATACACTGTAGCTTTTTCACACAATGAAAATTTACAGAGCAGTACAAAGAAGCTGTAGTCATCGAGAAGGATATGGATGAAATTTCAGAAACGATGAACTCATCAGAAGTCTTAAGAAGACTACATAATGATTTTCACATAGCTCAAAAACAGCATAATTAAAATACGTATTATTTAGAGACACAGACAATTGTGATTTTTTTTTAAGCTATAAAAGTGATAAACACATAATTCAGGAAAAATATTTTCCTTTAGGGGGCAGCAGGGAGACTGTATAGGGAAGGAACAAAGCAGCTGCCTAGACCTTAATCAGAGGTGACTTCATGAACTTTCACTTTACGCTTATTAACAACTTATAACTTATTTATCTTTCATATATGAAGTGTTGAAGCACATTATAAGATGGTTCAGGTAAAATGACTGTGTGGATTCTTGGTCTGCATGTCGCGCTTATGCTGATAGGAAACAAGCATGTTTTCTCCTATCAGTGTTAAAACAACAAATCTACACGCAGAGCACAAAGGTGAATGGTACAATTTACTACTCTTTCAGGAACCTGCTCCACTTTGAAAATAGCAGAAGTTTTTGAGATAAGCCTTGCCTCCTTCTAAAGTGTTTACAGTAAAAACCCCTCTTTTCTCCATTAGAATAATCAGAGTCAGAAGTTACTCAATTCAGAAAAATTCTTCAGATAGATATAATATACATGCACATTCATTAGCTAATCCTGTTATGAAGACCAAGACACATTCTTTGAATACAGGTCATTTCTAGAGTACTGAACATGATTTCCTGCATAGCCTACTGAGATTTTTCAAGCTCTCTGTGGTGAAGGACAGCTGTTTCATTTTTAAATTTTCCACCCATCATGGTGGAAAGGGAAAAAATCCAGAATACTAACATGCTAGAGTTAAAAAAAAAGAAGAAGAAGAAGAAGAAGACTGCTAAAAAAAAGAAAAAAAAAGTTTTAAAAAGACTTACAAAATACAAATCCCAATTCTCTGCAGATTGCCAACAGTTTATGAACTAGAGTTGGTTTACAAAGCATAACATATAAAGCAGGAACTCTGGAGCCAGACTGTCAGGCTTAGCTCCAGACAAGTTAATCTCTCTCTGACTGACTGTTTACCTCGAGAGGGGATAACAAACAGTAATACCTACTTCAACGGGTTATTGTGAGGAGTAAATGAATATATGCTTAGCACTTAGAACAGCCCCTGACATACAAGTAGCATGTAAGTGTAAGCTGATGCTGCTGTTATTACTGTATAAACCATACCCACAAATACATGTTTTCTAAAACATCTGGCTGCCTCTTTAAAACGTAATGAGAAATGAAGACAGTGAAAACAGAATGTTTTATATGTTTAGTTTCATAACTTTGTACCCATTTTTACATCATTAGTGCCCGATGACAACCCCTCTCACAGCCCATCAGAGATCAGTCACTGTGAACGCCTGCTGTCCAGGTCACACACAGACCGTAAAGCACAGAGGTGTGTTTCCTCCTTGTCCCCCAGCGACAAACCCGTGGGACATTTTACAAAAACGGACAGCCAAACAAGAGGACTTGCCAACAAAGATAAAATTACAGTAAAGAAACAGAAGTGGTAATGTCGGAAGTGAAACTGTAATAGAACATAAGTGGGGTTATAGAAAAAAATAGCTGACTCCAAGAATGCTGACACTTGTCGCCATGAAGGAGACTAAATATGTAGTCAGAGGAACTCTGTGGAGACAAACCTATCAACGTGAGTGAGGAAAGTGGTCGTGAAGAAAAGGACAAAGATGTCCCACAGGAAGTGATGCCAGCAAAAAAAAATTCTCATTGAAAGAACTCACGGGTGTGTCTTATGACACTGAGAAGGCAATGGGTGAAATGCTGGAAGCTGACCCAGACCTACAAGTATGACAATTTGGCCAAGGCATAAAAAATGATACTCCATATTGCAAGCTATACCACAAGGGGGAGGGGAGGCCTGGGATTTCACACTTTCAACTGCAGCAAACACTATAGATCTAACCCATGTAAAAACACACAAACACCAAAAGGGCTGACCTACACTAACAAAAGAAAATAGCCTTTCAGAAGCAAAGAACACAACGTCCATCCACTCATGTCCCTTTCTACAACTGGCTGTTCACTGAGTACCTCTGAAAACCACACTTCACAGTAACAGAATCAGAGACAAGTCCACCATTGGAAAATCCAAAGTCCCAAAGCTAAGTCCACTTCTTAATTTTCTCTAGCCATTTTTCCTACTGTTGGAAATATACAACATAATCAACTGTTTAGCAGCAATATTCCCAGAGTGCTAAATATTGAGATAATGCTCTACAGAAGTATGTATTTAAGTACAGCGTGTTCTCAAACTTCTGGGTCTGAACTGCAATACCACAAATTTCAAAATACAGAGTTATACTGAGTCATCTATGCAATTTTTTTAAAAAGCTTTATTCCATAGAATGAAAAAAAAAACAATCTATGCAAAATAAAACTAGGAACCACTAATAAAATCAAATGTACACAACTCACTCTTAAAATTGCTTAATCCTTACATAACATTAAAGATTAAATGAAGTAACTGACAAATTCTGGCTGTTGTAAAAGGTAATTTGTGTTGCTTACAAACAACATAAGCCAGTGTGCCATTCAGCGTGGGCTGCTGCAGCATGCCGTGAACCAAGCCAGGACTAAAGACCTGATCATGCTGGGCCTGTGAGCTTCAGAGAGAAGGTCTGTGCCTGGGACGTCACACCGTGCTCTGCTAATTCCAGAGAGTTCTATGACCAAACCAAACATTTAATCATCTTCCCGACAAAAATAAAGATCCACACGTAAGGTAATTTGACAGAAAGAAAATCTCAGCTTTTAAACTTGAAGCAAGAATCTTAAATCTCCCAAAGTTTCAATTTCTTCATCTATAGAAAGGACTATAATATGTATTCATGAAATTGAGCGACCCAGAAATAAACTTCGAGGGGCACTTATTCTACGGTCTGGCTCTTTTCCCCAATCTTAATCTGTCAACATTAGGCCAAGAGCACTCCCTCTGCAGAGATGTGGTCACTGCCGTTCTTGCAGTTTTCAAGGCCCAAAGACTTTAAGCAGCAACAGAGGTTAGAGAGTTTTTGTTTGTCGATTCAATCTTTATTCTGTCCCCAGCGGTGCTTGAGATATGAAGAAATAAGCCAGTCTTTATCCTGAAAGAGGCTAATGACTTCCTGTGGAAATGATACCTGCATATGTACAAACTAACAAGTCCTTAACAATTCTGCCCATACTACATCACTGTTACAGGTCACAATTGCAATAGAAATTTAGAGACAATTCCACAAGAATCCTTTTTCATGGGCCCCATGACACGTCATATCACTAGTGGTAATGTCTGGCTCTTTTCCAGGACTGAACCCCTGTTCACTGTTCTTGTATCTCCTGCACTAAGCACGATGCCTGGCACACTGCAGCCTCCAACGCGTAAATGCTGGCCGAGTGAGTGAATTAAGCAAACATGATACATGATTTAAGGGGACCTGAGTAAATGCGACTTATTTAGAGTTATGGCCTCATAAGATTGGCTGTTCTGCCAAAAAGATTTCTTTAGGAAAATGAGACATAAGGAGAGGCCATTAAAAAAAAAAAAAAAAAAAAGTAATGGGCTAACTAGTAACATTTAGAAAAATCTGTTATTTCCCCTATTTAAATTAATAAAAAAGATGTTAAATAGAACACTCTCAAGTGGGCACCATGGTTTTATAGATATTGGTTCTTCCAAGCTAACAGAATAATTCAATTGCAGCAGATAGCCACTCAGAAGAGATACTGTATGCCTGACATGTAATATTACTTCACAACTGTCTAAGAAGCCATCAAACCATAGATTTCTTCAAAATCATTAAAAAATGCCTTGTCACACAATCTTCTTTAAAAAATAATGCTAACCTGTTCAGCAATGGCAATTTGACAAAGATTAGAAAAGCCAGATTGTCACATGCAAGGCAGAGTATATACTGAGTAATATAAGACCTGTCCTCAAGAAGCTCACAGTCTGTGAAGGCAGGTAAATAAATTGCGACCATACAGTGTAATTAAGTACAATGCTACGCTAGAGTTCTGTGGATAAAATACTTTAGGAAAACAGATGAAGAAGTAATTGAATTATGCCTAGAGGACAGTGTTAGAGAAAGCTAGAGAAGTGCTGACCTTTGATTTTGCCTTTTATGTTTAAAAACACTACCACCACTAACAACTTTCGAAGATATTTTTTAGATGCCCTGAGCGCCCTGTCTCATGCATCGAACCTGGACTGGCGATCTATTGCACATATGATAATATACATGTTTCAGTGCTATTCTCTCAGATCATCCCACCCTCACCTTCTCCCACAGAGTCCAAAAGACTGTTCTATACATCTGTGTCTAAAAGAAGCATTTTAAACGCTATCCACCTGATTCCTAACAAGGGGCACAGAATAGATTAATGTAAAAGTCCTTAAGAAAGAGCTTTGTTAAACTGAGACTGAGGCAACATCGAGGCCCATCTATCTGTGGGAACAGAACAGGTAAGATTTTTCAGTCACACTAAATAACAAACACTACGCCAATTTTTTCAACAATCATTATCCTATTTGCTATGCATGTTTAAACTTTAATTGTCTTTTATTTCCACTTATTGCAGAGTCTAGTTAATTTCAGATATTGACTATTCAAGTCTGAACTTACAAGGGGGAAACATATCAAAAAAGGACACATACCTTTTATTGGCATTATTTCACAATATATGGAAGTCAAATCATTATGGAGTATGCTTTAAACTTATGCAGTGATGTATGACAACTATTTCTCAATAAAACTGGAATAAACAAAGAACAATGGGAAAAAATGCACTACTCTAAAAATTAGTCTTTAATGACCAAAGTGTGTGTGTGTGTGTCTTAAAGCTTTATGTTTAAAACACTGTCCAAACATGCTACACATCCTAAGATAAAATTGATTTTTTTTTCTGTATCTTCTCTTTCAAGAAAAAAAAAACAAAACCTTACATATCTTACAGTTTTTCTCTTAGGAATGAAAGTAGCCATATGATATCTAACGGATTTAACAGATACAAAACATCAATACACACAAATACAAAAGCATCACATCATACAGCTTAATTTCTCAAAACAGCTGGTACTTTCTTAATGGAATTCTGCTTTTCCTAATTTCAAGAGGCTTTGCAGAGATATACAAGTGGAAAATAATCAGTATTTCCACATTTTGGCATACATAGTATATTACCTCGTGTTGCCTATTATGCAGTAAAGAGGAACTGCCATAGCCTGAAATGAGTCTATACATCTATGAGTCAAGGCCTGAAATGAGTCTATACATCTAAACATATACACATACCATTTTGTGGTACATGCTCAGAGTGCTCACAGCACTGTATCTGAGTGTTACTCTCAAACATTAGTATAAACACAAGAAGACAAATCAATAAAATAAAACTTCTCCAACCTATGCAGAGAAAAAAACAGCTAGTACTGTGCTATCTTTATTGTCTAGACTTAAACTCCTTAAATGATTTAACAGGTTAATATCCACAAACCAAATGAATGCATCATTGCAACACAATAATTATTTGCCATAATTAATACTTTCATATCATCAATAATTTTTATGTACGTATTTTAGACTGAAAAAACAAACAGAAAAGGCTGGTAAGCATCACTTCAAATGAGGGATCAAACTCAGTATCACCAAGAAATGTGACAATCATTGGTATGCCTTCTGATGTGACACATGGGGACATTCTCAATACTATCCTCTGTAAAATACTTGTCAAATATGCTGTACCTCAATCTATGTATAAGGAGACATAACACAGAAAAATCCAAACTACAGAACAACTTCTCAGACCACCTGCCTGGGTGGGAAGGAGCAGGTGCGTACATGCCCAGCTGCCCAGTCGTGTCCAACTCTTTGGGACCCCATGCACTATAGCCCACCAGGCTCCTCTATCCATGGGATTTCCCAAGCAAGAATACTGGAATGGGTTGCCATTTCCACCTCCAGGGGATCTTCCCAAATCAGGGATCAAACCTGTGTCTCCTGCATTGGCAGGCGGATTCTTTACCACTGAGGTCAACAAAAAAAAGCAGAGTTCCATTCATGTTAAATGTGCCAGGTCAAGGACCTCGGAGAGTCACAGGAGCACAAGTGTGTAGGTAGGTCATGGAAGGCCAGCCCACAAACACTGCACCTCCACCCCCATGGCTTCTGACTGATCGATCCAGAGAGGGGCACCTGAGGAATCACTGGCAGCAGCAAGAGCCCAGAGCCAGCGTCCCAACCAGACGATCGCCTGGGCTGGGCTTTCCTGGGGCTCGCCCTCCTTTCACGACTGCTCAGGTTTTTTGAGGCTGCATTCCTAGTCTCTCTGCCAGTTTTGTGAGTTACTTGCCAGCCTCCCAATACATTCCTTTTCCATCCAAATTACCCTGTCAATTTCTGCAGGCTGCAACCTAAGATGCTTGAATGAATTATAAAGAATATTCTGGACTCAAATACAATGCTAACTATAACTTCCTTCCTAATTTAAAGCCATTCCTATAAATAAACACATCTTAACTATGTTACAAATGTAACTCTGAGATGCAGACTGTAAAGATCTTATGAAATTAAAAGTGACATAAATCAGCTTTTTGAGACATTTAAGAGGTGCCTGTATTCCTAAAAATAACTAAAAAAACTTTAAGTTTCAAAGTACAAAATTTGAATGCTAGAGTATAAGAACATCCAGAAAGAAGAAATGACAAAACACCAAGAACATTTTAAACAGTATCAATCAAATAAAAAACTAAACTAGCTTTCCAGAAAAAGAAAACACTGATGCATGTTTTGAGAAAATAGGAACACTAGAATGGTACTGGTTTTTACAAAGTGTTTTCCCTGGGGTAAGAAGGCTTCTTTCTCCTTTATGAAAACCAAACCGTGGGCCTCCCTGGTGGTTCAGTGGTAAAGAATCCGCCTGCCAATACAGGAGACATGGGTTCAACACCTGACCTGGGAAGATCCCACATGCCAAGGAGCAACTAAGTCAGTGCACTGCCTGCACCCCCCCAAAGAAAGCTCCAAGAACAGTAATGAAAACAATTCTCCAGCTGCGTCTACCTTTTCTCTAGATCCCTACTTCATGCTTCCTCACTAAAAATTAACACGTAAGTAAAACTACATTTCACTGTTTCTGAAAAGTTTTCACAATTCAATTCAAAACTGAATTTTTAGCTATATTAAAAGCTCACACTTCTTACATTCTTGATAGTAGTATCCAGTAGTCATTTAAATCCTCTAATCTATTTGGTATGCTAAAGGAAGTACATTTAGAGGAAGTAAAACATATGTGAAGGGGAGTAAGAACATTTAAAGTTATAGGAAACATCTGCTTCAGAGAGGAAAGAGCACTAGTAATATTTGTGAGCACCTATGTGTACCATGAATTTTGCTATAGACCAAAATCTCTTTGGAAAACACTAGAAAGCAGATGATGCTACCCCTTTTATGAAAAGTAAATGACAGAAATTAACCTAAAAAACTGGTTTACTCACCTCATGTCAGTGCTAACAAGGTTTTGGTTTGACTCAAGCACAGATCTGCCTGGCCCTAAAGGCAGTGTTTTACCCCCAACAAATGTCTCAATGGGCACATTCTTCTTATAAAAATTTGTTTTCACTGATATTTTTCTTATTAGAAAAACAACAGTAACCATTACCCCGAACAAGCAGAACCTGTAAAGCAAATTTCTGTTCACTGCTGCTCTTTAAAGTTATTCTTTGGTGATAGTGCCCCGAACCTTTATTATGATTTTAGTCATTTTCAAGTTATAAAAACTGAGCTTAGAAACTGATAGACCCTGTTTAGTACCATATAATTGTCAAAATTGTCATTCAAGGTTACAGCTTCTTCCCTATGCCCGGCTCTGCCTAAGGCAGGCTGCTGTTTAGTCGCTAAGTCGTGTCTTACTCTCTGAGACCCAATGGATTATATACCCTGCCAGGCTCCTCTGTCCAAGGATTTCCCAGGCAAGAATACTGCAGTGGGCTGCCATTTCCTTCTCCAAAAGCAGGCTAGCAGGCATTATTAAGAGGACTGCACTTTACCCCTCTTCCTTCCACCTTAGTAACCCTGGGTGAGGCAATTAAGGGTCCCTGTAGGACATGGGCACTCTCTTAGCTCACAAGGGCATAAAGCCAACCTGTGAGGAACTGCTTCCAGGATCCTGGGACGCTCTCAGCCACTCCAGCCCTTTGAGATCTCTCACTGCATTTCCTTGATAGAGAACATGCAGGTGCTCTGGGCATCCAGTCGTCTAGTCCCTGCTCCACTCCACACCACTTTGTTCCAGCGGGCTTTCTCTCACTGGTGGCCCTCACAGGATCCGCAGGAACCACGCAACCCTCGCCCCAGAGAACAAGGACCCACACAGGTCCTTTTCATGTGCTGCCAGAGCAAACAGCCTCTCCTTCACCCAGGCATGAGAGAGACATTCATCAACCCGCTGTGTCCACGAACCGAATCAATCGCTGAGTAAGCTCTCCAAGTCACCCCATACTTGGGGTGGGGGGAACGCTGAGATGGGAGCGGGAGTCAGAAGAAACTCACATCAACCACTTGGTTCAAAAACGCTTCCAATTTCCAACTTCCTGAATCTTTATATACCGACAGATGGGATAGGTGTTAGAAGTCACAAGATCCGTTTTCTGGCTCTTTCTCTTGCAGGACCTGCATTGTGTTCTTACAACGCATTTCAGAAATGTGCATCTACTGACTTAGAGCTCAACTCAGAACAAAAGAGCTTCATTGTAACATCTTATTACATAATATAGTTAATATTTTTTTCTAAGATTTCCACCAAAAGCAGGAAGAAAAATCTATAATCCCACCAGTTAGTCACTGCTAACTGGTTTTCATTCTGTAGAGTCTAGTTGTCATCTGAAAGTTTCTTATTTCAAGTTTTAACTTTTAAAAACCATGAAAAAAGCACTCATTTATATAATTTCATTGAGCGATCCAGTTTCCCACATAACCTAAGCATGACATTCTCAGACGAGATTGGGCACATTCAGGGTGATATGGCCATGGACTAAGCATGACATTTTCAAACACCAAATTTACACTGAACCAACCAACGTGCGCGGTGGCTTTTTGAAACTTGTCTGTCTATGTCACTCTCCAAAGTCAAAACCTCTTTAATGGCTCCCTATTTCCAAAATTAAACTTCAATCTTTTTAAATGAAGCATAATCTGTATGGTTTAAAACATGTATTCATCATAGAAAAATCATACTGCAAGAAAAATGTGAATGTCAGAGGAGTTTCTGATCATGGAAGTGGACCTACACTCAGACGAATTTGGTCAGCTCCAATTTGGCTACTCAAAGTAGCGAAGGACCCAGCTTCATCAAGTCTACGAGGCTGAAATCACCAAGGACAAAAGCGCAAATATGCTACTCCTCTATAACTCAGTAAAAACCAAGCTTGCAACAGAGATCAGCCCCCACATGACTGTAAATACAACTATCACTGCACAGACACATATAATTTATTGGTTCCACACTCACTGTCACAACTGCCAAAAAGTTTACCTAATACTTAACAGGAGATTTCTGCAAACTAAATTTATTTAAAGCTGGATCTGGGGATTAATTTCTCAAAGTTTCACACATAATTTGCCATCCATTCACAGAGCACACATTTAAAATTTTGTTTGAAGGCCATCTTTAGGCAGATGAGTGAGAAATACATTCCATTTAACATGAGACCAAGAAAACAACACTCATAGTTCTCAGCCCAAAGCATCTTCACTCTTCTCAGAAGTTTATGTCAGTAAAAACTCACAGAATTTAAAAAGTGCCTGAAGGAAGAAAAATAATCATTTCTCTCCTGAAGTTGACGATAGAGGTATTCACTCAAGAAGTACACAAGAACAAGGAGTGTGGGCCAATACTGACACGTCTCTATGTATAATTGCAGAGGGTGTGTGTGCACTCATACAATATGCATGTACGTGCAGAGGTGTCTGGAGACACGTTCACCAAAACAGTGACCACTCAGATGATGATTTCTACATTCTTCTTTTACTTTTCTATATAGTTTCAACATTTAACAGTGTTTATTTTTTTACAAGAAGAATGCTATATTATTATGGCATGAAAAGCTACAGTAATCAAAATATGTGGTACTGGCAGAAGGAGAGACATGCAGACCAATGAAACAGAAATGAGAGTCCAGAAATAAAGCCATATATCTATGGCCAACTAATTACCAACAGAAACGCCAAGGCAATTCAACAGGGGGAAAGGATAGTCTCATCAACAAATAGTGCTGAGACAACTGGATAGTGATATACAAAAAGATGAATTCAGACATCTTCCTCACACTATACACAAAAGTTAATTTAAAATGGATCAAAGACCTAAATCTAAGAGCTAAAACTATAAAAAAAAAAAAAAAAAAAACTTTTAGAAGAAAACAGAGAAGTAAATCTCTACATCCATCCTACAGTACAGATGAACTTCCCCATCCTGTTAAGTCCCAGAGAGGACTCTCCCAATCAGGAAGGGTTGCATGCAGGAAAGTGCTAGCACCTTTGGGGCTCCACAGCCCTAAGAACCATTTCTGGTGACAAGTCTCTGTGACTCATGATTTTACTGACTGGAGCCTCTGATAAAGGTGCCACCTGGAGTGCCCCTGGGCGGAAGGACTCTTCTGCCTCCCTGAACAGCTATCAGGCCCACTGCTTTTGTTGAGCAGCTGGCTACTCGGCTCCTGTGGAAACTGAGAGCCTGACTCAGGGAGGCCTCGTAAGTTCCAGTCTGATGCTTCTACTCTGGGGTGGGTCAGCTCGTAGACTAAGAATATGCAGAGTCAACTGAAAATGTGTATTTGAGAATGTATCTGGATTGCCTTAGCTTCACAACATCTCAACTTTACCTGAAAAAGAGGTGGACAGCCCTCTGGGGAAACTCATCCTCTACTTTACCACTGGACACAAAGTTATGGGCCCAAGGGAGCCCACATCCATAAACCCTGTATTGCCAGACCATCCCCTGTCAGTACTTGAGCACTGATCACTATCAGTTCTTTCATGGACTTTAGCAAAAGCCTCTGAACTTGCTCAACTATATTCAGTCTTACTTTACCTTCAGGCCATTCTCCAAAAGTTTTGAGAACAATCTTTTGAAAAGATAAATGAATATTTCTCACCCCCTTTAAAGTCCTATAATGGCTTACCGTGGCCTTTGGTCCAAACTGCCCTGAACCTGTTAACATGACCCAGCCAGCCAGCCTCACAGCACACTTCCTGTCCACCTCTTTCCCACGTCTCCTTCATACCCGGCAGTACCGCCACACGGAACCAGTGACTGTTTCTAAGATGCACAGGATTGATCTCACCTCCAGGCTTTGGCCTCTCTTCCTTCCTATGTCCATGCGTTTCTCCTTTTGCCAGACTGACTAATGGTCCACTCTTCAGATCTCAGTTTAGATGGCATTACAAGATGGGTGTTTATCCTGGCTCATAAGATTAGGTACCTGCTAAATTCATACTGTCTATTCTCCTCCGTCTTTGCTTCTACTCTTAAAAAGGGACCACTAACGTTTTATTCACTGTAGTATAACCCTGCTTATGTGCTCAATAACTATTTGAGTAATCAATAGCAATCATATTCCATGTACTGTCCCAGGTGTCAAAGAATTACATCAAAACAAACAAAAAAAATTTAATGATCATTCAACTTAAAAATGCATCACTTCAATAAAATTACATTCTTCCTCCCCTACTATGCTGCACTGAAATAAATACAAAAATCTCACAACAGTGTTGGGAGGCAAGTAGCAAACATAGTATTATTCATATCTTATAGATGATCCGAAAATATTAACACTATCAGGAAAAAGCAAATCAGGACTTAAATGAAATGTTTTTGTCCATACATACTAAAATTTTACATGGAGACTCTACCAATAAGAGAACAAGTCAAGAACTCCCTGGCATCCAGTGGTTAGGACTCCAGGCTTTCACTGCTGATGGCCTGGGTTTGATCCCCAATTGGGGAACTCAGATCCCACAAGCCCTGTGGCGTAGCCAAAAAAACAGCACAAGTCAACAAACTACAAAAGTCCACTTCAAGATCTCCATTTCATTTAAATTAGTGCCCTTAATTCTCCATTGCCCACATTAAGAACAGAAAAATGGCATAAACAATCCCAAATATAGAAATACAGGAAGCATTACTATAAACAAAACTAGTGGAGGTGATGGAATTCCAGCTGAGCTCTTTCAAATCCTAGAAGATATGCTATTAAAGTGCTGCACTCAATATGCCAGCAAATTTGGAAAACTCAGCAGTGGCCACAGGACTGAAAAAGGTCAGTTAACATTCCAATCCCAAAGAAGGACAATGCCAAAGAATGTTCAGACTAACGTACAATTGTGCTCATTTCACACTGCTAGCAAGGCAATGCTCAAAATCCTTCAAGTCAGGCTTTAGCAGTACGTAAAGCAAGAACTTCCAAATGTTCAAGGTGGATTTAGAGAAGGCTAAGAAACCAGAGATCAAATTGCCACCATTTACTGGATCACAGAAAATGCAAGAGCGTTCCAGAAAAACATCTACTTCTGCTTCACTAACTGTACTAAAGCCTTTGACTGTGTGAATCACAACAAACTGTGGAAATTCTTAGAGACGGGAATACTAGACCACCTTACCTGTCTCCTGAGAAATGTGTATGCAGGCCAAGTAGTAACAGAACCAGACATGGAACAACGGACTGGTTCCAAATTGGGAAAGGAGTATGTCAAGGCTGTATATTGTCACCCTGCTTATTTAACTTAGCTTCACTAACTGTACTAAAGCCTTTGACTGTGTGAATCACAACAAACTGTGGAAATTCTCAGAGACGGGAATACTAGACCACCTTACCTGTCTCCTGAGAAATGTGTATGCAGGCCAAGTAGTAACAGAACCAGACATGGAACAACGGACTGGTTCCAAATTGGGAAAGGAGTATGTCAAGGCTGTATATTGTCACCCTGCTTATTTAACTTAGCTTCACTAACTGTACTAAAGCCTTTGACTGTGTGAATCACAACAAACTGTGGAAATTCTCAGAGACGGGAATACTAGACCACCTTACCTGTCTCCTGAGAAATGTGTATGCAGGCCAAGTAGTAACAGAACCAGACATGGAACAACGGACTGGTTCCAAATTGGGAAAGGAGTATGTCAAGGCTGTATATTGTCACCCTGCTTATTTAACTTATATGCAGAGTACATCACATGACATGCTGGGCTGGATGAATCACAAGCTGGAGTCCAGACTGGAGAGAGAGATATCAACAATCTCAGATATGCAGATGATACCATTCTAATGATAAAAAGCAAAGAGGAACTAAAGAACGTCTTGATAATGGTGAAAGAGAAGAGTGAAAAAGCTGGCTTAAAACTCAACATTCAAAAAACTAAGATCACAGCATCCAGTCCCATCACTTTATGGCAAATAGGGGGAAAAGTGCAAACAGTGACAGATATTTTATTTTTCTGGGCTCCAAAATCACTGCAGATGGTAACTGCAGGCATGAAATTAAAGACACTTGTTCTTTGGAAGGAAAACTATGACAAACCTAGACAGCATATTAAAAAGCAGAGATGTCACTTTGCCAGCAAAGGTCCATACAGTCAAAGTTATGGTTTTTCCAACAGCCACTGCACAGATGTGAGAGATGGACCATAAAGAAAGCTGAGTGCTGGAGAATGGATGCTTTGGAATTGTGGTGCTGGAGAAGACTCTTGAGAGTCCCTTGGAAAGCAAGGAGATCAAATCAGTCCATCTTAAAGGAAATCAACCATGAATATTCACTGGAATGACTGAAGCTTAATAGGGTTAGGGTTAACCTATTGGAAGCTGCAACGCGTTGGCCACCTGATGCGAAGAGCTGCCTCACTGAAAAAGACGCCGATGCTGGGGAAGATGGAGTCCAGGGGCAGGAGGGGGCAACAGAGGGTGAGGCGGCTGGGTGGCATCGCCGACCCAGTGGACAGGAGCCTACACGAGCTCCAGGAGAGACGGAAGGGCAGGGAAGCCTGGCGAGCTGCAGTCCAAGGGGCCACAGAGTCAGACACAACTCAGCAACTGAACAACAACAATCCCAAGTAATAACATCTGGGAATATGATGTATCTTTTTCTGGTGTTTTCTGAAACTGACCTCAGTATTCAGTGCAATTTGGATTACCTGAGAACATGCCGATTTATGACTAAGAGAAGGATTTGGGGGCACAGTGCAGACAGGCACAGTGAAAGGTGTCTATCAGTTTAGATTTAGCACAGAGCTGACATAATGTGCCAACTAGGACACATCCAGCAGAGATCACTCACAGGCAGAGAGTGACTGTACAGGACTGAGCGCTTCAGAATGCTGTGCACAACAGCACCGGAGCATCACCTTTCCAAAATAAACCAACAGCGACTAAAATACATCTCTGCATCAGGTCTTCTGCTGAAATAAAATCACCCAGTGTCTTGGAAAAGAGCCATTCTCACCCATGGGACGTACCACAATCAGGATGTGGGGCATGTCACAAGAAATGGCTTATAGTTAAAGGATCAAAATTCTAAGAATGATTTCCTTGTTTAAAAAACTTTACAAATGTCACTCAATTGCATTCCAGTATACTTGTGTGAGTGGGAAAGGGGTGAAGCTACAGCCAGTGGACAGGAAATTATAATCCTGTATTTGCTCACAGTAACTCAGACCATAAACAATCTGCCTGCACTGCAGGGACCTGGGTTGGATCCCTGAGTCGGGAAGAGCCCCTGGAGAAGGGAATGGCGACCCACACCAGTGTTCTTGCCTGGAGAATCCCATGGACAAGAGGAGCCTGGTGGGCTGGAGAATCCCATGGACAGAGGAGCCTGGTGGGCTATAGTCCATGGGGTTGAAAAGAGTCAGACATGACTGAGCAACTGACATGTAACGTATATGCTCACAGACAGTAGAGAAGAGTGAACATTATCCATCCTGTGTGGCAGGTGAAAACGTTTGGAGACTCGCTGTTTTAAGTATGCCTTCTAAATGTATAACATAAAATACAGGACCTCAAATTAGTACTTTGAAATAATTTTAGTGAAGACTACAAGTCACAGAGGCCTGCGTTGAAATGCCAGCCTTCTTGATCCTACTTGGGCAAGTACTTGGACAAGTTACCTAAGCAGCTTGAGCCTTACTTTGCTAATGCTACTTAAGAATTAACTAGGAATTAACCTACACCTTGCACGGTCGTATAGAGAACGTGGCACAGATGTGGTCACTATTACAGAGTAACAATTAGGAGCAGAGACCCAGTCCTCCATCTCTGTGTCCCTTCAGTTACCTAACCTTACTAGTTTGCTAGTCTATAATACTATCACCTTTTAGAATTAGGGTGTTGTAAAGATTAAATGTCTTACAACACTGCCCGGCAAGTAGCACACACTAGCTACGTGTTAGTTACTATTAACATCATTATCATCACCACCACTGAAATGTTAAGTAAACATTGCCACATTATCAGATTCATTACTTTTCTACTATATGAAAAAATGCTCCTTGAAAATTAACCTTATTTAGTGAACTGATTATAATATAGGATGAACTCACACACTCAAAAGAGTTTTTATGCTGATTTTTAGAAACTTTAAATATACAAGAAATTATCTGAATTACCATTGGTCATGAATGTCGACAAGATACATACAACAAATATCCATTTTCAGTGAACATATCCCTTCACGGAACTAAAGCATATCACAAACTGATATGTCTATTGTAGTTTCTCCCCAAAGATTTCAAAGCAGTTTAAAATAATTATATATAGCAATTCTCAAAACTTACAAGTATACTTACCTGGCAGAGGAGATACCATTATCAAGAAGGTGGTTCTCCCAGGGCGAGGCTCACCCATTGCACTCCGGTGTGTTGACCTCTGCGATTTCCTCAAATAGGGGAAACTCGACTGTGTAATTTATGGTAATGGGGGACTGCCTGCGCCCTTTCCCCTGAAAAAAAAAACTTACAAGTTACCAGAGAAAATTGCATCTGAGAGCAATCAACATCTCTCTCTAAAACTTTTGCTACATAATTACAAAGTGCTACAGTCTAACTGTTGCAAACCTGCCACTCATCCAATTAGTCGGAACACTGACTGCGGGTCCACTGCACAGGCAGGCACTGGGCCAAACCCTGTTATAGAGTAACAGGAAAGGCGAGACCACAGCGACAGTGGGCGCCGCCAACACTGTGATTAAATGTTCCTGAAATGCTGTTTTCCTTAAACAGTGAAAAGAGTAAATTGTATGTTCCAACACTGGAGTGCATTAATAGTTAAGAGTTAAGTAACTTCATAAAAGTGACAGTACAATATTTTCCCCAAAGAGACTAGGATTAAATGAAATAAGCATCCGTCTCTACTGCTCAACTACTAAGTAAAGGTAAATGACCACTTTAAATGAGTCAAATAACCTCAAGAATGACACTATTTTTCACCCATCTGAAGGAGAAAGTTTTGAGAAAATCTTAAGTTAGCTGTTACATGTCACTTGTAATCTATCAGAAATAAAGTACATTCACTCAGTTTCACTCAGCATCTGAAACTGAATTTTTGCTGGGGCGACTAGGGTCAATTTACTAATCATGCCTTCCTTTGATCAACCATTTTTTCTTAGGAGAGAAAAATCTAGCCTTAATGCAATCATCAAACAATCTAGAATTCATACTTTTTATCCTACATTTTACAAAACAAGATTTTTCTCAAGTAGCTACCTGTTAAAGTTTTAAAGAATTTAACATATATATTACCCAGCAAAATTGCTCTGCCCAAAAAAAAAAATTGCAATCTTGACTCCAAGTTAAGTAATCTTAGTGCTTCAAGTGGTCATCCAAAACCTGAAAGTGGACAGACAAACAGCCAACCACCTTTTTAGTACCTACCTCTCCAGAAGAAAGGGCTGTTAGACAAATGCTATTAATATTGACAGCAATTGTATCAAACTGGCACGCAGGAAGGTGCACTTCAGGATTAAGTACCTTCCTTGGAGTTCATTATTATGAACTATGAATGTCACATTAGAAAAACTGCTGTCATTTCATTTTATGAATGCTGAATCAGGTAGCTTTAGTTAACTGCAACACTTTACAAACAGGCTATCAAGTAAGCCCCAATTACCAAGTTGTTCCAGACACAGAGCTTCTGTTTCTATTATTAAGTGTAATTAAAGAATTAAAAGGATCAGTTTATTTTTATTGATACATTAGTCTAAAACGATCTGCAATAAGTCTCTGAACACCCAAGTGACTGAAATTCCTTGAGCTACACAAAACACTCCTCTGGAATGCCAGTCTTCCAAATGGCAAGACTCTAAGAACACACAACTGATACACATTCTCCACATTACACATGAAGGAGTAAAAAGATTTCAAACTCAGTAAATTTACAGGAGGGAGGGGAGAAAAAGTGAAAACAAATGCCCCAAGTCTTTGTCTTCTCCAGAATGGCATTTTGTAGCACTGCAAGAATTCAGGCATTTCATCAGTATTCTGCACACTGGGGGACATTCAGGAACTGCTGGTGACAGATGAGCCGACAAGAAGCTTCACCAACAAACAGTATTAAAAGGTAATGTTGCAAATCAGTCATGGAACAGCGGGAGAAGGAATGTGGAGGAGTTCAAAGAGTAACAATCTTCGGCCAAATTTTACATTCAGAGCAAATCAATCACACACTCCTCCAGGGAAAAAAAAGAGAGAGAGAGAGATTTGGTGTGACCCAGAATAACCATGAGGACCACACACACACACACACAGAGCAAGTGCCACTTCCACTACAGTTTGACAGTCATGCATTTGGATAATTATAGTAGAAACGTGTGTTTTGGAAACACAGCTAAGACCACACCCTAGGACCGAGAACCGGGACTTTAAATGCTAAGGATCTGCGGTCCACGCAACACCTGAATCGGGCGGTATCGTGGCACAGGTGGAAGGGGTCGGGGCACCAAGTTCAAGGCAGGTGATGAGGAGGGCCGCGTGTCCGGGCGAGGCCTGGTGGAGTCCGAGGGAGAAGGGGGTGTGGATCCGGGGACCAGCAGCGGGAGGGAAGGCGGCCGCTGGGAGGAAAGGACGTGGGAGCTCCGGGTCGGGGGACGGCCATAGACGCCGGAGGGGAAAGCGCCCGGAGCCAAAGGCCACGGGCGGAGGCAAGACTGGGCACGGGAAAGGGCGGCGAGCACGCGCGGGGAGACGCGAGGGGAAGGAGGCAGGGGCGGAGAAAGGCACAGCCGAATGAATGAGCACCAGGGCGGCCCGGGGCGCGGAGGAAGGGCCCGGGGCGCCCGTGGAGATGCCGCCGCACGCCAGGGGTGGGTGCCGGGGTGGGCGCCGGCCCCACCGCGCCCGCCTCCGCCAAAATGGGGTCGCGGAGCAGACGAGCCAGGGGTGTGAGAGAAGCGAGGAAAACGGGAAAAAAATAAACCAGTCACCCTCCCCGCGAGCCTCCAGGCGCTCTCTCTCAGCCCCGTTCCTCCGCCCTCCTCGAGCCGCGGCGGCAGCTCCTCAGCAGCGCTAGGGGGAGCCCCCGGCCCGGAGCGGGGCAGCCGCGGCGGCGGCAGCCGGACCGGGAACCCCTCCGCACCTGCCCCTGTGGCGGAGCCGCGACGAGCCAGGCGGCGGCGGCGGCGGCAGCGGCGGCAACGGCTCCTGCGAGCGGGGAGGGCAAATGACCCGGATGTACAGGGTAACGGCGAGGAGGGGGAAGGGGCAACGCCAGGAAGTGAGCGCCGCGGACCTCTCCGGCCGTTCGCCTGCGCCGCGCGCCCGCCCCGCAAGGTAAACCGTCTTCCTTCCCCGCCCCCTTTGCTCCCGCCCCTCCCCTAGGGGGCGGGGCGAGGCCGGAGACAGGTGGTCTGGAAGGCTCCGCGAGGAGAGGAAGGGGGCGCGGCTACCTTCTCCGCTACCCCGCCCTCCTTAAAGGGGCAGCACCTTAAACGCTGAGATGGCTTCTGGGTGGACCCGCGTCTTGCAGCCTTCTCATTTTACAGATGGAAAACTGAGGCTCAGAGGTGACAGTGACCTGCCTCAGGTCAATAAGCTCAGAAATGGCAGAAACTGGAACTCGAGACTCGCAGATCTGGACTATGCTGAACCCATCAAAGTCGCCACATCCCATCACCGCCCCCCTACACGTGGGTGGGTGGGCACGCCTTTCCTGCAGGTGCTGATTGAGACTCAAACTCCCAGATACTACAGATGAGCTTGGCAGGCTCCCCAGGGCCAAGAGGTACACCGTTATCTCCTCCGATGGTATCGTGGAGACGCCCTTGGGAGGTGTTAAATAATCAGTCTGAGAACAGAAATCAGGCGCCACCTGAGACTTGCATGGTGCTACACATAGCACTTTCAGATAAATGAGACTCTGTTCTGGGGTCTGGTCTGGGTAACACTATCTGATGGACAGAGAAGTTGGATGTGGTAGAGGGCACAGCTTCTTCATTTTCCCCAAATTCCCCTTTCACTCTGAACATAAATGTTCCCTCTTTACTTACAAAACAAGAACATCCCACCTAGCTAGCTCATCCTAATCCAGTTATGAAACTCTCACATTTTTTTCATTAATGCCAGAGTGTAAATGATCACATCTCCCAGGGATATTCTCAATTTGACTGCTAAGCAGATAGTAACTATGAAGGTAAATGGTTCTAAACATTTTGAGGTCAAGATCCCTACTGAAAATCCTATAAAAGTATGCACTTTTCTCTCCAGGGAAATGCGTACAGGCACACAAACTTGAACACAATTTCAGGAGATTTTTGGATCCAGGAAGCCTATCTATGAAACCCTGATTATGAACCCTTGTTCTAGTCAAATAGGTAAGATCCCAGTAGTGATCTGGGCCTTACCACAGGTAGCCAAGCAAACACTCCTTGCCCCAGATAGAGAAGGCAGCCCTTACCCTTATGTAGCTTTCTGTCTTCCTCATGGGTTACATGGAGACCAAGTGATATTGGCCATATTACAAAGAAATGTGGCAAGAGCGTCATGGAGAGAGTAGGTGCCTTTATCAAGGCACACACTAAGGGCAAGAGTCCTAGGCCTCAGACTTTTACCCTGATTATCACACTTAAGGGTGACTTGGGGGTCTCACACTGTATCCATCATAACCTTCATCAATTTCAATGGAACACAGGGCGCTGATGTTTTGCAAACACTGATGCTAACAGAACAGTCTCCACAATCCAAGAACTCTGACCCATTCGTCTGATACACAGACACCTACTCTTAAACAACTCTGGCCCATATCAACCCACCGTCCTCTATTTGAACCAGAGAAAGAGTTCTTACACCTGCTCAGTCCCTTAGATACAAGCTGCCAGCAACCACACACCTGGAACCAAGTCTCCCCTGGAGAGCAGAAGGAATCTCATCTGTAATATCCTCAACATGTGAACATCAACTTTAGCTTGAGTATCTCCAATTATGTGGAGCTCATTATCCTCTAATTGAGAGGAGCCTCCTTTTTTAATTAATTATTTTGGCCTCACTCCACAGCATGTGGAATTTTCTCAAATGGGGACTGAACCCTCACCTCTGCAGTAGAAGCAGGGACCACTGGACCACAAAGGAAGTCCTAGGAGCCTCTTCTTTCACACTGATCAGAAATCTGATGCCCATCAACTGTCATTCATTGGTCCGAATTTTATTTCTGGAAAGCGACATAGACATGATGCTGGCCTGGAGGAGCTTACAGGCCAGCAAAGAAAACAATCCATTTGATGGGTGGTAACTGTAAAATAGAGGATGAGTCCCAGGAGGAGGATAGATTGCTTTTTTCAGAGACACCTTTCTCCTTATCAGCCCTACACCTGTTCCTGACCTGTGTAAGCTCTGCCACTATCCCATGTGAGAGGTCCTGGAAGAGGGGACAGAAAACAAAAGCCTAGGAGAAGTGATGAATTTACTCTTCCATGACCCCTTCTTCATCCTTCTGCATAAATGTAATCACATTCCAGCTGTGGTCAAAGTCTCAGGTGGGAAAAAAAAACAGAGGATGCAAAAAAAAAAAAGATGTTTACATAAAAGCACTAGGCTCTAATGATGATTTAACCATGGTGGCTTGTTAGCATTTTTTTTTTTTTTTTTGAATTCTTAGTGTATGTGTCAGGCACTGTACTAAAAGCCCTTGGCTTGCATTTCCTCTTTTGCTTTTCACAAATTCAGTCACTGAGTCATTCAATCAACACAGTTTTGCCCCTCTGCTGTGTCCCAGGCACCATGCTAAGGGTTTAGGGTGAAGTCAGTAAGTCACGTGGTTCCTGTCCTGGAAGGGCTCAACGCTCACTAAAGGGAAGGGCTGTAACCCCACAATTACAACACGGCATGATTCGTTGTACTTTTGGAGGGTGGAGCAACTAACCCTCCCTGTGAAGGCTTCAGAGAGGATGAGCTTGGTCTTGAAGAGATGGGGGAAGGGCCAAGAATAAAAGTCACATGGGCAGAGGAAGGGGAGATCATGACATGTTTGGGGGGGTGGGGGGGAAGACTGGGTGGTTGGAAAGGACCTCCTCAAACACCATCCTGAGGAGTCTGAACCTGCCTCCTGAAGGCAACCACCAGTAAATAAAAGCTTCTAAGCAAGGGAGAGACAAAATCAGATGTGTTTTATATCAAGATCACTCTGACCGCAGAGTGATGTACAATGTGTACCACAGAGTGACCACAATGCGGACTACAGTGGGAGAGAGAGTGGAGACCAGCAGACCAGAGAAGCTGCTGCGAGCTCCAGGTGAGACATAATAAGAGCCTGTTCTGGGAAACTGGCAGTGGAGAGAAAGAGTAGACACCAGAATTGAGATATTTACTGATGTATTATAGAATCTACACATGTTTGTGACTAGTAGAATTTAGGGGAAGAAAAAGCAGGAGCTGTGGGTCATGACCCTGCAGTTCCTAGCTTCACAGATTAATCTGACAGTGACGCCATCCAATCCCAAAACCTTTCCAGGTTTCATTCCTATTCTCTTCCACCTTTACCCATGTAAATGAACACTGCTTCAGTTGGTATCTTCAGATATGTGCAACTACCTCCTAATATCTTTTCCTATTTTTCCAGGCACATTTATCACTTTAAGGCTGCAGAATATTTCATCATGTTGAAATAGCTCTGTTTCCTTTCAGTCGCTGAAGGTCCACACCCTGCACGCCTGGTTCACCCTGGACTCATCTGACTCGGGGCATTTTGCAAGGGATGAGTTGGGCGAGGAAAGGGAGCCTTTAGGTGAAGGGTATTGGAAAAGCATAGCCTCAAGGGCCAGGAAAGCTGCAAATCTCATGGGAGACGCTTGGGCAACCCTATCACATGTGGAAATTACAGAGCTGTCAAAAAGAATCTATAGACCATGGGAATCCTAATGTCTACTCTCTATGGCAAAATACACCTAGACAGTGTATTAAAAAGCAGAGACATCACTTTGTTGACAAAGTCTGTATAATCAAAGCTATGATTTTACCAGTAGTTGCGTACAGATGTGAGAGTTGGACCATAAAGAAGGCTGGGCATCAAAGAATTGATGTTTTCGGACTGTGGTGTGGAGAAGACTCTTGAGAGTCCCTTGGACAACAAGGAAATGAAACCAGTCAATCCTAAAGGAAATCAACCCTGAATATTCATTGGAAGGACTGATGCTCCAATACTTTGGCCACTTGAGGCAAAGAGCAGACTCACTGGAAAAGACCCTGATGCTGGGAAAGATTGAGGACAGGAGGAGAAGGGGAAGGGGGTGACAGAGGATGAGATGGTTGGATGGCATCACGGACTCAATGGACATAAGCCTGAGCAAATTCCAGCAGACAGTGAAGGACAGGGAAGCCTGGCGTGTGGCAATTCCATGGAGTCGCAAAGAGTTGGACATGACTTGGTGACTAAACAACCACAAGAGTTCTCCACGGCCTAATCCATCTTATCCATCCACTCCTTCATTCATTATTCCCTCTTGGAGCAATGCATTCTTGTGAACCACTAGGCACTAAAGCAGAGCTAAAAGCACCAGGGAGCTGTGGATTTAGCCCCGCTAGGGTTTGAAGCCTGTCCTACAACCTTCACAAGTTAATCTCAGAACCTCAGTTTCCCCACAATTTGTTCTGAAAATTAGATAAAATTTGTTCAGTACTTGGGACAGAATTAAGCCCACACTAAGTTCAATAATTGTTTTCAGTCTTGGTTCCTTCCCTCTGCCTCCTGGGCTCCCAGCAATTTCCTCAGTTTCTGAGCATACCTACAGGTGACAGGGCACATGCTCGAGTTCAGAGCCTGAATCTCCCAGAGTGAAGCAGGGCACTCACCTCCTCTCTCTAACCTTCCATTTCCCTTCTGTGAAATGGACATAAAAACGTACTCACGGGAATGTTTCGATGCTCTTATAAATGCTGTATAGGAAAATCTCCTTGGACTTAAAGACCAAACCAGTCCATCCTAAAGGAAATAAACCCTGAATATTCATTGGAAGGACTGATGCTGAAGCTGAAGTTCCAATACTTTGGCCACCTGATGCCAAGAGCCAACTCATTGGAAAACACCCTGATGCTGGCAAAGATTGAAGGCAAGAGGAGAAGTGGATGACAGAGAACAAGATGGTTGGATGGCATCACTGACTCAATGGACATGAATTTGAGCAAGCTCCAGGAGATGGTGAAGGGCAGGGAAGCCTGGCGTGCTGCAGTCCATGGGGTCACATAGAGTCAGGCACAACTGAGGGACTGATCAACAACAACAGGAAAATGAGTTCAAAAAACCCGAAAGTACTCTGTCATTACTACTACTGCTGTCATAGAATAGCCATCACTGTTTTCTTGGTTTCTCCCCACTAAAAAAAAAATGATGACCTTAGCATAAGTTCCATGGATTTTAATCGATGGGTCAAAGGACCTGAACCCTGCTATGGTTCTTGAGTTTTGTGGTCCAGTGGCTCTTAGAGAGGATTCCGTGAATAGCTGCTGCCACTGTTAACTCAAATACACCATCCAGTATGTTTAAGCACCAAGATTATAGCTTTTGTTGACTCTGTATCGAGTCTTTGTCCTTAATCTAACTTTCAGGGACTTCTCTCAACTGCTCTCCTCCTCCTCTTTGAGGAATCAGTGAATACTGAATCCCAGAACAAAGAGCCACCTTCCCAGGTATTCCCACCACAGCCCAGGCTGAGGATGAAGACTCAAGGGTCCTGCCGTACAGAGACGAGAGTCCACACAAAGGGTGGGTTTAATGAATACAGAAGAGGACGGGGAAGGCGGCCTGGGAATTCCTGAGCAGGGCTCAAAGCCTGTCCAGCGTGAAGGATGCCATCAGATGCTAGGGACTTTTTTTTATCGTTTCTACCTTCTCTATCTTCAAAGAACTGTACAATCAAAAGCCTTTTTCAATTAACCTTTTTCTTCAAGTCAGCATTGCAAACCACCCCTCCCACCGAATTTCAACTTTGTAAGTAAAAGAAAGCTCCTCAGAGTTATAGGAGCTTGTCAGTCGAAATTCAGTGGGCTACAGTAGGTTTTATTTTACTGTTAATTTTGGTCTACAGTGTTTAAGCTTGCAAGAGAAAATAAGCTTTTGGACTTCTTCCATACAATTTTTAATACAGAGGTAACAAGCTCTTTGCCTACGAAAAGAACTCTCCCATCCAACAAGTGAATAACACCTGGAATTCCACTAGCAACTGATGAACTGTTTCTTTCTCTATTGAAAGAAAAGGCTGAAAATGCAAATATCCTGGAGACAAGTAACATTTCCTACATTGTACTCATGCTCTCCTGCAAATTAATGATACTAGAGTCTCTCCCAAAAGGAGGTTGGATATGGAGGAGAAGGAGAGAGCATAACAGATCTGAGTGTTTAAACGGGGCGAGTGACAGGGAGGAGCCAGCCCTTCTCAGAAGGCAGCACCAAGACCGGTTGCCCTTTTTCCCCTGGCCTGTTAGAAAGGATGGACCGTGGGAGTCAGGTTTTATACTGAATGTATGTTCTAAAGTCAGTGTGAAATCGCGTCCAGTGAAAAATCACTTTTGAAAATCACTTTAATCTCCCATTAAATGCAGTTCTCTTCCATGTCTGAAGAAGTCCAGCATCACTGTGCTTCTTCAAGCTTTTCAAAAATTTTTATTTAATGGTTCATTTTTATTTTGGCTGTGCGGGGTCTCCGTGGCTGCTCTGGGGCGCCCTCTAGTGCGGGAGCGGGAACTGCTCTCCCATTGCCGCTCCGGCTTCTGCTGTGGGGCTTCTCTCGTTGTGGCGGCCGGGCTGCAGGCCTCCGTGGTGTGGCTCCCAGGCTTAGTTGCCCCGAGGCACATGGGATCTTCCTGGACCAGGGGTCGGATTGGTGTCTTCTGCAAGGCAAGGTGGATTCTCGACCACCAGACCCCCAGGGAAGCCCTCTTTTTCAAGCTTTACACAGACACACAGATTGCTACTTCTTTAGCTGAGTCCCATGGTTGTCTGCTGCTTGCATTTGGAGACTGAGTGCATGAGAAATGCACACCCAGAAGTACATTTCTCTGCAGCCAGATACTCCAGAGTACAAGAAAAATGGTGTGTGTGGGGGCGGGGGGAGGGAGCTAAATCCAACTCAGAAAACAACAGATTTCCTTTCTTGTCTCACGCTTGTGCTGGGTCATATGTATTAGCGGTGGGGGTGGGGGTTACACACCATTTAAAATTGTTCTCTCAGTCCTTTCCGTATCTTCCTTTTTGGTCTAAGTGTCTGCACAGTCAACCGATGCCCAGCTCTTGGCCGCTGTATTCGTCTCCCTCCACCACGGGTGAGGACCTGAGTGAGGAGGGGGCAGAAAACCATTGTGAACGTTAGGGTATCCTGGATCCTCGGGTTCCAGATCAGAAAAGTGAGAGCAATTCAAGCAAATCACCAGCTGGAGCTTTTTCTCAAGTGACGTGTCAGGTGGATACCGTAGCTTCCATTTTGATCATTTCTCCCTCTTCTTCTCAACAGGCTGGTCCATTCCGGTCCAGGAAAAGGATCACCCCAGGCTGGTGTGGATCTGTCTTTTGCAACGCGAACTGGTACTCAGCAGGGAATTGAAACGCATCTCTTCAGGGCCGAGGTCAGCAGGGACCTCTCACACTGGACACGGAGCATAGTACAGGGGAGTCACAACTCGGCGGAACTCACTGCGGAGGTCAGCACAGGTGCGCACCCGGCTTTGGGCTCCTGATGTCACAGCCTTATGGGAGGGGGCACCCTCCACTGCATCATGGCCTCATTGTAGATTCCATTACTGGCTCCTCTTGGGGTACTTAAAATTCCAGAGGTAAACTTAAATTTCAGAGATACATTTCAAATTCTTCTAAATTAAGACACTAGTAATGCCCTACTAAAATGGGACCTAGAGAGCAGTCCCTCTCACCACATCTAGAGAAAGGCCAAGAGTAGCAATGAAGACCCAGTTCAGCCAAAAATTAATTAATTAATTAAACACTTTTTTAAAAGCTTAAAAAAGAACAGTGATGCCAGGCTTCTTGAGACATGGGAGAGAACTACACTTTATGGGAGATTAAAGGGATCTTCATGAGTGATTTTTACTGGATGTTATTAGTACATTTAGTAATGCTCTACTAAAATGGAACCTAGGGGTTTGATTATGAAAAGTCTTATTTCATCTTCCTGCAGAAAAAAGTCATCCACTGTTTCCACTGTTTCCCCATCTATTTCCCATGAAGTGATAGGACCAGGTGCCATGATCTTAGTTTTCTGAATGTTGAGCTTTAAGCCAACTTTCTCACTCTCCTCTTTCACTTTCATCAAGAGGCTCTTTAGTTCTTCTTCGCTTTCTGCCATAAGGGTGGTATCATCTGCATATCTGAGGTTGATATTTCTCCCAGCAATCTTGATTCCAGCTTGTGCTTCTTCCAGCCCAGCGTTTCTCATGATGTACTCTGCATATAAGTTAAATAAGCAAGGTGACAATATACAGCCTTGACGTACTCCTTTTCCTATTTGGAATCAGTCTATTGTTCCATGTCTAGTTCTAACTGTTGCTTCCTGACCTGCATACAGGTTTCTCAAGAGGCAGATCAGGTGGTCTGGTATTCCCATCTCTTTCATAATTTTCCACAGTTTGTGGTGATCCACACAGTCAAAGGCTTTGGCATAGTCAATAAAGCAGAAGTAAATTTTTTTTTTTTCTGGAACTCTCTTGCTTTTTTGATGACCCAACGGATGATGGAAATTTGATCTCTGGCTTCTCTGCCTTTTCTAAAACCAGCTTGAACATCTGGAAGTTCACGTATTGTTGAAACCTGGCTTGGAGAATTTTGAGCATTACTTTACTAGCGTGTGAGATGAACTTAAAAGTAAATAAATAAAAGACGGGTTACACATCAACATGCAGCAGGGTTTCTCCACATTTCCTTCATTTGTGCAAACATGAAAAACCAGGTATTTTGTAGACTTTCTACTGCAGCATCTCTGAGATGATCAACATCTTTTAAAAACTATCCTGGGGCCTCCCTGGTGGCTCAGTGGTGAAGAATCTACCTGCCAATACAGGAGACATGGGTTCGATCCCTGGTCCAGGAAGAGTCCATATGCCAAGGAGCAGCTGGGCCCATGCACCACAATTCCTGAGCGTGCGCTCTGGAGTCCGGAGGCCACAGTCCTGAGCCCCGTGCTGCACCTACTGAAGCCACGAGCCCGCGAGCCTGTGCTCGGCAACAAGAGACGTCCCGCGATGAGAAGCGCTCATGCTGCCAGAAGGAGCCCCCGATGAGAGGCGTGCAGGCTGCAAGGAGGAGGAGGCCCGCTCACCGCGACTGGAGAAAAGCTTCTCAGCCGCGAAGCCCCCGCACAGCCAGAAATCAAGCAATCAATCAATAAAGTTATTTTTAAAAGTTATCATGAAGATGGTTAGTACTCCCAATATTTTCCAGCATTTTTGAAAATGTTTCTTGATGTGTCACTGAAGTTTTCATTTTTGATACGTATTTTGTCTGGCAAGCAAAACTAGAGTTTTGAACCTGAGAAATGGTAAAGGCTCAAGTCACCTGAAAACGAAATTTCCTGAAGTTGTATGTATGCTAGCAGAGAAGTCCAGACTCCTAGCAACAATCAGGAGTGTTCTAGGAAAGAATAAAGTGGCCAGAGGGGGTTGGTTTAGTTTACAGTCCACACATTTCATAAAATTCTCTCTATAAGCTGAAATCTACTTTGACAGAAAAACAATGAGACTGTTGATCGACCAGCCCAAGGAAAACAACAAAGAATTGTGCAGCTTGAGCTAGCGGAACGGTGTGAGAGGAGTTATGGAAATGACCAAAGCCCAGTTTCAGATGCAAAGATGCCTGCAGGGAGCTGGAAGGAGGGGCTGGCGTTTTCATCAGAGCCTCAGTTAGCTTGATAATGCGTTCAATTTATCCTGTGTAGATTAAGAGCGCCTTTAGATAACCGATTCCATTATCTCAAGGCCACAAATACCACTTTGGGTCAATTAGAATTAAAAGGAATCACGATCAGTTAATTAGACCATCCAGTGGCATAGCTTTAAAGTTCAAACATAGAGGAAAGGGGAAAAACACGTTTAGAGCCCAGTTGCCCACATTCTGCAACGTTAAACGGTGTCAAAAATGAAGATTCAAAGCAGGAAGCCGTGTATAGATGAACCTGTGCGTAGGGCAGGGACAGACACACACGTGGAGAACATCCGTGTGGACACAGCGGCGGGGACTAGCCGGGAGAGCGGCTCTGACACATGCGCGCGCGCGCACACACACACACACACACACACACACACACACGACTGTGTGCACGCCGGGGCCGCTGAGAGCCTGCGCTCTGCTCAGGGAGCTCAGCTGCGTGCCCTGCAGTCAGCCAGGCGGGTGGGATGGGGTTTGGGGGTCGGAGGAAAGTCTCAGAGGGAGGGGGGTGTGTGTGTGTATAACTGATTCACTGCATTGTACAGCAAGAAAATAATGCAATGTAGAGCAGTTATACTCCATTAAAACAAACATAAAAAGATGGGAAGCCATCACTGTAGCTGTGCTGCCTCCGCGCTGCGGGCTGATCATCTGTGAAGCAGACGGGCGGTGGAGGTCCAGGGCCCCCGAGAGGACATGTGGGAGCTGCCACGGGCCTGTGCCCAGGACTCGCAGCTCCATTAGAGAAGACGTCTTCGGAAAATGTCAGCCCTTAGTTACAAGTTGAAAGATGGGCTTGAAAGGAAAGGGTATATGTTTTAACCAGTTAAAAGCCTCTTCATTCTGAGAGCGGAGAGATAGCCTGTTTGTCCCACCGCGTTAAGACCCGGAGCGTCTCTCGCGGGCATCCCTGTCCGGCCCCTCCGCATCCTGCGCCGGAGCAGGACACCGGCGTGGAGGGAAGGGCTGGATCCGGCATCGGAACCGCCGGGCTGGGACGTGCTCACCTCTCTGAGCTTCGCTTTTTTCACTCATACTAAGCTTCCCAGGGGCGGTAGGGTGAAACTCACTTCGGTTTATAAAGCTGAGCTAGTGATGGTGTAGAGTAATCAATACTGTCTTCATCTTTGCGCCTCCCTCAGAAAGACGTGTCTTGGTTTCCCTAAAGAGCTTTCAGATGTATATGAAGGCCAGAGCCAGTTGAGTTACCAGGGTCTGTTCAATGTGGTGTTTTGTAAGACAAAAAAAAAAAAAAAAAAATCCAATCTGCTCCTTAATCACCTTTCCCAGAACTCTCTGCTTTATTTTGGGGGCTGTGCGTTTTGAGGGATCTTATTTCCCCAATCAAGAATCGAACCCTCAGCCTGACAGGAGACCTAACCATCAGACTGCCAGAGAATTCCCTCCAGAACGCTTTGGTGGAGGGTTTTAACACTCACAGGTCTCCCTAACAGAAACTTGGAATCGGGAGGCAGGCCCGCTGCTCTTAATCGGAAAGGGCTGGTCTCTTTTCCTAGAGGCAGCGTGGGCCCCGGATGAGTGCTGGCGCATGACCTGATGGGGAGGTTCTGTTGTTCTCTGGGATCGGGGGCCCCTGCGCACAGCAGCCGAGGCTGACTGCACCCTGGGCGGTGGGGGACGCGGCTCCTTCTAGAAGCTGCTCCTTGCACCGCGATCTGCAGCAGACTCCCATCAGCTTGAACTGAACACCACAATGTCCCAAAGCCGAAGCCCCAATGAGTCCTCAATGGCCAGGTTCCCATATCCCTGAACTGAACTCCAAAAAGTCCCAAAGCTGAAGCACCAGCAGGTCCTGAGGAGACCAGACACCCACTCAGCCTGAACTAACCCCACAATGTCCCAAAGCCAAAACACCAGTGGGTCCTGAGGAGACCCATCTCCTGTCAGCCTGAACTGAATCCCACAACGTCCCAAAGCTGAAACCCCAGTGGGCCCTGAGGAGACCAGACTCCTGTCAGCAGCCACACGCAGGTGCTCAGTCAGAGCGGGATTTCCGCTTGGGGTGGGGGTGGGTCAGGGAGGCGGGCTCCTCGCTCCCTGCCAGCCAATGAGAACTGCAGGTCAAGCCTCCCTCACTCGCGCAGGCACAGCTAAGCGGAGACTCCGCCCCTCAGGGCAGTTCTGCTAGGTCCATTAAACTATGGAAATTCAAGCTGAAATATTGCCAATATCCAAAACTTCTCCAAAATAGTTAAGGAATAATTAACTTGAAACTGTATAGAATGAAATGTAGTCACCAAATTCACTCAAATTTATTAACAAACATTTAAATTTTGAAACTGTCAAAATTGTGGACATAAACATAGAAAATCTACATGACCCTGGGTTTGACCTATATGTCATGAGCTTTGAGTTTAAACACACAAGTTATCAGTCCACAAAAGAAAAATATCGTGGACTTTATAGAAATAAAGATGTCTATTCTGAAAGACCTCATTCAGAAAATCAAAATACAAGCCACAAACTGGGAGAAAAATATTTGCAAACTTTATATCTGATACAGGATTTGGACACAAAATAGACAAAGACCTCTTGAACAACCCTATAAACAAGAAGTAAAGATCTGAATAGACACCCAGCCAAAAAAGTTATACAGATAGTACAAAACAGAAACACACTCAACACCATACACAATTAGAGAATTACAAATTAAAGTCACGAGCTATCACACTACACATATTAGGGCACATTCCTGGGGGAGAAGGTGGGCCCTCACATGATTGCAAGGAAACCCTAGAAGAAGTTTATGCCAGCAGATCTGACTTGAGAGACCAGCCAATCCCGGACCCAGATTGGGTCCTGTACCCCAATGGCACCAGCCTGGTGAAACAAGGACAACGACTGCCGGGATGTGCAGTAGTCATGGAAGAAACCATCGTTGGGGCTAGCTCTCTGCCATCACACTGGTCCGCTCAACAGGCTGAACTATATGCTCTAACCCGGGCCCTCCAGCTGCCAAAAGGTAAGAAGACAAACATTTACACAGACTCCAGGTAGGCTTTTGCCACACTACGTGTACACGGGGCTCTGTATAAGGAGAGAGGCCTTTTGACAGCTAGTGGAAAAGATATTAAAAATAAGGAAGAAATTAAGACCCTATTAGATGCTGCCTGGGAACCAGAAAGGGTTGCAGTCATATACTGCTGAGGACATCAAAAAGAGGATACCCCCTGGGCTCATGGAACAGACTGGCAGATGAGACCACTAAACAAGCAGCCAAGGGCTTGGGGGTGACAAGTGAGGCCCCTAATAAAGCTCTCATATTGGCAGAGCTGCCTGAGGTAGCTCTGGACTCTCCAAAACACGCTGAAGCCCAAAACCAACTAGCCAAAGTGGAAGGGGCCATCGAGACTGAAAAGGTATGGTGGGAATTGCCAAGTGGCAAATTATTGGTACTGGAGGAGCTGGCACCCACTCTGGTAAGCCAAACACACCAAGCAACCCACCCAGGCCATGATAAACTGGAAGAGCTAATTCAAAAATATTTCTTGGTTCCCCGCCTGTCTTCCCTATGCAGGACAAAATCTCATGGGCACATTCCTACATGGACTTCCACAACACCTCCAACTGCTGGGTGTGTGGGGTTATGCCTCTGTCTGTGGTGGATGGACTTCCTTGGTGGGTGTCACCACTCCGCCAAGATTTTAAATCACTCTACTCTTTTCTGGGACAACAAAAAGAGACTTTCCTTTCTCTTATCAATCATAATCTCTCTCTGCTCTCTTGGTGTAAGCCAGACCTACAGTCAATAGACTCGGGTCATGGGGTTACATTTGATGGAAACACCAGTTTCATAGGAGTAACAAAAGCCTATACCTCATATTTAAAGAACAAAAGGAAAAAAGCTCCCTGACCAGCAAGGGAGAACAGGCCTCTAGGTATGTTGAACAATTCTACCAAGTCTGGGATGAATATTTCTGGATGACCCCAGAAAAGGGTCAATTAATTATTCCTGCCACTATATGCTGGGAACATAAAGAACAAAGGGTAGGGTTTGGTGACCTCCATTAGACCCAAAAGAACTAAAATATATGGGGTACCTATCCTCCAAACAATGTAAATGAACATTTGAGGCCACATACCACCCCAACCAGTCCATTCACTGGCCAGGCTCTGATTGGAAATATAACCCTGGAATCTGCTGGATGGCACCCAATGGAACCCAATGGCTTTGTGGGCCTAACCTTTGGCCTTGGTTACCAATCGGCTAGGTAGGCCACTGCACAATGGGATTCACTTTTGCCCATGGCAACATAAAGCCTAACCTACAACAAGCCCTGGTAAATCTACCTTATTTACATGCTAGGTGGACAAGGTCTGTGTTTCAATGGTATGAGTATATTGCTGCCTTATTCTTACCTTCTATAGGGACAACAGATATTATGATTTAAGTAGAAGCTTTGACTAATTTCACAAAACAGGCCCTCCTAGATGGTGCTAAAACCATCCAAGCCTTAAATGAAGAACAAATCCAAATGAGAAAAGTGGTAATTCAAAATAGAATGGCTTTGGACATGCTTACAGCTGCTCAAGGAGGGACCTGTGCTATAATTAAGGTTGAATGTTGTGTATATATTCCTGATTTATCTGGCAATGTATCAGCTGCTTTAGATGACATGAAAAACCAGGTAAAAGCAATGTCAAATGAAAACATTCCTTTCTGGACTTTGATCCTATCTTGGGTGAAGGGTAAGCGGTGGAAAACTATATTTACCATTGTCACAGTTGCCTTGATAGTTCTGCTTTGTGGACCCTGCATTTTACAATGTATTATGAACTTTGTAACCCAAAGGTTGGTGTCGTTCTCCCAAATTGGTGGTCAGAGAGCCAGGGTGCAATATATCCCTATGAGTGATGCTCATACTATGAGTTAAGAGCATCAAGAGGGGGGAATGAAGGAGGACACAGAACAGGCTCTATCTTGAAAGCAGGACTCCATCTGGGGCCGGACTGTGGACTCTGAGCTCTATGCCCAGTATCTATGGAAACAACATAGCAACTGGAAAACCAGACCCCCTCCCCATGGAAGAGCCCCAGGGCTCGTAGGTAGACTCTCCATCTCTAACCCTAAGAGAATACCCTAATTATCTGTGTAACCAAATAGAATCATACATTCTATTATGCTTATTGGGGTATGACCACAGGCCTATTGATAATTGTCCACTGTTAACTACCTTGGCTTAAGGCACATGAATCAGGGGTTAACTTTGACTGTATATTTCTTTTCCTTTGTTTGGACTAGTTTCAGAGAATTTGGGGAGGTGGGTTTGAGCACGTATACTTAGGGATATAAGGTTTTCACAAAAACTGGTCGGGGTTCTTGGCTAACAGGAGACTCTGCCTTGGGCCCGCTGGTGTGATAAACTGCCCTCCACTATCTGCATTTTCCTTCTGAGTGAATTTGTTTCCTGGAATGCATGGCTACAACAGCATCTCCTGCACTGCAGACAGATTCTTTACTGTTGAGCCACACCAAGGAAGATCCACTCATTATTAAATCAATGCTAATCAAATCTGCACTGAGGAATCCCCTCCCACCAGTCAGAACAGCCATCATCAGAAAGATCTCCAAAGAATAAATGCTGCAGAGGGTGTAGAAAAACTGGAATCCTCCCACATTCTGAGTGGGGATGCACAGGCATGCAGCCACGATGGAAAATAGCATGGAGGTTCCTGGGAAAAGGAAACAAAGAGGAGCCATGGGACCCGGCAACCCCACTTCTGGGCTCAGATCTGGAGAACATCACAATTTGAAATGACACGTGCACCCCTGTTTTCAGGGAAGCACTATTTACAACAGCCAAGACATAGAGTCCACCAAAATGTCCAGCAACAGGAACATGAAGACTGAGTGGTCCATCTATACCCTGGACTACTCCTAGGCTCTGGGGGTGGAATCAGGATGGGAGAATGTGGCCTCTGACCAGCAGCTGGTTGGAAGAAAGGAAACTCCTGAGGGCAGAGGGTTCCCTGAAGTCTGTGGGCCCCAGGGCCCTGATGGGTTTCATCCCCAGTGGGGACATGGGCAGGGCCTGAGCCCCTTTGATGAAGCCACAGCAGCACTGGGCTCAGAGGTCTCCTGAGGGTGTCTCAAACTCTGACACTGTGTTTTACAAAGGAACAGGAGAATGAAGCTGAGCTCCTAAGGGCCAGTTCTGGCTCTGACTTGCTTCCAAAAGACCACTATCACCTGCATGGGGTTGGCTGTGATCCACCTGCCCCCTCCTGGCCTTCCCCCTTCCTCCCTGTGATAAGTCCAGTGACATTTCCAGCCTGCACCCCTCTCCCAGGCCAGGTGCATCTATCCATCCATGGCCTCCCCATCTCACCCTGGGGGCTAACAAGCCCCTCGAGGACTGCGATCCTGCTGCTCCCCATGCCCAGGAGGCAGCCCCAACTTCTCCAGCTGCTGAGCCCAGACACCTGGTGTAACCAAGGAGGAGCCTGTGGGGCCCTCCCAGGACAGACCACACCCTGTATCCTCTGCTGCAGCTCCTCTCTGAAGTATGGAGATGACAGCATCTGATGCACACTCTAGGAGTTGTTTTACAGATGCTAAAACCCCCACTGAGTGTAAGAAGGTAACTACTTGATGAGCATGAACACGTCACCCCCAGAGCGTCCAGTGCCTGAGGGTTTGTGAGGTTCACCACCTGTCACCTCACCAACCAGAGAACCGTGTACAGTGGATCACACAATCTGTGACCCCCCCCCCCCCCCCCCCCCCCCACCCCCTGCCCTCATGCAGCCTATAAACTGCTTTCCTGAACCCTTCAGGAAGTCCAGGATTGAGAGCTCTGTGACCCCCTCCCTCATGTGGCCTGTAAACTGCTTTGCTGAAACCCTACAGGGAGTTCGGGGTTGAGATCACAAGCCACCTATCCTCTTTGTTTCGGTACTTTTATAAGTATCACTTCCCTTTCCTTCACCACAACCTGGTGTCGTAGACTGGCTTTATTGCACTCAGGTGTGTGGATCCAACTTCGGTTCAGTAACACGGGGGCCTCCCAGGCTCCCACTTCCTTGTGCCCCAGTGACTGTCAGCACCTCCTCCAGAGCCCACGGCCAGTCCCCACACTAATTCACCTCTACCCCTAATCCTGTATTACTGGTTACATCATGGTATTGATGATGACATCTAGAAGAGCCAGCTTTGTGAGGTAGACACTTCTGGACTTGACACTGGGCCCCTTCCCATGGGTAGGATGGAGTGACTGCTGTCACAGGTCCTATGGTGGAAGAGCTCACCTTCTGATGAAGCCAGGCCTTGATCCTTTCCAGGTGATTCCATGGTCCTCATTCTCCCCAGAACCCCACACATGGCTGCTTCTGTGTCAGTTTATATGGGACCTTGGTAATCTCCTAAAATAAGCATGATTTTGGAGGAGCCAAGATGGCGGAGGAGTAGGACGGGGAGACCACTTTCTCTCCTACAAATTCATCAAAAGAATAACTGAACGCAGAGCAAACTTCGCAAAACAACTTTGGATCGCTAGCTGAGGTCATCAGGCGCCCAGAAAAGCAGCCCATTGTCTTCGAAAGGAGCGCAAGCCCATCCCTGCCCCGCAGAGCGACGGAAGTAGCTACCTGAATAAGAGTGCACCTCCGCCCGCCTGTGTCAGGGCGGAAATGAGGCTCTGAAGAGACCGGCAAACAGAAGCCAAATAAACAAAGGGAACCGCTTCAGAAGGGACTGGTGCAACAGATTAAAATCCCTCTAGGAAACACTGACTACACCGGAGGGGCCTGTAGATATCGAGAAGCGTAAGCTGGAAGGAGGAGCTATCTGAAACTGAGCCGAACCCACACTGACCGCAACAGCTCCAGAGAAACTCCTAGATATAATTTTACTTTTTTTCTCTTTTTTTTTTTTTTTAATTTTTTTTTCTTTTTTTCTTTTTTTTCTTTTTTCTTTCTTCTCTTTTATTTTCCTTTAAAATCCCCTATTACTCCCCCATTACTCCTTAACTTTCATTTCCACAGACTTTTACGATTTTCTAATTAGGGGGAAAAAAAAAATTTTTTTTTCTTTTTTTTTTTTTCTTTTTCTTTCTTTTTTTTCTTTCCTTTTTCTCTTCTATTTTCTATTTTTCTTTTTCTCTTATTTCTTTTAAAGTCCTCTAGTACTCCTCTACTACTCCTTAATTTTCATTTTCAATACACTATAACCTTACAAAAAAAAAAAAAAAAGAAGAGAAGCCCTATTTTTAAATCGAAGATTATTCTCTCCCAATCTTGACTCTCTGTTTTCTACCTCAGAACACCTCTATTTCCTCCTTTCCCCTTCTCTTCCCAATCCAATTCTGTGAATCCTTGTAGGTGACTGGGCTACGGAGAACACTCTGGGAACAGACAGCTGCATAGATCTGTCTCTCTCCTCTTGAGTCCCCCTTTTTCTCCTCCTGTTCATCTCTATCTCCCTCCTCCCTCTCCTCTTCTTCATGTAACTCTGTGAACCTCTCTGGGTGTCCCTAACGGGGGAGAATCCTTTAGCCATCAACCTAGAAGTTTTCTTATCAGGGCTGTATAGTTGGAGAAGTCCTGAGACTACAGGAAGAATAAAACTGAAATCCAGAGGCAGGAGACTTAAGCCCAAAACCTGAGAACACCAGAAAACTCCTGACTACATGGAACTTTAAGTAATAAGTGACTGTCCAAAAGCCTCCATACCTACACTGAAACCGACCACCACCCAAGAGCCAATAAGTTTTAGAGCAAGACATACCACGCAAATCCTCCAGCAACGCAGGAACATAGCCCTGAACATCAACATACAGGCTGCCCAAGGACACACCTAACACATAGACCCATCTCAAAACTCATTACTGGGCACTCCATTGCTCTCCAAAGAGAAGAAATCAAGTTCCACGCACCAGAACACTGACGCAAGCTCCCCTAACCAGGAAATCTTGACAAGCCAATCGTCTAACCCCACCCACTGGGTTAATCCTTCACAATAAAAAGGAACCACAGACCTCCAGAATACAGAAAGCCCACTCCAGATACAGCAATCTAAACAAGATGAAAAGGCAAAGAAATACCCAACAGGTAAAGGAACATGAAAAATGCCCACCAAGTCAAACAAAAGAGGAGGAGATAGGGAATCTACCTGAAAAAGAATTTAGAATAATGATAATAAAAATGATCCAAAATCTTGAAAACAAAATGGAGTTACAGATAAATAGCCTGGAAACAAAGATTGAAAAGATTCAAGAACTGTTTAATAAAGACCTAGAAGAAATAAAAAAGAGTCAATTAAAAATGAATAATGCAATGAATGAGATCAAAAACACTTTGGAGGGAACCAAGAGTAGAATAACGGAGGCAGAAGATAGGATAAGTGAGGTAGAAGATAAAATGGTGGAAATAAATGAAGCAGAGAGGAAAAAAGAAAAAAGGATCAAAAGAAATGAGGACAACCTCAGGGACCTCTGGGACACTGTGAAACGCCCCAACATTCGAATCATAGGAGTTCCAGAAGAAGAAGACAAAAAGAAAGGCCATGAGAAAATACTCGAGGAGATAATAGCTGAAAACTTCCCTAAAATGGGGAAGGAAATAGCCACCCAAATCCAAGAAACCCAGAGAGTCCCAAACAGGATAAACCCAAGGCGAAACACCCCAAGACACATATTAATCAAATTAACAAAGATCAAACACAAAGAACAAATATTAAAAGCAGCAAGGGAAAAACAACAAATAACACACAAAGGGATTCCCATAAGGATAACAGCTGATCTATCAATAGAAACCCTCCAGGCCAGAAGGGAATGGCAGGACATACTGAAAGTAATGAAAGAGAATAACCTACAACCTAGATTACTGTATCCAGCAAGGATCTCATTCAGATATGAAGGAGAATTCAAAAGCTTTACAGATAAGCAAAAGCTGAGAGAATTCAGCACCACCAAACCAGCTCTTCAACAAATGCTAAAGGATCTTCTCTAGACAGGAAATGCAGAAAGGTTGTATAAATGTGAACCCAAAACAACAAAGTAAATGGCAACGGGACCACACCTATCAATAATTACCCTAAATGTAAATGGGTTGAATGGCCCAACCAAAAGACAAAGATTGGCTGAATGGATACAAAAACAAGACCCCTATATATGCTGTCTACAAGAGACCCACCTCAAAACAAGAGACACATACAGACTAAAAGTGAAGGGCTGGAAAAAAATATTTCATGCAAACGGAGACCAAAAGAAAGCAGGAGTCGCAATACTCATATCAGATAAAATAGACTTTCAAATAAAGGATGTGAAAAGAGACAAAGAAGGACACTACATAATGATCAAAGGATCAATCAAAGAAGAAGATATAACAATTATAAATATATATGCACCCAACATAGGAGCACCGCAATATGTACGGCAAACGCTAACGAGTATGAAAGAGGAAATTAATAGTAACACAATAATAGTGGGAAACTTTAATACCCCACTCACAACTATGGATAGATCAACTAAACAGAAAATTAACAAGGAAACACAAACCTTAAATGACACAATGGACCAGCTAGACCTAATTGATATCTATAGGACATTTCACCCCAAAACAATCAACTTCACCTTTTTCTCAAGTGCACACGGAACATTCTCCAGAATAGATCACATCCTGGGCCATAAATCTGGTCTTGGAAAATTCAAAAAAATTGAAATCATTCCAGTCATCTTTTCTGACCACAGTGCAGTAAGATTAGATCTCAATTACAGGAAAAAAATTGTTAAAACTTCAAACATATGGAGGCTAAATAACACGCTTCTGAATAACCAACAAATCATAGAAGAAATCAAAAAAGAAATCAAAATATGTATAGAAATGAATGAAAATGAAAACACAACAACCCAAAACCTATGGGACACTGTAAAAGCAGTGCTAAGGGGAAGGTTCATAGCATTACAGGCTTACATCAAGAAACAAGAAAAAAACCAAATAAATAACCTAACTCTACACCTAAAGCAATTAGAGAAGGAAGAAATGAAGAACCCCAGAGTTAGCAGAAGGAAAGAAATCTTAAAAATCAGGGCAGAAATAAATGCAAAAGAAACTAAAGAGACCATAGCAAAAATCAACAAAGCTAAAAGCTGGTTTTTTGAAAAAATAAACAAAATTGACAAACCATTAGCAAGACTCATTAAGAAACAAAGAGAGAAAAACCAAATTAACAAAATTAGAAATGAAAATGGAGAGATCACAACAGACAACACTGAAATACAAAGGATCATAAGAGACTACTACCAGCAGCTCTATGCCAATAAAATGGACCACTTGGAAGAAATGGACAAACTCTTAGAAAAGTACAACTTTCCAAAACTGAACCAGGAAGAAATAGAAGATCTTAACAGACCCATCACAAGCAAGGAAATCGAAACTGTCATCAAAAATCTTCCAGCAAACAAAAGCCCAGGACCAGATGGCTTCACAGCTGAATTCTACCAAAAATTTAGAGAAGAGCTAACACCTATCTTACTCAAACTCTTCCAGAAAATTGCAGAAGAAGGTAAACTTCCCAACTCATTCTATGAGGCCACCATCACCCTAATTCCAAAACCAGACAAAGATGCCACAAAAAAAGAAAACTACAGGCCAATATCACTGATGAACATAGATGCAAAAATCCTTAACAAAATTCTAGCAAACAGAATCCAACAACATATTAAAAAAATCATACACCATGACCAAGTGGGCTTTATCCCAGGAATGCAAGGATCCTTTAATATCCACAAATCAATCAATGTAATACACCACATTAACAAATTGAAAGATAAAAACCATATGATTATCTCAATAGATGCAGAGAAAGCCTTTGACAAAATTCAACACTCATTTATGATTAAAACTCTCCAAAAAGCAGGAATAGAAGGAACATACCTCAACATAATAAAAGCTATATATGACAAACCCACAGCAAGCATCACCCTCAATGGTGAAAAATTGAAGGCATTTCCCCTGAAATCAGGAACAAGACAAGGGTGCCCACTCTCACCACTACTATTCAACATAGTGTTGGAAGTTCTTGCCACAGCAATCAGAGCAGAAAAAGAAGTAAAAGGAATCCAGATAGGAAAAGAAGAAGTAAAACTCTCACTGTTTGCAGATGATATGATCCTCTATATAGAAAACCCTAAAGACTCTACCAGAAAATTACTAGAGCTAATCAATGAATATAGTAAAGTTGCAGGATATAAAATTAACACACAGAAATCCCTTGCATTCCTATATACTAACAATGAAAAAACAGAAAGAGAAATTAAGGAAACAATACCATTCACCATTGCAACAAAAAGAATAAAATACTTAGGAGTATATCTACCTAAAGAAACAAAGGACCTATACATAGAAAACTATAAAACACTGATGAAAGAAATCAAAGAGGACACAAACAGATGGAGAAACATACCGTGTTCATGGATTGGAAGAATCAATATTGTCAAAATGGCTATTCTACCCAAAGCAGTCTATAGATTCAATGCAATCCCTATCAAGCTACCAACGGTATTTTTCACAGAACTAGACCAAAGAATTTCACAATTTGTATGGAAATACAAAAAACCTCGAATAGCCAAAATAATCTTGAGAAAGAAGAATGGAACTGGAGGAATCAACCTGCCTGACTTCAGACTCTACTAAAAAGCCACAGTCATCAAGACAGTATGGTACTGGCACAAAGACAGAAATATAGATCAATGGAACAGAATAGAAAGCCCAAAGATAAATCCACGAACCTATGGACACCTTATCTTTGACAAAGGAGGCAAGGATATACAATGGAAAAAAGACAACCTCTTTAACAAGTGGTGCTGGGAAAACTGGTCAACCACTTGTAAAAGAATGAAACTAGAACACTTTCTAACACCATACACAAAAATAAACTCAAAATGGATTAAAGATCCAAATGTAAGACCAGAAACTATAAGACTCCTAGAGGAGAACATAGGCAAAACACTCTCCGACATAAATCACAGCAAGATCCTCTATGACCCACCTCCCAGAATATTGGAAATAAAAGCAAAACTAAACAAATGGGACCTAATGAAACTTAAAAGCTTTTGCACTACAAAGGAAACTATAAGCAAGGTGAAAAGACAGCCCTCAGATTGGGAGAAAATAATAGCAAATGAAGAAACAGACAAAGGATTAATCTCAAAAATATACAAGCAACTCCTGCAGCTCAATTCCAGAAAAATAAATGACCCAATCAAAAAATGGGCCAAAGAACTAAACAAACATTTCTCCAAAGAAGACATACTGATGGCTAACAAACACATGAAAAGATGCTCAACATCACTCATTATTAGAGAAATGCAAATCAAAACCACAATGAGGTACCATTACACGCCAGTCAGGATGGCTGCTATCCAAAAGTCTACAAGCAATAAATGCTGGAGAGGGTGTGGAGAAAAGGGAACCCTCTTACACTGTTGGTGGGAATGCAAACTAGTACAGCCGCTATGGAAAACAGTGTGGAGATTTCTTAAAAAACTGGAAATAGAACTGCCATATGACCCAGCAATCCCACTTCTGGGCATACACACTGAGGAAACCAGATCTGAAAGAGACACGTGCACCCCAATGTTCATCGCAGCACTGTTTATAATAGCCAGGACATGGAAGCAACCTAGATGCCCATCAGCAGATGAATGGATAAGGAAGCTGTGGCACATATACACCATGGAATATTACTCAGCCATTAAAAAGAATTCATTTGAACCAGTCCTAATGAGATGGATGAAGCTGGAGCCCATTATACAGAGTGAAGTAAGCCAGAAAGATAAAAAACATTACAGCATACTAACACATATATATGGAATTTAGAAAGGTGATAACGATAACCCTATATGCAAAACAGAAAAAGAGACACAGAAATACAGAACAGACTTTTGAACTTTGTGGGAGAATGTGAGGGTGGGATATTTCAAAAGAACAGCATGTATACTATCTATGGTGAAACAGATCACCAGCCCAGGTGGGATGCATGAGACAAGTGCTCCGGCCTGGTGCACTGGGAAGACCCAGAGGAATCGGGTGGAGAGGGAGGTGGGAGGGGGGATCGGGATTGGGAATACATGTATATCCATGGCTGATTCATATCAATGTATGACAAAACCCACTGGAAAAAAAAAATAATAATAATAATAAAAAAAAAAATAAGCATGATTTTATACACAGATAATGGGCTTCCCTGGTGGCTCAGATGGTAAAGATACCTGCAATGTGGGAGACCTGGGTTTGATCCCTGGGTTTGGAAGGTCCCCTGGAGAAGGGAACGGCTACCCACTCCAGTATTCTGGCCTGGAGAATTCCATGAGAATCCTGGCAGGCCCATGGGGTCACAAAGAGTCAGACATGACTGAGTGATTTTCACTTTCAATGGGTCGAATGTAGGCCCCAAAAGATGTGTCCCCGCCCCCGCCAGAACATGTGGACAAGGCCGTATCTGGGAAAAGGGTCTTTGTAGTTGCATTTGAAGATGTTGAGGTAAGGTCATCTTGGGTGTGGGTGGCCCTCAATCCAATTAGCAGGTTCCTTGTAAGAGACAAAAGAAGGGAGACAGACACAGAGGACAAGCTGCATGAAGACAAAGGCAGAGATGGGAGGGAGGGGGCCGCAAGCCCAGAGACCCCTGGAGCACCAGAAAATGGAAAAAGCAGGAAGGACCCCATCCTGGAGGCCCACACCACCTTGATCTCAGACATCTGGTGTGCAGGACTCGGGGAGAATGAACTCCTGTTGTTTTAAACCACCCAGCTTGTGGTCATTTGTTAGAGAGGCCACAGAGCAGCCTCACAGACCCTGCTCTGTAGGATCCTGGAGTGTGGGTCTCAGTAAAGGCAGATGGAGGCTGGATTACTGAACCCTTACAGTCAGCCCTGGGCCCTCAGGAATGCTAAAGCAGTGGCTGGACCCCAGAATGTTAAGGGGTCAAGTCTGAAGCCTGTCCCTAGGGCTGCACACATCTCCCCAGGTTCTTACACCTGAACAAGTGGTGTAACATCTCAGTCCTGACAGGACTTTTAATGTCACTGTTCACACTGCTAATTTCAGAAGTTACACAGGTGAAAACCCAGTTAGGATACTTGCTACACTAATCAATTCTGAAGATGGTCAGGGGGGTGGGGACTCACATGCAGCCAGCAGCCCTTCCACCGTCTCCACCCCCTTACCCCACCCCTTCCTCCACCCCACCCCCCAAGGAGCATCCTCAGTGGGAAGGTGGGGGACACAACGGAGGCCTCTCTAAGTAAACCTTGGCTGAGCCCCAGGCGAGCTGCTCCTGAACCTCATCCATCATTCCCAGGTAAAACACCTGAATATGAGCAAAGACCTCACAGGCTGGAGAAAAGGGCTTGGGGCCACCTCAGCGACACCGTGCTTCCCAAGTTGGTCCTGACCCAGGGGCTCTTCTGGAAGCTTTCTGTTCCCCTACCTGAGTTACCTCTCCAGTCCTGCTCCCACTGCCTTTTCTCTTACTTCCTTACCACCACCACCACCCCACCCCAGGGAGACGTCCAACAGCAGGTATGGGTGACACACCGCTTCCTTACCTGGTCTAGAGAAGACCTGATCACAAACAGCAACCGCAAGGCCGTCTCGCCAGCCCAGCCCACACACCCCGCAGAGTATGGCATCGAGTCCAGCTGCAGGCACTCTTCACCTGCTTACAGAGACCTCAGCCCAGGCACACCTGGAAGGGCTGGCCGGTGGCTCAGGGGAGCCAACCCTCCCCCACCAGGGACTCCCAGTTGCAGAAATGGGCCTTGCTGTGCCCGCCAGGTGCAAGGAACAGGAGTGGGTCCTGAGGGTCAGGATTCACCCAGGCTGGAGCTCTGGCTTGTTTTCTAATCATTTTATCTGGCCCACAAGCGGGAGGTAATTTCAAGAGGACCTTCTCCTAATGTGTCAGGGAGGGGAGGGGTGGGTGCCCAGTGCCCAGGTGCAGTGGAAGTCTCTGGAAGACTCAGTGGAGGGAGACTGCATAGTGAAGCCCAGGGTAACTGAACTGTCCAGGAGCAGCTGTTTGTTAGTTCAGGTCCTGCTCTGAGGGGCTCAGGGTCAGACCTGACCAACAGGTGGACTGGGGGTGCTCTGCAGTGAGGGCACCCTGTACTGTTTCCTGGGTGATGAGCCCTGCGGGTACTGCCCAGGTGAGCCCCATGCCCTTGGAGGAGCCTGCCCACCAGAACCCTGTGCTCCTGGGAGGGGCGTGTGAACGAGTGCCCCCTGTGCAGCAGGCGCAGAGTGCTCCCCCGCCGGCAGCGCCAGGATGAGATGAGCACCAGGCACACAGTGGGGCCCTGAGCCCACCCTGGGCCCATGCAGAGTGAGGAGGTCAGGAGGCGGGTGTGGCCGCTGTGCTGTGTGAGGGAGGCCCCACCTGACACCACGGAGGCCTCCCCAGGACAGAGCAGAAAGCCTGCCCCGGGCAGTGGGAGCTCCTGGAGACCCTGCAGGAGGGGCGGTGAGAGGGAAGGGCCAGGCCGGAGGGGAGTGAGCACCCAGGCGGAGCCAGGGGGCGTGGGGCCCAAGGGGGCCTTTCTGGTCTGAGCGCGGAGTGGGTGAGCAGGTGGTGAGTGTGACCGGGAAAGCGGCCCTGCTGACGAGAGACTGAATCCACCTCAGAGGGACAAGCCTTCCGGATGATCCCAGGACAGGATGTGAGACAGGAGTCCTGGTAAAAGACGGTGAGTGAGTCCCCCTAAGAGGAGGCTCTGTGAGCTGCCCCGGGAGGGGGTGAAGGGGGCACATGTGAACCTGCTGTAAGTGGGCACTCACCCTGGGCAGGGGTGAAGGGGGTACATGTGAACCTGCTGTGAGCAGGGGGGGTCACCCTGGGAGGAGGTGAAGGGGGCACATGTGAACCTGCTGTGAGCAGACACTCACCCTGGGCAGGGGTGAGGGGGCAGTGAACCTGCTGTGAGCAGGCACTCACCCTGGGCAGGGGTGAGGGGGCAGATGTGAACCTGCTGTGAGCAGGGGGGGGTCACCCTGGGAGGGGGTGAAGGAGGCACATGTGAACCTGCTGTGAGCAGGCACTCACCCTGGGCAGGGGTGAGGGGGCAGATGTGAACCTGCTGTGAGTAGGCACTCACCCTGGGCAGGGGTGAGGGGGCAGATGTGAACCTGCTGTGAGCAGGGGGGGGTCACCCTGGGCAGGGGTGAGGGGGCAGATGTGAACCTGCTGTGAGCAGGGGGGGTCACCCTGGGAGGGGGTGAAGGGGGCACATGTGAACCTGCTATGAGCAGGCACTCACCCTGGGCAGGGGTGAAGGGGGTACATGTGAACCTGCTGTGAGCAGGCACTCACCCTGGGCAGGGGTGAAGGGGGCACATGTGAACCTGCTGTGAGCAGGGGGGGTCACCCTGGGCAGGGGTGAAGGGGGCACATGTGAACCTGCTGTGAGCAGGCACTCACCCTGGGCAGGGGTGAAGGGGGCACATGTGAACCTGCTGTGAGCAGGCACTCACCCTGGGCAGGGGTGAAGGGGGCGCATGTGAACCTGCTGTGAGCAGGGGGGGGTCACCCTGGGCAGGGGTGAGGGGGCAGATGTGAACCTGCTGTGAGCAGGGGGGGGGTCACCCTGGGAGGAGGTGAAGGAGGCACATGTGAACCTGCTGTGAGTGGGCACTCACCCTGGGCAGGGGTGAAGGGGGCAGATGTGAACCTGCTGTGAGCAGGGGGGGTCACCCTGGGAGGAGGTGAAGGAGGCACATGTGAACCTGCTGTGAGTGGGCACTCACCCTGGGAGGAGGTGAAGGAGGCACATGTGAACCTGCTGTGAGTGGGCACTCACCCTGGGCAGGGGTGAAGGGGGCACATGTGAACCTGCTGTGAGCAGGCACTCACCCTGGGCAGGGGTGAAGGGGGCACATGTGAACCTGCTGTGAGCAGGCACTCACCCTGGGCAGGGGTGAGGGGGCAGATGTGAACCTGCTGTGAGTAGGCACTCACCCTGGGCAGGGGTGAGGGGGCAGATGTGAACCTGCTGTGAGCAGGGGGGGGTCACCCTGGGAGGAGGTGAAGGAGGCACATGTGAACCTGCTGTGAGTGGGCACTCACCCTGGGCAGGGGTGAAGGGGGCAGATGTGAACCTGCTGTGAGCAGGCACTCACCCTGGGTGGGGGTGAAGGGGCAGATGTGAACCTGCTGTGAGTGGGCACTCACCCTGGGCAGGGGTGAAGGGGGCAGATGTGAACCTGCTGTGAGCAGGCACTCACCCTGGGCGGGGGTGAAGGGGGCACATGTGAACCTGCTGTGGGTGGGCACTCACACTGGGCAGGGGACACACACCCCATTCCATGGCCACACGTCTATCTTCTGGGTGGGTCACTTGGCTTTTCAGAGCCTCAGCCTCTCAGCCTGCTTGTGGGCTGATGGTAGCACAGACTGACTAATCATTTGCTCGGAAAAGGGCAGGAAGGGGCCTCATGGAAATTCCACAGAACACCACCAGGATGGGACTCACTGCAGGCCCCGGAGAGCAAAGGCAAGGAGACTTGCAGCAGAGCCTGGGACGGGCTCAGTGTGGTGGTTGGTGGAGTGACTGCTCCCGTCCCCAGGCCCTGCCAGCATTGGCCCTTCAGGCTCCAGGTCGGGAAGCCTGTGGGGTGTGGGTCCAGCTGTGCCCACCAGGGAGGCCTGGAGGACCTGGTGAAGAAGCACTACTGTGGCCCTCACCTGTCCAGAAGCTTCCAACCCAGGGTCCAGTGGGAGCTCTTGCCCTGCACGTGGGTTTCAATCCCACAGCGCACATGAGCTTCTACGGCTCTGCTTGTTTCCTGCATACCAAGTCCTGACACCCAGGACACCCACTGCCCATGAGGAGGCTCAGCCGACCTGGCTCCAGCTGCTGCTTCTGGGCCCCTCCTGACCGCGCGCCCGGCAGCCCCCATCACCAGGTCAGACCGTCGGGTGCCGTCAGGGTGTGGGGACGAGAGCACAGTCCAGGCCTGGGGGGCCGCGCTGACCACAGCAGTGCTGGGGCTGTAGGTGCGCCCTCCACCTGCCGCCCCAGGTAGAGACTACCGTCCCCTTACAGACTGTCACCAAGTCAGTCCATGGACCCTGCTCGGGCCCTAGCTTGGCCAAGGCTCTCTGCCTCAACAAGGAAGGTTTCCTTTTTCCATTCGGGTTCAAGTAGGTGATTATGAAACCAAAGCTGAGGCGAACACAGAACAGACTTTGTTCAGAGGCCAAAATTGAGAAGTGGGAACAGAGCTCACAGCTCAACTTCTCACCCACCTGGAGAGACTGCTTTGATTTTAAACAGTGAAGACAAAGGGAGGGGGAGTGAGGCTAATCCTAGGGAGGCAGGCACATTTAGGGGGAGGGCGGGGTTTTTACGAGGTAGTGGGGTGCCACCTCCTTTTTACCTTTTTTTGGTTCTTCCTGTTGGTTCATGGCCAACGGTTGGTGTGTCACTTAATATAATAATCAAGTTAGCAGAGAGCAGTGATGTGAAGTGAGATCTTAATTCCCTGCTCAAGAATGGAGCCTGGGAAGCCTGGATGAGAACCAGGAATCCTAGCCACCAGACCAGCAAGGGTTATTTTTTCCCAGATCCTTGCCCCCAGTGAAAAATGTATAAAATTTATTATTAGACACATAGCATAACAACAAGTGGGTGAGCACATCGAGAAATGGTTTGTTAAGATAGAAGCAAGGCAGAGAAAGGGTGAGGGTGTCCCCCACCACCCCCAGTGAGGGGGAGCACAGTAAAGAGGTGGTTAAGTCATTTATACAGGGCAGCTCTTCTGGGCATTTGTCATCCTTCAACCCAATTATCTGGTTTCTTTTCCCACACCTGACCTACCCTGGGACCCTCCCCTGGGTGCACACTCACCCCTCAGCCAAGATGGATCTCGAAGTGAAGGCTTCTGGGAGGAGCAAGACTCGTATGGCCTGGCATTCTCTCTTCAGTTCTGACCCACAAGAAGCCTTGCTGTGTGTGTGCAGTGCCTCCCGTGTCCCAGAAGAGTGGGGGGCAGAGCTCCCTGAATCCTGTACTCACACAAGCTTTCGCCCTCTCTCTGTCTTTGTCCTTGCCGTGACTCTTACCTTAATGTGTTTACAAAGAGACAAACACTGGCTATTTACTCTCTGTTGTGACTTCCATTTCAAAGGGCAAACAGGAGGCTGACTGTAAATACCTAGACTGAAGCCCACTTATCTCTTCTCTCAGAAATGCTAACAATTGTAAGCATCCAGCCTGAAGCCCTCTTCTTCATGTCCCATGAAATGCAAACAGGAGGCCAGTTATAAATGTCTAACCTGGAGCCCATCTATATCCTACATCAATAATACACTAAAATCAACATACAATGAGACTCAGGATCTGCTGGAGGTCAGATTCATCTAGGTCCTAGCGAGATAGAAAAGTATCAGGTAGTCAGTGTAGGGCCAAAAGAAAAAAAGCCTGTTTCTTTTTCTAAAAACCTAATTCCAATCTCCACTTATTTTTCACATAAGCATTTCACTCCAGTGATCTATAACTACACAGGCTGTTCCATTTTCTTGACTTTCAAAGAGAGTGTCTTCATGTCCCCTTGACCTGAAGGCCATGAAACACCCAAACCCATGACAGGACAATCAGAAACTGATCAAGGTGAAAAACACCAGGTGGTCCATTAACTTTAGAACGTACATCTGGTCCTTAGACAATGGTCTGAAGTCATGAGAAAAGGTCAGGGGATGGAGACTCAATATCATAACAAAATTCAACAGCTGGGAGATCAAAAAGAGAGCCATAAATATTGGCAGGCTGACATGATTTTTAAACTGATTGGCCAGGGACTGCATACATCAGGACTCTAGTTCAGTTCAGTTCAGCTACTCTGTCGTGTCTGACTCTTTGTGACCCCATGGACTGCAGCATGCCAGGCTTCCCTGTCTATCACCAACTCCTAGAGCTTGCTCAAACTCAGGTCCATTGAGTTGGTGATGCCATCCAACCTCTGTCGTCCCTTTCTCCTCCTGCCTTCAATCTTACCCAGAATCAGGGTATTTTCCAGTGAATAATTTCTTCACATCAGATGGTCAAAGTATTGGAGTTTCAGCTTCAGCATCAGTCCTTCCAATGAACACCCAGGACTGATCTCCTTTAGGATGAACTGGTTGGATCTCCTTGATGTCCAAGGGACTCTCAAGAGTCTTCTCCAACACCAGAGTTCAAAACCATCAGTTCTTCGGTGCTTAGCTTTCTTTATGGTCCACCTCTCACATCCATACATGACTACTGGAAAAACCAGAGCCTTGACTAGACAGACCTTTGTGGGCAAAGTAATGTCTCTGCTTTTTAAAACGCTGTCTGGGTTTGTCATAGCTTTTCTTTTAAGGAGCAAGCGTCTTTTAATTTCATGGCTGTACTTACCACCTGCAGCGATTTTGGAGCCCAAGAAAATAAAGAAAAAAAATAAAGAAAAAAAAATGCCACTGTTTCCATTTTTTCCCCATCCATTTGCCACGAAGTGATGAGACCAGATGCCATGATCTTATTTTTCTGAATGTTGAGTTTTAAGCCAACTTTTTCACTCTCCTCTTTCACTTTCATCAAGAGGTTCTTTAGTTCCTCTTCGCTTTCTGCTATAAGGGTGGTGTCATCTGCATATCTGAAGTTATTGATATTTCTCTCGGAAATCTTGATTCCAGCTTGTGCTTCATCCAGCCCGGTATTTCGCACGAGGTACTCCGCATATAAGTTAAATAAGCAGGTGACAACATACAGCCTTGACGTACTCCTTTCTCAATTTTGAACCAGTCCGTTGTTCCATGTCCAGTTCCAGCTGTTGCTTCTTGACCTGCATACAGATTTCTCAGGAGGCAGGTCGGGTGGTCTGGTATTCCCATCTCTTGAAGAATTGTCCACAGTTTCTTGTGATCCACAGAATCAAAGGCTTTGGCATAGTCAATAAAGCAGAAGTATATGTTTTTTCTGAAATTCTCTTGCTTTTTCTATGATCCAATGGATGTTGGCAATTTGATCTCTGATTCCTCTGCCTTTTCTAAATCCAGGTTGAACATCTGGAAGTTCTCGGTTCATGGACTGTTGAAGCCATGAGCATTACTTTTAAACATTACTTTGCTGGCATTACTTTACTTAGAGAAAGGCAAACTGGTCCAATGAGATACCAGTCTGAATGGCCATCTCAACAATCTCCAACCAGAAATGCTGGAGCCGGTATAGAGAGAAGGGAAACTTCTGCACTGTTCTTGGAATTTAAATTGTTACATCCACTAAGGAGAACAATATTGAGGTTCTTTTACAAAATTAAAAGAAGTACCTTAGGACCAAGCAATCCCACGCCTGGGTATAGAGCCAGAAAAAATCAAAATTTTAAAAGACACTGGTACCCATGTTATTATAGGGTAGTAGTTACAAGGACAGATGAATGGATGAAGAAGATGAGGTACATAAACACAATGTAACATTACTCAGCAAAAAATAAAAAAAGGAGGAAATGTAGAGATGATCATACTAAGTGAAGTAGGAGAGATAGACAAGTATCATGTGATATTACTTCTAGATTGAATCTAAAAATGGATACAAATGAACTTCTCTACCAAAGAGAAACAGCCTCACAGACTTAGAAAAGAAACTAAGGGTTACCAAAAAAGAAAGGTGTGGGGCAGGGAAGAATGAGCTGGTTCAGACTAACATATGCATGTTACTATTTATAAAATAAGCCACAAGGACCCACTGTGTAATGCAATCCTACACAACATCCTATAATAACCTATATAAGAAAAGAACCCAAACAAGAAAATACATTCATCTCTGCATAAGGGAATCAAGTTGCTATAGATCAAAAAGGAGGGAAAAAAAAAAACCCAACCACCCACAGCATTGTTCTATATCTATATAGAAAACTTCATCTTAAAAAAATTCAAACTTTTTTAAGGTAGAAAAAGAAAACACACAAGAAATGCTAACTCTATTCCTTTAGGCCATGGTGACCTGGGCTGGTATCACATCCCTGGAGCCAGAGCAGGCTTTGGTACCAAGGCTAGAGTGGAGCTGAGGAAGCTGGGAGGATGAGGCAGGCAATGTGTCCTCATGATGGACCTGGAGTGCTTCTTACTTTGAGACTGAGTCCCCAGTCTCTGGATCCAGGCGGGCCCTCTGGCAGAGAAACCAAGCCTACTGCATCCAAAGAACGGTGGAGCCTCTGGGCTGGAAGAGCTTTGAAAAGTTCCCTGGGATCCATGTGCCCTCTGGGCTGGGGATCCCCCCGCCAGCCCCCTTCCTTATGGTCGCCCCACCTACGGTGATAGCACCCTCCACAGAGTGGTGTTCCAGGAACTGGGATGTGCTTTGGGGAATAAAGGGGAAGGGGAAGAAAGAATGAGATGAGACACAAGCCTTGAGCGTGTCTTCCGTCGCGCTGCCCTCCACACGATCGGGCCACAGGATCTTCCTTAAGGCTCTGCCTGCGAGAGGAGCCAGTTGGGCATGAAGAAATGCTGCCGCCTAGTGGCCACTCTTTGTAACAACTTTAAAATCTCGATGAAAGTGAAAGGAGTGAAAAAACTGGCTTAAAACTCAACATTCAGAAAATGAGTATCATGGCATCCGGTCCCATCACTTCATGGTAAATAGATGGGGAAACGATGGAAACAGTGACAGACTTAATTTTCTTGGGCTCCAAAATCACTGCGAACGGTGACTGCAGCCATGAAATTGAGACACTTGCTCCTTGGAAAAAAAGCTGTGACCAACATAGTGTATTAAAAAGCAGAGACATTACTTTGCCCACAAAGGTCTGTCTAGTCAAAGCTATGGTTTTTCCAGTAGTCATGTATGGATGTGAGAGTTGGACCATAAAGAAAGCTGAGCGCCAAAGAACTCATACTTTTGAACTCTGGTGTTGGAGAAGACTCTTGAGAGTCTCTTGGACAGCAAGGAAATCAACTCTGAATATTCATTGGAAGGGCTGAAGCTGAAGCTGAAACTCCAATACTTTGGCCACCTGATGCAAAGAACTGACTCATTGGAAAAGACCCTGATACTGGGAAAGATTGAGGGCAAGAGAAGAAGGGGACGACAGAGGGTGAGATGATGGACATGAGGTTGAGCAAGCTCTGGGAGTTGGTGATGGACAGGGAAGCCTGGCGTGCTGCAGTCCATGGAATCACAAAGAGCTGGACATGACTGAGTGACTGAACAACAAGCCACGCAGTCAATGGTATTTTGTTACAGCAGCCTCAACAGTCTCTGACACCCCAAAGAATTGAAAACTGCTCATATAAGCACCAATGAGTATATATGCACATGTATAAGCATGTTCATAGCAGCATTATATACAATAGCTAAAAGATGGACACCACAAATATCCATCAACAGATGAATGGACAAAAAACCTTTGTTACATAATACAATGGAACACTATTCTGCCATAAAAAGGAGTGAAAGAATAAGACAGATACAAAAGGTCACATCATGTTTTATTCCATTTATATAAAATATCCAGAATAGATAAAATCCATAGATACAGAATGTAGATAGTATTTGCAAGGGGCTGAGGGGAGGGAATATTGGAAACTACTTACTGAGGAAGGTGTTTTAATTCAGAGTGATGGAAATGTTTTAGAATTAGAGAGAAGTGATGGTTGGGCTCCAAAATCACTGCAGATGGTGATTGCAGCCACGAAATTAAAAGACACTTACTCCTTGGAAGGAAAGTTATGACCAACCTAGAGAGCATATTAAAAAGCAGAGACATTACTTTGCCAACAAAGGTCCGTTTAGTCAAGGCTATGGTTTTTCCAGTGGTCATGTATGGATGTGAGAGTTGGACTGTGAAGAAAGCTGAGCACCGAAAAATTGATGCTTTTGAACTGTGGTGTTGGAGAAGACTCTTGAGAGTATCTTGGACTGCAAGGAGATCCAACCAGTCCATCCTGGGGGAGATCAGTCCTGGGTGTTCATTGGAAGAACTGATGCTGAAACTGAAACTCCAATACTTTGGCCACCTCATGCGAAGAGTTGAGTCATTGGAAAAGACCCTGATGCTGGGAGGGATTGGGGGCAGGAAGAGAAGGGGATGACAGAGGATGAGATGGCTGGGTGGCATCACCAACTCAATGAACTTGAGTTTGAATAAACTCTGGGAGTTGGTGATGGACAGGGAGGCCTGGTGTGCTGCGATTCATGGGGTCGCAAAGAGTCGGACACGACTGAGCAGCTGAACTGAACTGATGGTCGCCCAACAATGTAACTGTTCTAAATGGCACTGCCTTGTGTACTTTAACAGATAACTTTGTTATGTAAGTTTCAGTTCAGTAACATATTAAAGAAGATTCAAGGGTGGTGTTCCTGTGTGTCATAATGAAATGACCTTTAAGAGGCAGGTGGATCTGAGCAATGTGGGGCTATGTGGCCATGGATGTTGTTGACACCCCACCTGAACACTTTTCCCCTACCTGCTTTGAGTGTTGAACTCATAGCTGCCTTTTCCCCAGAGACCTGCCCTTGCTAAAACAGGAGCCACTTTGAGCTAGACACCACACCTCATCCCTTCTACCTGTTCCTCTTCACACACTGTGCTAACTGGCACAAAAATCCCCCCGGTCTCAAAGTGGGATCAACCCTGCGGAACAGTCTGCCCTCAGAGTTCCCTCAGGGAGACGCAGGCTGAAGCTGGTCCCTAGCAGAGACAGAGAACTGCCCCAATAATTCATCTAACCAAGATTTGTCGTCTTCTCAGGCTTTGCTTCTATGAGAACTGACTCAAAATGGTTATGTAAGCGCAATACTCATGGTGAATCTTATGGTATTTGAATCATATCTCAACGAAGCCATTATTTTCTAAACACATTATTCATTTATAATAAAGGTTTTTTTTGTTGTTGTCCTTGTTTTTAAAAGCCCATCTCACCAGGGTAACACATTCCTGAATTCAGGTTACATTTCTTAAGTTGAAATTGTAAGCATCAATAATTTAAAAATGTTTGTTCTTGATCCCCAAACAAATACCCATTCTTTTAAAACCCTAAATTCCACTGAAATGATCTCTGTGTCAATAAACACAGTGAACCTGGTCACCCCTGCTTGACAAACACAGCTGTCTCCCCCATCAATGCGGCTGTTGGTCCACTCATTCCTTTGTGACTTTTTGCTTAAAAAAAGAATCCATACCCACAAAGCAGGCACATTGACTCAATGTTTCTGTAATTCAATCTTTACTGTAAAAAAAATTTTTAATGAAAACGATGTACAAGATGATCATAAAAGCATTCTAGTGAGCGACAAGTCCTGGAGATAAATGGAAAAGGCAGCACAACAGTTCTCAGCAGCCCTTGCCACCCAAGGAGGTTCAGTGCCCACACTAGTCCTCAGAAAAATTAAAAGCCTATGTTGAAATGTGGATTTTAAAAGCTTCCAAGTCAATTTCTTATCATGCATGCCTTGTGATGTGGCTGTATTGACCCTTGATGCTCACAACAATGATGTTTGTGTTACTGTGTGGCCAGACCGGTAACCTGCTTTCACTTGATGTTAACAGCAAACTTGGGCCTGTGATCTTAGCCTCACTGTTCATCAAAGTACTGGCCATATCCAGAAGAGCTCTAGAAAAACTTATGGAACAAACAGCTCTCTGCTCAAAATCATTCTTAAAATGACTTGTTTAGCTGGGAGCCTAAAGAGGAGAAAAGTCAGGAATTAGAAATCATCCTCTTGGTGGAAATGCAATGAATAGGCCCTGACATCAGCTCTTGAGGAGGGGGCAGGGGGAGACACCTAAATATCCTTGATGAGACAGACAGAGAATATTCCGATTCTCTTTACTGTCCCATATGACCTGGAGGGTCCATCCCTAATTTGGCTTCAGGGTCTGGTATGGGCCTTACACCTGTTAGTGGCATGTATTGAAGGATCAGGTTTCCCGGGCCATGGTTGGAGGGTGCAAATGGGACAGCTGGGTTTGTAGGTGTAGCAGGGGACGGCCTGGGAGAGTGCCTCCACTGAGAGTTGAAGGGCTGCCAAGGGAGGTGGGCCGTGGAGAGGCCTCCCGTGGTCAGGAGGGAGACGGGCTCTGGATGCGGCCAGGCTGCTCTTTGTCCGGTATCTCCTCCTCCTCCTCCTGCTTCAAGTCGATGTTCTGTGAACAAGGCGGCAGATGAGGCCTGGCCTTGCATGTGCCCAGCTGAGGCTCTGACACCTCTAGGGACCGTGCCCACGAGAATGTGCTGCCTGCCAAGTCGGGTCTACTGGGTTAGCTCTGCACCCCTATGGAGAGAACCCGTTTTCTCAATGCCACCTACCAGATGCCACCTCGATGCCAGACCTACCTCAAGCTCCTGCAAAACCTCATCCATGAAGTCCCGGGAGTTCTGTTTGTAAGATACAGCTAATCGAATTGCATCATTGAAGAGCTGGGGTGGTGGGAAGGAAAACAGGGCTATGGGCACCGGTGGCTGGGCCTCTGCCTGCCCTGCACCACTGGCCCATCAGCATCACGTGTCCACACAGTACTCCACCCTAGAATCATCACCTCCCCGTCCCCTGACCCCACGCTGGTCAATATGCCTTTTCTTCACCAAGCCCAAACCATCACCTCCCCTACCGTCAGCACTCACAATGACCCCTTCCTGTTCACCAGGGTCCCCAGCAATGCTGTCCTCACCAACAGCCCTGCAGCCAGCCCTTCCCTCCACCACTTCCCCAGAAACGTCAGGCCTTCCCCACCTCACTAGACCATCTCTGCAGTCTCCTATTACCTTCACAACGTTGGTACCATCAGCAGCTGAGACAAAGTACAGAGGCAAGGAGAACTTCCTGGCAAAATTGAAACTTTTTTGGGTCATCTTCATGTCTGCTGTAGAGAGAAGGTAGGACATTGGCCTGTCTACCAAGGAAAAAGGAGAGTTTTGAAGGGTAGGTCACTGGAGGTCCCCATTCCAGGAAGTGGGACAAGCAGGGACAATCAGCAGACAAGTCATAGAAACAGCTCATTCAACTGGGATCTGTGTCTCAAGGAGGAAGGTTGGCTCACGTGGATATTACTGGAAGGGGAGTGATGGCAAGCTGCCAAAGGATCTATTTTGGGAGGAACAGATCACTGATGGTTTGATGGCCCACGAAAGGAGGACGACACGTGTGATGGTGGGTTCCCCCATGATTTGCTGGCACCCAGATGTAGGGGTGGCCTCACCATCGATTTTATTGGCCACCACAATGCACGGAATCTCTGGCCTGAACTCCCGAAGCTCTGTATACCAGGTGCTGAGGTTCTTGTACGTGATTTTCCTCTGCACGTCAAATACCTGAATCAGCAGAGGAAAGAAGACCGCCCAAGTGCATCGACGTCTCTTCACACCCCCCCACCCCCAGGTGACACACATACAAGCAAGCACACACAGGCTTGGGAACTCAGACCACGAACCACTCTGAGCTGCGGCCCCTCTAACCACAAGCCTCACCCACACTTCTGAGCATCCCTCCAGAACCTTCAGCTTCTCACCTAATTTACCTGTTTTAACCAGAGTATCATTTTACTTATTGTACCATTGATAAATCTGTGAACATTTAAAGTTTTTTGGTTTTTTTCTTAGTCTAATTACTGCCTATCCATTTTTTTAAAACTCCTTTATGATAATCTTAAATGTTTGTAGAATACCCTTTCAGTTGTTTTACCTTTAATTATAAACTTTTAATTTTATATTTTAAACTTTTAAAAAGTAACTTTTATCTATTATTTTGCAGCTTATCATTTTATGAACTGTTCATAATTTATACTGCTTACCTATTAAAATATCAGCAAGACGCATGAACACTGACTCGCTCTAAGGACGAGCAGGCCAGAAGCCCTAAGATGCTTCAAGATGCCGCTACAAGCATCCTTCCAGCTCCTCAGAGGAACTCCCCAGAGGTCAGCTGCTTGCCGCTAAGCCATCTCCCAGGACAGACTCGCAGGTCCAAACTGCCCCAGCACAACAGTGGGTTGAGAGGGATGGCCATGTACCCTGCTGCAACGGCAAGTCTTACTTCAAGACAACGCAGCCCTTTGTGGGAGCAGCTGTGGCCAGGACAGGGGCTCCCCCTGCACAGCTGCGGGCTCCAGTCAGCAGCTGACCCGCCTGAGGCAGCAGCAGGTCTACTGAGAGGCTCTTGTGTGGTATTCCCCAGGCCCAACTTCAATAAATGACCATGTTTTATTGAATGCCCAAAAAAGACTTCTTCTAAAATATGCTTGCAGTGAAACCTTTGGAATCTGCTTCACTCCTGCCATGATCACCATCAGACCTTTTACCCAGGTCTAGTTTCCTGAGCTTCCTTTTCTTGTTTTGAGCTGAGGAGGAGCTGGTTAGGCTGAGCAGCACAGCCTTCGCTGTTTCAAAGTAGCGGGCAGACGACCTCCCTCCGGGGCGATCAGGTCCCCACGTGGCCAAGGCCCCTACAGCAGGCTGGGGCTGGTGAGAGGCGCAGGCAGACACAGGTTCGTGGGCAGGCTGACAGGACAGAAGAGGGCCACAGGGGCTGACAGATGCGCGTCACAGGCCAGAGGCCACGCCCGCGGGCGCCAGCCCGCCCTGTCTGCCTCACCCTCACCCTTCCATTTCATTTCGTCCATGTACAGTTTGTTGCTGTTTAGTCACGAATCATGTCTGACTCCTTTGCGATCCCATGGACTGTAGCCCAACAGGCACCTCTGTCCATGAGATTTCCCAAGCAAAAAGACTGGATTAGGTTGCCATTTCCTTCTCCAGGGAACCTTTCCGACCCAGGGATCAAACCTGAACCTCTTACACTACCACTGGGCCACCAGGGAAGCCCCCCTGTATAGGTACTAGCATTAAATTCTGGAAGGTTTGATGAGACTTTGTACCTTAAGCACAAGGGCAGGACAGGAGCACCTGAAAATGCAGTCCGTGGCTCCACTAGGGAGGGGCAGTGTTTGGCTCTGAGACGGCTGACGGGCCCTGAACCTGCTCCTCCTGAAGGAATGGAGGCGCCACAAACCCCCTTCACCCTCACCCCAGATGAGACGCTGGCCCGGGCAGGCTCTCACGCAGAACCTCTGCAGTCTGAAGCCTGCCCTGATCCTTCCCCCGGCACCCAGCCCTGGTCAGGAGGGCTCAGGCCCCCATCCCTTCACCCCTCAGGCCAGACCTGCGCAGAGCCTCTGCCTCCCGGCTGGTTTCATACCATGATGCAGGCGTGGGCCTTGTGGTAGTAGGAGGCGTGCATGCTCTGGAACCGCTCTTGGCCTGCTGTGTCCCAAAAGTCTGCAACATGAACACAGCTCTGACTGCCTGACGGGGGCGGAGAGGCAGAGAGCCCGGACACTGAGCATCTCTGCAGCGGCGGGGAGGACGGCCGAGGGAGACGGGGGCCAGGAGGAAGGAGAACGCAGGCAGGAGACCCCACGAGGGAGAGGTTCAGCGCCCGGCCTCCCCCACCCAATAAGATGCAGGACCCTCCGAGGTCAAAACCAGACCCAATTCCCATGAGTGCTGGGCACAGAGACAGATGCGTGGCCTGGCCAAGGAAAAGGCCGTAACCCCACTTAAAGCCAAACCTTTGTGAAAGACAACATTTGGACAACACCTGTTATTTTCCTGACTGAAGAGAACTGGAATAGAGCCCTGCGTGCTTCTTTCCACCTACCCTTGCTTCTCGGCTGTGGGTTGCACCTACCACCCCTCACCTGAGCCTGACTCTCCCCCCAGCCCCTCTCCTCCCGCTCGTGCGCCGCTGCAGCTCAGCGCTGTGCTGCTCACCCACAAGGACGGTCTTGCCATCCACCACGGCCGTGTGCTTGTACAGGGTCAGGGCGTATGTGGACAGCTGCTGGGGCTGACTGCATTTGGGTTAAGGAAAACAATGAATAAAAAGAAGCATAAAAAAGGTGCTAGGGGGTGGTTGCTGGTATGACGGAATGGAGACTCTCTCTCCTTCTTTAGAAAGTTATTCAGATTTTAAATTGAATGAGTGTTGCAGACAGAGGACCAACCTCAACCTCAAACATCACAGGCACAATCTCCACGGAAAGTGAGGGGCAGGAGAGGCTGGGATTATGTCCTGGCCACCTGAGTACAAGGGAAAACGTGGAATGGACTTTTACAGAGCAGCTGTCCGAAGCAGCATCACGTAGTCGGCAAATACCACTGTGGTTGCCCCAGCTCTTTATGGATGGGGCTCTTGCAGACATAGAGCAAACCCAGTCATAAGAAGCAACATAACAGTTCCAGGGAAAACAAGCCTCCTTCTTAAGACAGCTAGCTGACAAGCTGTTTATGAACTGCAGTTTGTCTGTGTATGAAACCATAACAAAAAGCATGGGGAATACGACTTTCTGAAGTTGCAAGTTGTCAGAGTTGGGACAACACAGGTGGGTGAGTGCAAAGAACTGAGGAGAAGGTGAAGAAAGTTAGACTCTGCGTGGCAGGCTGAGGCCCAGGGCTCTGCTGACCCATAGTTCTCAATGGACTCACCTGGGAAGATTTTTACAAATCATCCCAGTTGTCTCATTCCAAACCTGCGTAGCAACGACAATTCAGGAAAGGAGGGTGGGGCTGGCAGATCCTTCTTCAGAAAGTTGATGCAAACCAGAGAATTTTTAAATTGTAGAGAGTTCAAGCTCTGAGGTCAGAGATGTTAAGTGACTTAGCCACTGCCAGAGCTACTAAGGAGGAGGTGAGGTGTCAGTCCAGGCATTGGACGAGGTACGGTTAGCCATTCCACTGCCTTCCTAATATAAGGCAAATCCAGATGTGAGTAACCTTCAGAATATACTGCAGCATGCCATGTGGGTCAGCTGGTAAGAAACCAGCATGAATGAACCGTCTGCGCGCGCTCAGCTGCCCCTCCCTGGACCCCTAGAGCAAAGCAGGGGCAGGGGCGCTGAGTTGGCATGGGAGTGGAAAGGGCCACAAGGAGCATTTCAAATTTGAAGGATACAATCCATCCATGAGGAACCTCTCCATGAGTCTGTAGGGAGAACATGCAAGGTGGTCAGCCGCATCCCTGAGCACTCCTGCTTCTTCCTCGCCCTGCTGAGCCACCCAGGGGTGGGACACTCGGAAGCCAGCTGTGGCTACCCCTCTAGTTCCTTCCTCAGCTACAAGCTTCCTTTCAAAGACAATGCCCAGGGACCACCCATCCACTCTCCTCATGACTCGGGGTAAGTTCTTGACACCCTTTGGCTGTAACACTGACCAGCACCCACAGGTGCCTTTCCTGTGAGCAGGGACCCCAGTTTACTCCTTTTAGGGAATAAACAAACTGTGGTAGTCTACTACAGGAACTACCACCCAGCAATGAAAAGGAACAAATTACTGATCTACCCAACAGTTTAAATGAATCATAAGGGTATTAGCTGAGTGAAAAAGGTCACATGTTATATAACTCCTTTTATACAGTGTTGCCAAGATGACACCACTACACACATGGAGGATGTTAGCGGAGGCAGGGCTGGGCTGGTAGAGGACGAGGTGGGATAGGCGTGGCTACAAACGCGCAGCACGACCTCGGCCCCCGCTGTGCGGGGACAGCTGTGTATCTCGACTCCAGTGATGCTACACAGGTCTACACATGATGAAGTGACACAGAATTATACACAGGCATTGAACAAACGCTGATTTCCTGCACTTGATCTTGTACTCTGGTTATTTAAGAGAGAACCAATGGGGACACACAGGAGGTGAGGGATACACAGGCCCTCTCTGTATTCTCTTTGCAACATCCTGTAAATCTGTTATTTCAAAATGAAAAGTTAAAGAAAAAACAAACAAACAAACAGAAAAATCCCCTCACAGACTGGGAGAAGCCATGGGCAATGCCAATCACTGACAAAGAATCAGTATACAGAGATCATGAACAGCTCTGATACATAAAAGAACACACATACAACCTGGTTCTAAGAATATGAATAGGCAATTCAGATGAACAGCTAACAAACATGAAAAGATGTTCAATCTTATAATGATTTTATGCAAATTAAATAAAATGAAGTAGCACACTCATCCGTTAGAGTAACAAAATTGAAAAAGTCACATGATAGGCATAAAGTTAGGGACTTTGTGAAGCAACAGAAATTCCTATACTGTGCTGTAGGAGTGAGAATCTACCATACTACTTTGGAGAGAAAACGGGATAACTCAAAATTTGAGCTAATGCTAAAACTGGGCAGTTTCACCTCAGCTCTTAATAGAATTTGTGCCCAAGATGATAGGCATAAAATATTCACTGCAGTACTGTATCTAATATCATAAAAATGATAATTTTCATAACTGTTCTTCAACAGGACAGATAGTTTAGTACAAAAAAGTAAAAAAAAATTACTGAGTGCTTGCCATATGCTAGATGCTAGGCTAGGCACCAGGATATAACACTGAACAAAACAGATGAAAATTCCTGTCTTTGTGAAGCTTACATTCTAGTGGGGAAGACAGACAGACAATAAACACACTCTTAAAATATGTATAGCCACATGTATGGTCAATGGATTTAGACCAAAAGCATTACTGCAATTCAGTGGGGCAAAGGATTGTTTTTGAAGAAAGAAATGGCAACCCACTCCAGTATTCCTGTCTGGATAATTCCATGGACAGAGGAGCCTGGTGAGCTACAGTCCATGGAGCTGCAGAGTCGGACATGACTGAACAACTGAGTGCATGGACACACACAAAGGACTGCTTTATCAACAAATGGTGTGGAGACAACGGAATACCTGTGTATGGAAAAAATGGACCTTGAGGACATTACACAAAATGGTGGGGTAGGAAGTTCAAGGGGTCACTCCCTCAACTGGTAACTGGGAAAAATGATCAGAATCAACCATTTCAGAGCTCTGGAACCTGACTGGACTCAACAACCAGGAGAGCGCTAGATGAAAGGAGAGTGTTGGCCTTGTGCAGAAGAACACCACACACAAACCAGCAACAGCTACACACACCACAGGCCCACCGAAGCCATACAGTGAGCGGTGTTCCCCATGTCTGGAGGGCAGTGGAGACACTGTCCTCAGAAAGTTTGTCTTGCAATTTGTGATCAGCTGGTAGATCCCCAAGGAGCCAGATCTGAGCTCTCTCAGGCTTCAAAGGCTTCCCCTGCAACTACTGGAAATTTAACAGGATAGGACTATCCCTTTTTTTCTTTCCCATTTTGGAGCCAAATATTGAAAGAAATTTTTATCAGGTCACTGTCTGACCACAGATGATGGAATAGAAATATCAATGACCACACACAAGGAGGAATAAGCACTTTGTAAAAAGTATGGAAAAGTTACAAGTAGACACTCCAGCCCTAAACAGGCAGAAATCAGCCATACCCAAGGAATGGGAATATCTGAGTTCCAAAGTCACCACTGCAGAAGGAAATGGCAACCCACTCCAATATTCTTGCCTGAGAATCCCATAGACAGAAGAGCCTGGAGGGCTACAGTCCACGGGATTGCAAAGAGGTGGACACGACTGACTGACTGACACACACAAAGTCACCGCAGTAAAACACTCAGAACGTCTAATTCTAAACCAGAAAATCACAAAGCATACAAAGAAAACAGGAAGGTATAGCCTATTCACACGATAAAAAAGAACTCAACAGAAATAATACCTGAAGAAATCCAGATACTTGACTAGTCAAAGATGTTAGATCAATTATCTTAAATATGCTCAAAAAGCTAAGGGAAACCAAGGCCAAAGAACTAAAGGAAATTAGAAAGCAACACATAAACAGAATGAGAGTATTAATAAAGAGACAGGAAATATGTAAAGAAACAGATATTCTGGAGCTGAAAAGTACAATAATTTAGGTGAAAAACTCACTAGAGGGTTTCAACACCACTTGAGAAGGCAAAAAACAGTTTATCTTCAGCAAACTTGAAGTTAAGGCAACCGAAATCATCCAGTCTGAGAAGCAGAAAGAAAAGCAAGTGAAAATGACCAGTGCCTAAGGATCCACGAGACAGCATTAATCATCCTGACACAGGCATCATAGATAGAAGACAGGAGGGGGCAGAGAGGTTATTTGAAGTAATAACGGCTAAAAACTTCCCAAACCTGATGCAGGACATGAATATACACACCTGAGAAGCTGAACAACCTCAGGCAGGATAAACTCACACTGTTCCACATTACAGGCAAATTGCAGGAACTGAAAGACAAAATCCTCAGTAAAATAAACAGCCGATTTCTCATCAGATGCCACTGAGATCAGAAGGCAGTGGAAATATATTTGAAGCTGAGGGGAAAAAAACTGACAACAAAGAATTCTATGCACAGCAAACTATCCTTCCAGAATGAAGGCAAAATTGGGACAACTCCCAGATAAACATAAGCTGATGTGGCTCATAAGCAGATCTGTCCTAGAAGAAACAGTGCAATGAGTCCTCCAGGTTGAAATGAAAGGGCTAAACAGTAATTTGAAGCCATATAAAGAAATAAAGATCTTCAGTAAAGGTAGTTACATAGGCAAATATAAAAATAGTACTCTCATACTTTCAGTTTATAACTCCTCTTTTTTCTCCTATGTGATTCAAAACACATAAAATTATGGCTATAAATCTATGTTAATGAACAATTAATGTATAAAGATGCAATATGTGACAAAACAATATAAAGGGAAGGGACAGAGTGTTTGTATACTATTATAATTAAATTGATATTCAAATACGCTGTTATAAATTTTAGATATTAATTATAATCTTCAAGGTAACTATTAATAAAAAATTTTTAAAATTATACATGAAAGGAAGAGACTCAAAACAGTATACTACCAAAAATCAACTTAAAAAAAAATGTAATGGAGTAACTGAGAAATAAAACAGGAGACATATAAAACAAATAGTTAAATGGCAGAAGTAAATTCTTCTTTATCAGTAATAACTTTAATTACTGTTGTTGTAAATGGGAATAGATAAAACTCTCCAATTAAAAGTGAGAGACTGGCAGAGTATATTTAAAAAATATGTACCAAGTATGTGCTAACTGTAAGACACTTGCTTTAGATACAAGGTCAAAAAGAGGCTGAAAAACAAAAGGATGATAAAAGATATTCCATGCAAACAGTATTCAAGAGAGAACTAGGATGGCTATACTACAACCAGAGAAAACAAACTTTTAAGTGACAGATGTTACAAGAAATGAAGGACATTATATATCGATGAAAAGTTCAATCTGTCAAGAAAATAGAAAAGTTAAAACATATATGTGAAGAACAAAAGAGTTGTTCCAAAACATATGAAGTTGTTCGAAAATATATGAAGTCAACATTGACACAACTAAAGGAAGAAATAAACAGTTGCACAGTAATACATGAAGACTTCAACATCCCACTTTCAGTAATGAATAGAACAATGAAACAGAGGACTTGAACTACACTATAAACCAAACAGACCTAACAAACATATACAGAATACTCTATCTAACAACAGTAGAATACATATTCTTCTCAAGTGAACTCAGCTTAGGCTACAAAAAAAAGTCAATAAGATTTAAAAGACTGAGATTATACAAAGTATCTTCACAAATAAAATGGAATGCAACTAGAATAACAAAAGGAAAACCAGAAAATTCACAAAACAGTGCAAATTAAATAAACAACGTAACTGTACATTTTAAAGTAGTAGATATGAAAGACCAAACTAAACTCAAAGGTAGCAGAAGGAAAGAAACAATACAGATTAGAGTGGAGATTAGCAGAATATGGAATAGAAAGACAACAGAGAGTATCAGTGTAACCAGAAATTAGTTCTTTGAAGAGATCAACAACGTCAACAAACCTTTAGCTAGACTAAGAAAAGAGAGAGGACACAAATGATCAAAATCAGAACTGAAAGCTGGGAGAGTAACATCAGTCTTATAGAAACAAAACAATTACCAGTGAACACCATGAACTACTGCACACCAATAAGCTGGATAACCTAGAGGAAGTGCACAAATTCCTAGAAACACATGAACTACCAGATTCAAAATGAAATAGAAAATCTGAGTAGACCTATACCAAGTAAGGAGATTACATCAGCATTGAAACACTCCCTGTAACTAAAGGTCCGGGACTGAATTACTTCCCTAGTGAATTCTACCAACCATTTCATAAACAAATACCAGTTCTTCTCAAACTCTTCCCAAAAACTGAGGGGGGAGCACTTTATAATTCTTTCTATTATTTCTACCACAGGCCAGTGGTACCCTGATTCCAAGACCAGATGACACTATCAGAAAAGAAAACTACAGGCCAATATTCCTCATGACTTTAGTTGTAAAAATCCCCCCAAAATCCACTAGCAGACTTCCCTGGTGGTCCAGTGGTTCAGAATCCACCTGCCCATGCAGAGAACACAGGTTTGATCCCTGGTCCGGGAAGATTCCACATGCTGTGGGACAACTAAGCCTGTGCACCACAATGAGCCTGCATTCTAGACCCCATGCTACATAACAAGAGAAGCCACCGCAAGCAGAAGCCCGTATACCTCAACTAGAGAGTAGCCCCTGCTCGCTGCACTAGAGAAAGCCCATGCACAGCAACTAAGACCCAGAACAGCGCCAAAAAAAAAAAAAAAAACCCACTAGCAAACCAAATCATATTAAAGGGACTATACATCATCACCAAGGGAGATTTATTCTCAGAATATAAAGGTGGTACAACTTAAGAAAATTAATCAAACATATATAAATAGAATGAAGGAAAAATTCCACATATTCATCTCAATAAATGCAAACAAAGCAACTGACAAAAACCAAACACCATCTCATGACAAAAACACTCTATAAGAAGAGAAGGCAATCACCTCTAGGATAAAGGCCACATATGAAAACCCCAATGCTGTAAAGAACAATACTGCCTAGGAACCTGGAATGTCAGGTCCATGAATCAAGGTAAACTGGAAGTGGTCAAACAGGAGATGGCAAGAGTGAACATTGACATTAGGAATCAGTGGATTAAAATGGACTGGAATGGGCGAATTTAATTCAGATGACCATTATATCTACTACTGTGGGCAAAATCCCTGAGAAGAAATCGCATAGCCCTCATAGTCAACAAAAGAGCCCAAAATGCAGTACTTGACTGCAATCTCAAAACCGACAGAAAGATCTCTGTTCGTTTCCAAGGCAAACCATCATCACAGTAATCCAAGTCTATGCCCCAACCACTAACGCCGAAAAAGCTGAAGTTGAATGGCTCTGTGAAGACCTACAAGTCCTTCTAGAACTAACACCAAAAAAAGAAGTCCTTTTCATCATAGGGAACTGGAATGCAAAAGTAGGAAGTCAAGAGACACCTGCAGTAACAGGCAAGTTTGACCTTGGAGTATAAAATGAAGCAGGGCAAAGGCTAACAGAGTTTTGCCAAGAAAACGCACTGGTCATAGCAAACACCCTCTTCCAAAAACACAAGAGAAGACTCTACACATGGACATCACCAGATGGTCAATATCGAAATCAGATTGACTATATTCTTTGCAGCCAAATATGGAGAAGCTCTATACAGTAGCTGACTGTGGCTCAGATCATGACCTCCTTATTGTCAAATTTAGACTTAAATTGAAGAAAGTAGGGAAAACCACTAGACCATTCAGGTATGACCTAAATGAAATCCCTTACAATTATACAGCATAAGTAACAAATAGATTCAAGGGATTAGATCTGATAGACAGAGTGCCTGAAGAACTATGGACAGGGGTTAGTGACAATGTACAGAAGGCAGTGATCAAGACCATCCCCAAGAAAAAGAAATGCAAAAAGGCAAATGGTTGTCTGACGAAGCCTTATAAATAGCTGAGAAAAGAAGAGAAACTAAAGGCCAAGGGAGAAAAGGAAAGATATGCTCATTTGAATAGAGAGTTCCAAAGAACAGCAAGGAGAGATAAGAAAGCCTTCCTCAGTGATCAATGCAAAGAAATAGAGGAAACCAAGACAATGGGAAAGACTAGAGATCGCTTCAAGAAAATTAGAGATACCAAGGGAACATTTCATGCAAAGATGGAACAATAAAGTACAGAATTGGTATGGACCTAACAGACGATATTAAGAAGAGGTGGCAAAAACACACAGAAAAACTACACAAAAAAGATCTTCATGACCCAGATAACCACGATGGTGTGATCACTCACCTAGAGCCAGACATCCTGGAATGTAAAGTCAAGTGGGCCTTAGGAAGCATCACTACGAACAAAGCTAGTGGAGGTGATGGAATTCCTGTTGAGCTATTTCAAATCCTAAAAGATGATGCCATGAAAGTGCTGCACTCAATATGCCAACTCAGCAGTTTGGAAAACTCAGCAGTGGCCACAGGACTGGAAAAGGTCAGTTCTCATTTCAATCCCAAAGAAAGGCAATGCCAAAGAATGTTCACACTACTGCACAATTGCACTCATCTCACATGCCAGCAAAGTAATGCTCAAAATTCTCCAAGCCAGCCTTCAACAGTATGTGAACCGTGAACTTCCAGATGTTCAAGTTGGATTTAGAAAAGGCAGAGGGACAAATTGCCAGCATCCGTTGGATCACTGAAAAAGCAAGAGAGTTCCAGAAAAATATCTACTTCTGCTTTATTGACTATGCCAAAGCTGTTGACTCTGTGGATCACAACAAACTGTGGAAAATTCTTAGAGATAAGAATACCAGACCACCTCACCTGTCCCCTGAGAAATCTGTATGCAGGTCAAATAGCAACAGTTAGAACCAGACATGGAACAATGGACTGGTTCCAAATTGGGAAAGGAGTACGTCAAGGCTGTATATTGTCACCGTGATCGTCTAACTTCTTTGCAGAGTACATCATGCGAAATGCTGGGCTGGATGAAGCACAAGCTGAAACCAAGACTGCTTGAAGAAATATCAATAACTTCAGATCCGCAGATGACACACCCTTATGGCAGAAAGCGAAGAACTAAAGAGCCTCTTGATGAAAATGAAAGAAAAGAGTGAAAATGTTGGCTTAAAGCTCAACATTCAGAAAACTAAGATCATGGCATTTGGTCCTATCACTTCATGGCAAATAGATGGGGAAACAATGAGAGACTTTATTTTCTTGGGCTCCAAAACCACTGCAGATGGTGACTGCAGCCATGACATTAAGATGCTTGCTCCTTGGAAGAAAAGCTATGACAAACCTAGACAGCATGTTAAAAAACAGAGAAACATTACTTTGCTGACAAAGGTCCATCTGGTCAAAGCTAGTTGGACCATAAAGAAAGCTGAATGCCGAAGAATTGGTGCTTTTGAACTATGGTGTTGGAGAAGACTCTTGAGAGTCCCTTGGACTGCAGGAAGATCAAACCAGTCCATCCTAAAGGAAATCAGTCCTGGATATTCATTAGAAGGACAGATGCTGAAGCTGAAACTCCAATACTTTGGCCACCTGATGCAAAGAACTGACTCACTGGAAAAGACCCTGATGCTGGGAAAGACTGAAGGCAGGAGGAGAAGGGGACAACAAAGGATGAGAAGGTTGGATGGCATCACCGACTCAATGGCCATGAGTTTGAGCAAGCTCCAGGAGTTAGCGATGGACAGGAAAGCCTGGCATGCTGCAGTCCGTGGGAGTCACAAAAAGTCGGACATGACTGAGTGATTGAACTGAACTGAACTGATGAAAACCCCAGAGTTAGCACCATACTCAGTTGTGAAAGACTAAAAGCTTCCCCTCAAGGTGAGAAATAAGAGGATGCCTGCTTTTGCCACTTCTATTCAACACAGCACTGAGAGTTCCAGCCAGAGCCCTGTGATGAGAAAATCGTTAGTTTGAGTTCCTTCCTAGGCATTTTACAGTGACAGCCCTGCTCCCACCTAAAGTCTGGGCACTGAGATGAGGCTTAAGTTTAGGACTCCTGCTACAAGTTTCTGCTTTGCTTTTCCCAGGGCATCTTTTAAAATAAACAGAGTTGAGGTTGAGAAAAGTTAAGTTACCACTGTGCCAACCAGCAAAGCCCCTAGGGAATTATTCACAGCTCCCTGATTCCAAGGATATGTTAATAAAAGATAAAAGTGGAAAAGAAGGTGGAACTGGGGCTCCTGGGATATAAGACTAAACAAGGTATCTGGTCAGGGGCAGAAATGGATGAGTGCCCCACAGCCCCAGAAACTGACAAACAGGCTCACACCTTGTGGAGATAGGCTGCTGCACTGCAGAGCCTCCCTTAGAGTCTCAGGGGAGTCCCACCTGTGCACAGAGGCACTGCAGTTATGATCGAGCCAATCTTTATGCTGATTACAGTCAGTCATCATTTCTATCCACTCTTCTCAGTGAGTTCTTTGAAGAAAGTTTCCTCACCACCTTTCTTCAACATGCTGCTGGTTGTGCTAGTCACTTTTCACACCTTCCTTTCCCCGTTCCCACTGTCTGCACCTTGAAATCCCAGCCCACACACCACACACAGGAAAACACAGCTTTCACCTCACCAGAACTGCTCCAGCAGTCTCTGCCAGGACTCACATGTAAAGCTCACCTCTCTCAGTCCTGACTCAGCCCTCTCTGACCCTCCTCCCCAGACACACACAGCTGCTGATGGGAGGCTCCCTTGTTCCCCCACACCTGGGCTCCCTCACCACACCCACAGAAGCCATGCTCCTCTGTGCCTCTGGAGGGTTTCTCTAAGACCCCAGATCTGTTCTGGGCCTGGCTTTGCTCCCCTAATCCTCCAACATACTTGGACTTGCCCACAGCACTGTCTCCCAGGCAGATGATTTTCACATTGTCATCAGCATCGTATTTCTCCTGGTCCAGCTCACAGGGTTTGGCTTTGTCCCTAGCCATTGGCTTCTGGCTATAGAAACGGCATCAGCTCAGGGGAGGGGGGATCTTGTCACTGCAAAGATCAAGAAGAGGCTGTTGGTAAAGAGATGAGAAGTGCCCTCAACCAAACTCCCTTCCTCTTCCTGGACAGGGGAGACTGACCTGATGAGAGAGGAGCCCCAGGAAACACTGATATCCTATTCTATTCACTACCAACCTGGCTAGCACTTGCTGAACCACAGCGTTGTAATCTTGTCCCCAACAAGATCTTCTTAGAGTGGTTTACCCTGCGTCACCTCTTTACTACAGCTATGCTCAGGACCACAACTCCCACTCCCATCTGGAGAGACTATTCTAAAACCATGTTGAAGTTTTACAAGTTTATGTGCAAACATTTGCTCACTTGTAAAGCAGGGGCAAAAATCAGTGCTTATACCACATAATCAATTTGAGACATTGTGTGGGCCTGAATTCTCACCGCTGAATGATAGACCACACAACCAAAGATGTCTCTTCCCAATCCTCTACCTCATGCTTCTCACCTCCACCTCATTTTCCATCCTACTGAAATCAGTAGCTGTTTTTTCCTTTCCCAAACCTGACATTCCCAGGCCCTCTTCTCTAGGCCCTCTTCTCTAGGGTACTTTCAACCTCTACTAGTTTCAAGGATCTCCTAAATGCTGATGATGCCAAATCTGCATCTCCACAGAGACCGCGCAGCCTTCAAGTATGCAATTGCCTACCAGGTTTTGACTAGCAAACTACTGCACACAGGCAAAAATGACCTGTGAAACCTAAGCCCCGCCCACTCCAAACTCACTCTTCACATCCCTTGTCTGTACAAGACATCACCAGACACCCAATGCCAGCATCGAAGTATAACATAATCTTTAGATCTATTCCACTATCCTCACGTCATCACGCTCAAATATATTAATAACTTCACAAACATTACTGAGAATGTGCCACAGTCCACACACTGAGCTCAACGATGCAACAATGCAGCAGCAGAGCCCGCACTTACTGAGCCTTAAGTACGGGCAGATCTTGCACCAGGACACAAGACACGAAGGAAAACTCTGCTGTTGCAAGAGCTATGACAGAGATGCACACAAGGGTGGAAAATACCAACAGGACCCCTGAGTTTCCCTGGCCGCAATGCTATTGCTTCTGCTCAGGAAGGGAATCAGCCTTATTCACCGAGGCACCCTCAGCCTCAAGAGCAGTGACCGGGAAGTGGCAGATGCTTGCTAAGCATAATAAGGGGCTGCCCCTTCCACCTCCACCCTGCAGCTGGAGCCAAATCTATTCTCGAAGACCTTCAAGGCTTGTCGATAGTCTCGCGACCCACTGGATAAGCTCTCTTTCACTCAAGTAGTTTTCGAGCACCTCAACCTCTTTGCCAGAATGGGCTGCCTTCACCTCCCTCCTCCCACCGTTGCCAGAACCACTGTCTCGTTCTTTCCCCCCACCGGGCCCTCCGTCCAGCTGAGGGCCCGAGGACAGCCTTGAAGGGGCGCTTCCCACAGGCGAGGCCGCCACTCGCGCGGTTTCGTCATCTCGGCTGTTACCGAGCGAGGACTGGAGACTAGCGGCGCCGCAGGTCGGTCCGCCCATGGCCAGCCGCCCTCAGGGCCCCCAGTCGCCCTCAGGGTCCCCAGCCGCCCTCGGAACCCGCCAGTCCCGGATTCCCTCCAGTGTCGGACCCCGACAGTCAGCCCAAGGCCCACCGCCCCTCAGTCGGCGTCCAGCTCTGCCCGCGTCCCCGCAGCTGCTACGCAACCGCTCAAGGACCTCAGGAGGGCTGCCCGGCCGAAGGCCTGAAGGACCTCGGGAGGCTGGCTCGTGCGATGCCGGGCCGGGGTACCGCCGGTGAACGAGCATCCGGATCAGGCCGGCCTGGGGTTTCCAACTGCCAGAGTCTGCGTGGGCTTCGCCTGGGGACTGAGCCAGGATCCAGGCGGCTTAAGATCCCGGGAAGTTGCTGGAAAGCGGGAGTCTGGAGTCTGGGGAAGTGGGCCTGAGGCGCGGGGCGGGGCCTGAGTCGTGGGGCGGGGCCTGGGGCGCGGCGCGGCGCGGCGCGGGGGCCAATCGTTGGCCCCTGGTAGGCGGCTGAGGTTAACAACCGGAGTCTCCTGCCTTGCAGGAGGACTCTTTACCACCTGAGTTATCAGGGAAGCACTAAACAACCCTAGAATCTCTATATCCGTATAGAGATGACATCTCATATACATAGAGGACTGATTACACAATGGATAATGCAAGAGACAATCTTATAAAATGGGCAAAATAAATGATACAGATCAAAACAATGATTAGTATAGCTAGTTGTCATCCGGTCGAAATAAACCATCAAGTCCACAGGAGAGCCAACTGGAGAATCCAAATTCTGGAAGGATCAGGTAGTTAGAAAAACGTTTCATCTTTGTTTTCGAAAATATACTGTAGCGATTTGTTGATACCTACTTAAGTATGTATTAGCCTATACATACTCATGTGCAGGGGTCTAGCCTATTTCAAGTCCAATCATTCCAAGCATAACCCTCCAGTTTGCTGCAATTCTATCTAGTCATTTGTCTCAGTTTTATAGCAAAAGGACAGAAGCCCTAGTGCATTCATATAGACCAGTCAAAGATGCTAGGATGGCTCAGTCTAATGGGTTAAAAGTACTTATTTTGTCCAAATTTCACAAAATTTTATGCCAGTGTCCATTATTTGTTTTCATATCTTATTCAAGATTCCGTATTGTATTTAGTTGCATTGAGTAGCCTCAGCTGCATGCAACAAGTTCTGATAAATGCTTTTTTCATTTTTATTCTGTTACAAATATTTTCTAATTTTCCTTGTTATGGCATCTTAGATACACCCATCATTTAACAGTGGACATTTAATTTCCAAATACATGGGGTCATTTTGGTATTTATTTCTCATTTAACTTCTTTCTTCTCTGCAGTCACTCTCTGTGTTTTTTTAGTCTTTTAACTTTATTGAGACTTTCAATGGCTGAGTCAAAGATCTCTCTTGGTAAATGTCACCTTGCACTTGAAAATATGTGGGTTGTTTTCAAATATCTTTTGACATTAATTTATAACATAATTGCACCATGATAATAGAACAGACTTTATATGATTTCAATACCTTTAGACCATGAAATTTTTGCGCCCGACTTTATGTCCCTGTACGTTCCAGCGTCTCCTGGTTTATAGTCTTTGGGAACTTGAATAGAGTTTGTATCCTGCTGTTGTATGCATGCATGCTAAGTCGCTTCAGTCATGTCCAACTCTTTGCAACCCTATGGCCTGTAGTCCGGCAGGCTCCTCTGCCCGTGGGATTCTCCAGGCAAGAATATTGGAGAGGGTTGCCATGCCCTCCTCCAAGGGATCTTCCTGACCCAGGGATCAAACTCCTGCATTGGTAGATGGACTCTTTACCACTAGCACCACCTGGGAAGCCTGAAAATTTATCTGTCTGGGTGCATCAGGTCTTAGATACAACATGTGGGATCTTTAGTTGCAGCATGCGAACTTTTAATTGCGGCATGTGGGATCTAGTTCCCTGACCAAGGATTGAACCCAGGCACCCTGCATTGAAAGCAAGGAGTCTTACCACTGGACCTATAAATCTTAATTATGTTGAATTGGTTCATAGTGCTTTTCAGGTCTATTGTATCCTTCTACTTTTCTGTCCATGCATTCTGTTAAATTTTGAGAGTTTGATATTGAAACTCCAAATAATTATCTACTTTAAAAATAATTTTAATATACTATGGAATTGTGTGTAACTTTGTTCTGTATGTTCCAAGTCTCCTGTAAATGTGTTTCATAATTTAAAACATTTAAAAAATACATTTACCAAAAAAAAGCAATTGAAAAGTGGGCAGAAGAACGCAATAGACATTTTTCCAAGGACAAAACGCACATTTAAAAACTGCCATCAGGCATGTAAAAAGATGTTCAACATCACTAATGCGGGAAATGCAAATCACAACCAGAGTGAGAAATCACCTCACACAAATCAGAATGACTATCATCAAAAAGAACACAAATAACAAATGTTGGTGAGAATGTGGAGAAAAAGGAACTCTTATACACGTAGGTGGGAATGTAAAATTGGTGCAGCCACTGTGGAAGACAGTATAGATCTAAAAAACCAAAAATAAACCATATGACCTAATGTTTTTTCTTTTATGAGCCTTCTCTGTTTAGCAGCACAGTCTATGCAAGGACATACATTCTTGGTTTTACCGTGAGAATGGTAGGTCTCATCTCAAATTAGTGACTTGCCTTTACAACTATACTTATATTTATTTTATTTCCATATAAGGCACTTTAAAAATGACCTTTCTAGTGATATATTTTAGAAAATTTTGAAAGAGATTTTAATATAATACACTAAAATTTTTTATTTTTAAAGATAAAGTCTTTTTAATAATAGCTCATGATGAATTTAACTTGACAGTTGAAGCATGATGTGGTAACTACATTATACTGTTTAATTCACAGATTTAGGAAAATGTTTGATTTAAAAAAATATAACTAAGGTGAAAATAAAATTAAATATAACCAGGTGAGATTCATAGTTATGAGCAGTAAAATACTAGGAAACAGTGACTGAAAACATAAAATTATCTCTCACTGGTGGTCATTCATTATTTTGCTTTCAGAAGCCTAGAAGAAATTGTCTTCATTGTTTCACATCTAGTCTGGTAAATCTCGGCATTTCTTAGCTTACTCAGTATAACCTTGAATTGCTGAAATAAGTGAATCTAAAGAGCCAAAGGAAAAAAATAAATAAATAAATAAAGAGCCAAAGGTTTTTTCCTGTCTGAGACAGCCAAAGATGAACATATTGAGGATTTCCCCATAGAAGTCTACCTTGATAGACTATCAGGTATGCCTGAAATCAGTTTCCATGGGCATTTTATATTCTTGTAATATGAGTTCCAACCTATGCTCACCACTGTCTAATGGACATCTCGACTTCCAACACTGGTCCAATACTGACAAATGTCAGTAGATACATAAGAATGCTGCTTGTTTAGGAAGGTTAACTGTGGAGATGCCTAGCTACCTGGGGCTGCAACCAAAGTCCCACTCTACTTAACCATGGCAGAAATATGACAAGCACCTCAGAACACCTCCTGCTCAGTGCTGGGGCCCTGTCCCACATTCCAGACTAACCCGGGGACACATTGTGTGGAGCTTGGCCACGAAACCAAGCCAGCAGTGCCAGTAACAAGCCGGTCTTGTACTTTTCTGCCCCTGCTTTTCTCCATTCCTGCATTCTTTTGGATTTAGCTGATTTTTTTGTACTATAATTTTTTTTCACTTTTTAAATGTTAAAATGTATATAACAAAATTAACCATTTTAACTCATTTCTAAGTGTGCAATTCAGTGACATTAGGAACATTCATATGTAACCTTCACCACTGTCAATTCCAGAATTTTTTGTGATCCCAAATAGAAACCCTAACCATTAAGCAATCGTTCCCCATTCTGCCCTCCCCTAAGCACTGGTAATGCTAAAAAAGTAATGTTCAAAATCCTTCAAGCCAGGCTTCAGCAGTATGCGAACAGGGAACTCGCAGATGTACAGGCTGGATTTGGAAAAGGCAGACGAATCAGAGATCAAATTGCCAATTTGATCAACTGGACCATAGAGAAAGCTAGAGAATATCAGAAAAACATCTGCTTCTGCTTCACTGACTACACTAAAGCCTTTGACTGTGTAGATCACAACAAACTGTGGAAAATTCTTAAAGAGATGGGAATACCAGACCATCTTACCTGCCTCCTAAGAAACCTGTATGCAGGTCAAGAAGCAACAGTTAGAACTGGACATGAAACAATAGATTGGTTCCAAATTGGGAAAGCAGTATGTCAAGGCTGTATATCATCACCCTGCTTATTTAACTTCTAGGCAGAGTACATCATGCGAAATGGCAGGCTGGATGAAGCACAAACTGGAATCAAGATTGCCAGGAGAAATATCAATAACCTCAGATATGCAGATGACGTTACTTTATGGCAGAAAGCAAAGAGGAATTAAAGAGCCTCTTGATGAAGGTGAAAGTGGACAGTGAAAAAGCTGGCTTAAACCTCAACATTCAAAAAGCAAAGATCATGGCATCTGGTCCCACCACTTCAAGGCAAACAGATGGGGAAAAAATGGAAACAGTGAAAGACTTTATTTTCTTGGGCTCCAAAATCACTGCAGATGGTGACTGCAGCCATGAAAATAAAAGACTCTTGCTGCTGGGAAGAAAAGTTATGACAAACGTAGACAGTGTATTAAAAAGCAGAGACATTGCTTTGCCTACAAAGGTCCATGCAGTCAAAGTTATGGTTTCTCCAATAAGTTCAGTTCAGTCGCTTACTCGTGTCCGACTCTTTGCGACAACATGGACTGCAGCATGCCAGGCCTCCCTGTCCATCACCTACTCCCAGAGTTTACTCAAACTCATGTCCCTCGAGACGGTGATGCCATCCCACCATCTCATCCTCTGTCATCCCCTTCTCCTCCTGCCTTCAATCTTTCCCAGCATCAGGGTCTTTTCCAAAGAGTCAGTTCTTCGCATCAGGTGGCCAAAGCATTGGAGTTTCAGCTTCAGCATCAGTCCTTCAGTAAATATTCAGGACTGATTTCCTTTAAGAAATCTCCTTGATGTCCAAGGGACTCTCAAGAGTCTTCTCCAACACCACAGTTCAAAAGCATCAATTCTTCAGCACTTAGCTTTCTTTATGGTCCACCTCTCGCATCGATACATGACTACTGAAAAAAACTATAGCCTTGACTAGACAGACCTTTGTTGGCAAAGTAATGTCTCTGATTTTTAATATGCTGTCTAGGTTGGTCATAACTTTTCTTCCAAGGAGCAAGCATCTTTTAATTTCATGGCTGCAGTCACCATCTGCAGTGATTTTGGAGCGCAGAAAAATTAAGTCTGTCACTGTTTCCACTGTTTCCCCATCTATTTGCCATGAAGTGATGGGACCAGATGCCATGGTCTTAGTTTACTGAATGTTGAGCTTTAAGCCAACTTTTTCACTCTCCTCTTTCACTTTCATCAAGAGGCTCTTTAGTTCTTTGCTTTCTGCCATAAGGGTGGTGTCATCTGCATGTCTGAGGCTACTGATATTTCTCCCGGCAATCTTGATTCCAGCTTGTGCTTCATCCAGTCCAGCATTTCTCATGATGTACTCTGCATATAAGTTAAATAAGCAGGGTGACAATATACAGCCTTGACATACTCCTTTTCCTATTTGGAACCAGTCTGTTGTTCCATGTCCAGTTCTAACTGTTGCTTCTTGACCTGCATACAGGTTTCTCAGGAGACAGGTCAGGTATTCCCATCTCTTTAAGAATTTTCCATAGTTTGTTGTGATCCACACAGTCAGAGGCTTTGGCATAGTCAATAAAGCAGAAGTCGATGTTTTTCTGGAACCCTCTTGCTTTTTTGATGATCCAGCGGATGTTGGCAATTTGCTCTCTCATTCCTCTGCCTTTTCTAAACCAAGTTCAAACATCTGGAAGTTCACAGTTCATGTATTGTTGAACCCTGGCTTGGAGAATTTTGAGCATTACTTTACTAGCGGTGAGATGAGTGCAATTGTGTAGTAGTTTGAACATTCTTTGGCATTGTCTTTCTTTGGGATTAGAATGAAAACTGACCTTTTCCAGTCCTGTGGTCACTGCTGAGTTTTCCAAATTTGCTGGTATACTGAGTGCAGCATTTTCACAGCATCATCTTTTAGGATTTGAAATAGCTCAACAGGAATTCCATCACCTCCACTAGCTTTGTTCGTAGTGATGCTTCCTAAGGCCCCCACTTGACTTCTCATTCCAGGATGTCTGGCTCTAGGTGAGTGATCACACCATCATGATTATCTGGGTCGTGAAGATCTTTTTTGCATAGTTCTTCTGTGTATTCTTGCCACCTCTTCTTAATATCTTTTGCTTCTATTGGATCCATACCATTTGTGTCCTTTATTGAGCCCAGCTTTCCATGAAATATTCCCTTGTATCTCTAATTTTATTGAAGAGATCTCAAGAAAATGACCTTACAGTAAAACAATCAACACAGAGGATGCACAAATACCTTGAGAGATGCTGAGAAACTTTTTCTTTGACTGTTGGAGTCAAGTAACTAGCAGTTGCAGCAGTCAGAGACTTCCTAAGCCCACTGCTGCAGACTTGCTTGCTAAAGATGTTCCTGTGTACCTTTTTTCAAAATAACTTCCTACACCTCTTATATACCTTATGCAGTCCAGGAGCTCAAAGCAGTTGGAGGTGTGATGATTACTGCCTTTCACAACTGCAAGGAAGACAATAGACAAAGGGTATTGGGAAACTGGTGTTTAGATCACATCTCGTGATAATGTGTGAGTGCTCACTGTGTCCGACTCTTTGGACCCCATGGATTGTAGCCTGCCAGGCTCCTTCATCCATGGATTTTTCCAGGCAAGAATACTGGAGTGGGTTGCCATTTCCTTCTCCACCTCGTGATAAAGAAAGTCCAAAATGTGTAGGGGATTGTTTGGAGCCCTGGAATGGTTCTTGGAATGATAACTTGGTGGATGCCAGCTTACTAGAGAGAGACCCTCTACAAGACATTTAGAAGAGACAAATGGGAGATCTGAAAAACGATGATTTTTCACAGGGAATCAAACTCAAAGACCACCTTGAAATTTTCACATATATCATTTCATCCGTCAGACATGACTATTTGCAGTTGACTTTGCAAGTGTTTGGTTTAAAGTCTTCAGTTCCATGACCAGAACAAAAGATCCTGATTCTAAATTTTCTACCACTTAATGCCCAAATAGGAAGAAGGAGGATCTGTGCTGGAAATTTCTCTGAGACTGGCAGAGAAAAAAAATGCTCAGATATGCTATCCACAGCTTCTGATGCAGACCAGCTGGCAGAGGCAGAACGTCGGGAGGATGGTCAATGGAAAGTTTTCACAGGAAATGAGTTAGCAACTTTCTTTGGGGGAAAGGGTGAATATTTGGTTGCTGGAGGAAAAATCAATCAAGAATCTCTGATGTGAATAATTATATATTAGCCACCACAGTCACCTCCAAAATTTTGAATTCAATTGCACTTTTTAAAAAATTTATTATGAAAAAACATTACCAGATTTTAAATGGATTAGAAGTAGGATAAATGAGCTAGAAAATGGGAAAGAAATCATTTTTTAACTTTAAGAGTCTTCTGGTTTTCTGTGTGGAACTTCAGTTTTCAATAAAAATGGAGTGAGTACAGCTGTTGTTGTTGCTGAGATGTTATATTAACTGGAAACCATAGCCATAACATTGAGCCAGTAACCGACTAAGGTTTGCGAAAGATAGTCATATTTCCAAAACTTCATATTTCTTGTGTTATGCTCTGACTACCAACAAAAGTATATTTGAAAGTCTTCACAATATTGATTCTCCAAAAGAATATCTACTATATTGCATACATGGGACATTATTTCTTAATATGACAGCAGCCAGACTAGTAAGAAATCTGTGCCGCCTGGGAATAAAAATAACCAAATGATTACATTTGTTACCAAACTCAGGTTCGGCCATTCAATGTTCAAAAGACAATAATCAAGAAGCCAGTGTCAGCAGACAAGGTGTTTTAAAGAAAAACCAGCAATTGCGGAGAAGATCTGCAGAGTGGACTCATGTCCCAAGACCAAATCCCAAGATTCTACTTGGCCATGACAGCCTTTAAAGGGAAAGGATAGTCTTTCCTGAAGGGGAAATAATCTCAGTGAGTCACTGAGGCAGGAGGCTGGGCTCCACAGTACTGAGTGCGGGCTGACTGACTCTGCCTTCAGCTCTTGTCTTGCCCACCTGATCTACCTGCAGGATTGCTCACGGAGTTTTTGGAGGTAGAGTTAGTCATTCTTTAACTACTTAATTCTTTATTCTTACTTCTCTTTATCTAGGAAAAGAATAAACAGGTTAATTAAGTGCTTTGCAGGTTAGAGGGGAACAGAAATGGGCAAAAGAACTGCTTTCACATTTGCTTTTCAAATGTCTTCAGACAAGGAGGAGAAAACCAAACGTTTCTGTGCAGAGAGGCGCACATCACCCAACCAGAGTGGCATTGCCTTACTGAAAGAAGTATTGGAGAAACTCATGGAGGCGCTTCAATTAGTTACTCAAGTAATCAATAGAAAGGGACAATTTTACTTGAGCCAATTTCAGGATTATAACCCAGGAGAGAGTCTTTCAGAAAGCTCAGAAAACTATTCTGCCTATTCGAGGTCAAAGAACAGTTATATACATTTTTGAGACTAAGGGTTATATATCAGATGATGTGTTCATAGTTTACACAATCCAGATCTGCCTGTACAAGGCAGTAGTGGGTCATCGTTACTCAGCCAAGGCCTGGTTAATGCAGGTGCACAGCACACACTAAAGGGGAAGAAGATGCCCAGACTGGGAGAAATTTTAACTTTTTTTCTTGTCTTACACCAAAATGTGAATTTTATTTCATCACTCTGATTAAAGATCTATTGAACCCAGTGAGAATAAACCAGCCTGGCACCCCTTTTAGGTGTGAACAGTTAGTCGCTGCTTTCACTGGCACAGGGGCCAGAGCAACAGAGACGCCTGGACCTCGGGTCAGCATTCTGTCTCTCTCTCATCTGGCTGAGTGTCTTTTTTCATGTTATTTTATTCTGTTTTGGTCAACTAACCAAACAAACTGTGTAAATTTGAAATGAAATGATCTGGAGGGAAATTATTTAAACTTTTCATAATCTTGAACAAGAGTCACTACATTTGAAGTATCATAATAGCATGTTGTTCTTCCTTTAATAAAAACGTAACAATACAAAAGTGAGTTACTAATTAAAGTATGATTAAGCTTAGTTTCAGTCATGTAATTGTGTATAGCACACTTTAAAAGAGGTATGTGTTATGTATTTATTTATTTTTATTTTTATTCTTTTTTGAATCTTGTAGCTTTTATTTCAGTGATTAAAAGATGCAGTAAATGGAAACTGCACTGATTTACATTAGGCATGCACCTCGACCTGATACTGCTGTTAGTTTCTGACGGGCCCAAATCTTAATTTTTTTCATTGAGGCACATCGTTAAATTTTTTTGAACTCTGATACACAGGGTAAGTTAACTTCTTCTCTGTGGCAGTTTAGTATGAAAATTACGTTCACTGGCTAGATTCCTTTAACTAAAGGCCTCTAGACTCTCAGGCAACCTGTACTAGCTCGAGATCATATGTCATATAGATATTTAAGTGAATCATGGTATAAGGGAGACAGAGAATCTAGAAAGTTGAAATATATTTTTTCCAGCACTGATAATTAAACACTAGATAAGGAGGCCTACAGTTGAGTACCAAATTACTCTTCCCCTACTGCTGCCATTTCTGAGAGACACAAAGATGTATACTGATCTCCCCCAAAATCTGAAATGAATCCACACAAATAACAGATTATTACCTATCTGGTCCCAGTATCAAATTATACAGCAATTCCACTATTAAAATTATAGGAAGCAGTTAATGGGACTACAAGAAAAGCATCATCCCACAAACAGTAATATGCATCTAGTAGAGTTTTTCATTCACCTGTCAATTGTTTTCACAAGATTAGCATTAAAAAAACACAACCCCAAATACATCTGACCCTCAAATCCCCCACATCAAAAATTGGTCTTTGTTCATTCTCAGATGACAGGATGTCCCAAGAGTGACAAAGGTGGGGGCCAATTCCCCCATAGCCTTTTCTTCAACTATCCCATCAACCGCTCTTCATCTCTTGAACTACCTTCCTTTTCCAAAGAGGTAATGCTGAGGTCAGTCAGAAAGGCTTTCTGAGAAGACTGGCTTGGATTTCTGCATCTGTTCCAGTCGATTCAAGATGAATTGGCTTGTGTCAATGAAGCGCTCAACGCAGTTCACAAAACAGGCCTCAGCCCGACTGTCCAACTTTGGCCCAGGCTTGTCCATGCACTTTTCCCAACAAAGTTCCGTCATCTGGTGCACCAGCTGCTGGAAGCGCTGCTTCTGAGTCTCCACCTCAATGAAATGCTGCAGCTGCGGGTCTACTGAGCCCAAACCCGCCGCGGAGGAAGAGGAAGAATCCATCCCAGCGCGGTCACGCGTGCGGAGACGAACTCCACAGCGACTCACCGACCTTCACGTGTGTTATGTATTTAATTGCAGAGTTAGTTAAGGAAATTAATCCAATTGGCAATTGATGCTTTTGAACTGTGGTGTTGGAGAAGACTTTTGAGAGTCACTTGGACTGCAAGGAGATCAAACCAGTCCATCCTAAAGGAAATCAGTCCTGAATATATCATTGGAAGGACTTGATGCTAAAGCTTAAGCACCAAAACTTTGGCCACCTGATGCGAAGAACTTACTCATTGCAAAAAATCCTGATACTGGAAAAGATTGAAGGCAGGAGGAGAAGGGGACGACAGAGGATGAGATGGTAGGATGGCATCACCAACTCGTTGAACATGACTTAGAGCAAGCTCCGGGAGTTGGTGATAGAGAGTGAAGCCTGGCATGCTGCAGTCCATGGGGTCACAAAGAATCGGACAGGACTGAGCGACTGAACTGACTGACTGGCAAGAAAATAGCACTGTTCCCAGATCACTGTGGAAGGGTGTTAATGTTACATCATAGGTATTTATTTACAAACGAGAATATCTACAATAGGGCATTTAGCATTTCTCTGTGTGGTTTCAGCACCATACAGCACCGATACAAAGCTGTATATTGTCACCCTGCTTATTTAACTGATATGCAGAGTACATCATGTGAAATGCCAGGCTGGATGAAACACAAGCTCTAATCAAGATTGCCAGGAGAAATATCAATAATTTCAGGTACGCAAAGGACACCACCCTTATGGCAGAAAGTGAAGAGGAACTGAGCAGCCTCCTAATGAAAGTGAAAGAGGAGAGTAAAAAACCTGGCTTAAAACTCAACATTCAAAAAACGAAGATCATGGCATCCTGCTCCATCACTTCATGGCAAATAGATGGGGAAACAATGGAAACAGTGACAGACTTTATTTTCTTGGGCTCCAAAATCCCTACAGATGGTGGCTGCAGCCATGAAATTAAAAGATGATTCTTGAAAGAAAAGTTATGACCAACCTAGACCACATATTAAAAAGCAGAGACATTACTTTGCCAACAAAGGTCTATCTAGTCAAAGCTATGGTTTTTCCAGTAGTCATGTATGGATGTGAGAGTTGGACCATAAAGAAAGCTGAGTGCCGAAGAATTGATGTTTTTGAACTGTGGTGTTGGAGAAGACTCTTGAGAGTCCCTTGGACATCAAGGAGATCCAACCAGTCAATAGTAAAGTCCTGAATATTCATTGGAAGAACTGATGCTGAAGCTGAAACTCCAATACTTTGGCCACCTGATGCGAAGAACTGACTCACTGGAAGAGACTCTGATGCTGGAAAAGATTGAAGGCAGGAGGAGAAGGGGATGACAGAGGATCAGATGGTTGGATGGCATCACGGACTCAATGGCCGTGAGTTTGAGCAAGCGCCGGGAGTTGGCGATGGACAGGGAAGCCTGGCATGCTGCAGTCCATGGGGTCACAAAGAGTCGGACATTACTGAGTGACTGAACCAACTGACTGAAGAGAATTTATTTCCTAAAATAATAATTTAAAAAATATAAAGTTTGACCTGGTTAGACTACTCCTTAAATCATGGTTTGGTTTGTTGCAGTTATCAGTTAATATTTGGTAGTATGCATATAACCCAAATATAATTTTCAAATTATTATCTTGCCACTATTGTTAGTTTTTTCCTCATAGTTGTATCTTGTATGAATCAGAAAATAGGAAGCTAGCCAAACATAAAACATAACTTGTCTAGTTTGTTTTCAAAGGCTTTGCACTGAAGAAGAAATATGTAGAATTTTTTGTTTTGTTTGCTTTTAAGAATGTAGACTGTCATTTAGGAAATGGCCTCCATTTTACAAAGTGGTATAATCCTCTATGGCTTCCCAGGCGGCTCAGTGGTAGAGAATCTACCTGCCATTGCAGGACATGCAGGAGACACGGGTTTGATCCCTGGGTCGGGAAGATTCCCCTGGAGATGGAAATGGCAACCTACTCCAGTATTCTTGTCTGGAAAATTCCATGGACAGAGGAGCCTGGTGGGCCACAGTCCATGGGGTTGCACAGAGTCTGACACAGCCAAGCGACTGAGCATCACCACCGTAATACTCCCCATGTGGAAACTGTGTCTATTGGGCTTGAATGTCTGTGTTTCAGTGCCTGAAGAGCAAAGGGGACGGAAACGACACGACAGCCCATTCATCATCGCTAAGCCATGTCTAGGTGGTCGTTATTAATGAGAATAGTTTTGAGTGCTTTAATATAATGCAAGATTTAAGTCATCTTAATTAATGTGAAAGTTATTGAAGCTTGGATTTTTACCTCAAAAATTTAAAAATCCAACATTAAAATGAACAAAATCTTACAGATTCCCAAAATATACAGACTGAGGAATCATCTGATTCAACCAAGCTCTGGAGTCTGTCTGAGCACAATTTTAGTATCACTTCATGGCAAATAGATGGGGAAACAATGGAAACAGTGACAGACTTAATTTTGGGGGCCTCCAAAATGACTACAGATGGTGACTGCAGCCATGAAATTAAAAGACGCTTGCTCCTTGGAAGGAAAGTTATGACCAACCTAGACAGCATATTAAAAAGCAGAGACATTACCTTGCTGACAAAAGTCCATCTAGTCAAAGCTATGGTTTTTCCAGTGGTCATGTATGGATGTGAGAGTTGGACCATAAAAGAAAGCTGAGAGCCAAAGAATTGATGCTTTTGAACTGTGGTGTTGGAGAAGACTCTTGAGAGTCCCTTGGACTGCAAGGAGATCCAACTAGTCCATCCTCAAGGAAATCAGTCCTAGATAGTCATTGGAAGGACTGATGCTAAATCTGAAGCTCCAATACTTTGGCCACCTTATGTGAAGAACTGACTCATTGGAAAAGATCTGCTGCTGGGAAAGATTGAAGGCAGGAGGAGAAGGGGACGACAGAGGATGAGATGGTTGGATGGCATCAAACACGAGTTTGAGCAGGCTCTGGGAGTTGGTGACGGACAGCCTGGCGTGCTGCAGTCCATGGGGTCGCAAAGAGTCAGACACAACTGAGCGACTGAACTAAACTTAACTGACATATTGCTCAACACTTGGCTCACAGGACAAATTCAGTACCCAGGCCAGCCAGGAGAGGCAAGCTATAGCTAGCAAGTCCCAGCCTTGTTTTGTTTATATTTTTCTCTAGGAATAACACCACGGGAATGAATATGTTCTCCTTGATTGTGCATATCAGAACTCAACTTTCTGGAATTTGGGGGACAGAAATAATGAATGGGGCAAGATCAAAGCATATGTTGGAAAGTTACAGTGAAAACAAACAACAGAAAGGTCAGTGAGGCCATACAGGATATGCTTCTTGAGAAGGGTAAACCTACCAATCACCCAAATGCAGGGGACAGACAGACTGTGGGCAAGTTGTTGACTTGTGCTTATTTATCATTATAAGAGCAGATAGTGAGTCAATTGCCCTTTATTAGCAACCATTAAAGAGAGACCTGGTTTTAAGGGTGTTGTTTTCTGTGGCTCAGTCACATGGTCGTGTCGACCCTTGGCAGCCCCACGGACGGCAGCATGCCAGGCTTCCCTGTCCTTCACCATCTCCCAGAGTTCCCACTGAGTCAGTGATGCCATCCAGCCATCTCATTCTCTGTTGTCCCCTTCTTGTCCTGCCCTCAATCTTTCCCAGGGTCTTTTCTAGTGAGTCAGCTCTTTGCATAATGTGGCCAAATTATTGGACCTTCAGCATCAGCAACAGTTCTTCCAATGAATATTCAGGGTTGATTTCCTTTGGGAGGTCAGAAATGACTAATTCAGTCCCTGCTAGCATGTTGTCTCTTAGGGTCCTATAGGAACTCAGAAGGAGATTTAGGAGAAATAAAAAGGAATGAAATACAGATTGTAAAATAAGATCTCTGAGAAAAAAGATCAAAAAGTTAAGACCATTTTGTTCTGGAGAGGAAAAAGCTGTAGATGTGGTTTAGTGTCTTGTTATTGAGACTTCTATTAAAGGACTCAGAGTGAGAAATAGTAAGATAAGCTGTGCTCTATCTCCTGTGAGGACAGAAAATGAGGGAATCAGGATCTATTTTACAGGGCGGGGGGCAGGGAAAGCATGAAAATTTGAGATTTTGCTTAAGCGAGAATTGTTATGAAGTCTTCTATTTGAAGTCTTTTTTATTTTAAAGACAAAAAAAAAGAAATAAGAACTTTCCAGGTTGTCCATTGGTTAGGAATCCGCCTTCCAATGCAGAGGACACAGGTTCAGTCCCTGGCTGGGAAACTGAGATCCCACAGGCCACAGGGCGACTAAGCCTGCCTGCTGCAACTACTGAGCCCACACACCACAACTAAGAACTGACAGAGCCACAAACAAATGAGTAACTTTCTTAAAAAGCAAATAAAACATTTAAAACTTAAGAAACATACTGAATGACTTTTGAAGTTTCCTTTCAACACTTGCTTTTTTGAAAACTCATGTGGGAACAAAGATGATGTTATAAAGAGCACTGAATGTATTAATAAACTTCTAGCTCCATATCTAGAAGAATTAACCCACAAAATAGGTTTTGTATATTTTGTGTAGTAGATGCATGAGTGTAATGAATTATGACCTGCTTGGATGTTATTTTTCATTTAACCTGGCAAACTGAGACTTCAACACCATTGTGTTCACCTTGAAAAATGTGTAGCATTAAAAGGACACCTGAGGATTTAGTTTTAAATATAAAGTGTTATTTGGATGTAGTAACATCAGCAGACAGAGGTTCCAAGAGGTTGGATATTTTGGAATATCTTTCTTTATAAGAAATGGACCCCTCATTTCTTAAGCAGGTTGCTTCTGAAATTAGTGTTGTACTATGAACTGCTCCTATCATTATTTCTTTCAGTTTTCCACTGATGTTTGTGATGCTTGAAATATCCAAATTCTTCTTGGATATATTTATTTTATGCCTTTTTCTACCTACCTCTTTCCCTAGGAGTCCTTCCATATTTTGCTCTAGTATCAAGAGTTATTGCCATATTACATTACTGATAACAAATCTTAGCTGTGTTCATTTGGAATGCTTTAAACTTATTGATAGACTACATTTGTTTATGGGAAAAACTCTCCAAATGAAATATTACTACACATCTCTCAGAATGCCTAGTGCTCGCTTCGGCAGCACATATACTAAAATCAGAATGCCTAAAATTAGAAGGACTGGTCATACTGAGAGAGTTAACTTATGCAAGTTAATAAGGAGTCCAAGCCTAAGACCCGTTTAAGGAGGAGGTAAACATTCTTTCTTTTTCACGTTCTTTGCCTTAGACAAGTAGGCATTGTAGGCAACAGTATCTCTTGTTCAAAGGCATGCCTTTTTTTGAACTTTATATATGTTATGGGAAAAGCTCTGGGTAAAAACTTTCACAGCCTCGAGCTTGGGGTTTACCTGTTCCTTCTGACTAGTCTCATGCTGATGACATCCCAGTATGTATATTACAGGAAAGGGTTTGAACAAAATTCTCACAACCTTGAAATATTTTTCATATATTCTCAGCAACTAGTTGAGAAGTATAAGCCACTTAAAGAAGTGAGGCGGGGACTCTCCTGACCCCTTCTGAAGTCTATGTCAAAAGCTTTTTCTGTCACTTTCACTTTAAATAAAATCTACAAAAAAAAAAAAAACTCTGAATGACCAAGAATGCCTTTGGTCCCAAAGTTAAATCTTCTCTTTCAGAGACCACAAATCCAGTGACACTGCTCACCATTCACCACTAAGCTATCAAGACCAGGTGTTGGTGAGGAGCTCAAAAGCTGAAACTCTCTCCCACTGCTGGTGGAATGTGAAATGTTTAAACCATTTTGAAAAAACTCTTTGGCAGTTTTTAAAAATGCTAAGCATACACCTACCATAAGATACAGCCATTCCACACACACTCGGCCAAGAGACATGAAAGCACATGTCCATACAAGGACTTGTATACAAATGCACGTCACTGATTATTTAACATGACCGAACACCCACCAACAGTGAATAGAAAAACTGTGGTATAGCTGTATGATGAAAAGGTTAGCAATAAAAAGGAATAAACTGGTGAACACACTGCCATATAGATGAATCTCAAAATGATTATGCTGAATGAAGCTAGACCAAAAGAACTACTTGATGTGTGATTCCATTTGTATAAAATCTTTAGAAATGCAACTTAATACATAATGAGAAAAAGCAAATTGGAAACTGTCTGGAGCCAGGGAGGAAAGGGCTAGAGGGATTACAAGGTCCCACAACGAAACTTTGGGGAGTGATGGATATGTTCACTACATTGATTGCACTGATGCCTTTGGGGGTGTAGTCATAGAGCAAAGCTTACACCTATCGTCCCCCAGCCATTCCACTCTGAAAGCACATCTCCATGCAAAGACTCATCTGTAACCAGAGGGGGTCATTGATGATTCTTTACCAAGAATGTAGTTTCTTCAGAAAACATCAATAAGCTAGCTTCTGTTTCTTGAACATATTAAAAATGAACTACCTACATTTTTTACACTTCCATTTAAAATTTACTACAATTATATTCATTGGCTCATTCAGCTTTTTCTTTGTAAATATTAGATTTCATGTACTGATCAAATTCACAGTTAGAACTTCTGCCCTTACATCTGTTATTCCTAACTTGCCTGGTTTTCCAGTGTCTGAGTTTTACCACGTGCAGGTTTAGCCATTGTGGAATCATTTTCTGCTATTCTTCCTAGCAGTGAGTTTCATTATGAATTCTAACTTTTGAGAATCTTGGTCATTTGCCTGACAATCCCATAAGGAAGTGAGCATGTTCCTCAGAGCCTGAACCGTCTTTGGCGGTTCTGCACACGGCTGTCCATTTCCTCCCTGCTTCTCCTGTCCCTGTGCAGAGGCTTCTGCTCTAGAATCTGTGAGCCGTTCTCAGGGCTGGAGTGTCCACAGGAATATGAAGGCGGATCAGAGAGTCTCACTTCACTTATAAACAGCTTCATTCATAAATGTAAAGATGAAAATTTAAGCATCAATTAGGTTGGCAAATTGATGAATTTGCTGTGAACCCGTGTTGGCTTAGATGTGGGAAAATGTGTTGAAAGACTAGAAGGGGAGGACGCTTGACACCACAGGCTCATAAATGCCCCTGCTGTGGAGCGCAGTTAGAGACAGGGGTCCACGTGTGCTAATGTGGAAATGTCTGCATTTGATAAATGGAAAAGGAAGTCAAAGAGTAATACGAACAAGGAAAATAGAAGAAGGGGTTAGGTTATATTCACAAGCACGAGAAGCTTGCACAAGGCGCACAAGAGCCCACTGCCTGGACTCTGCAGGCTCCCGTCAGAGCGTTTCTTGAGCTTAGCCCTGTCTCTCCAGGAAGGAGACCCAAGCGTCAGCTGCAGATCACAGGCCCAGGGAAAAATTTTCCACCTCGAGGAGGAGAGAAGAAACAAACTAAGGACAGATTCCTCTCATGGGTCTGTCTCTCTGCACCAGGAGAGCATGGCCTCCAGCAGACTTGGACGCACATCCTTGATTTTCAGTCAGCTCACCTCAAGGGAGCTGTGCGGCCCCTTGATTTAATATGCAGATATACCAGCATTTAATAATTACCTGGACTATGACCCCAGTTCATCTTGTTCTAGTTAAAAACCACAACTGACTTTGTCAACTACAAAATGGCACTTGCCATCCACCTCTACAAGAATGAAATCAGGTGCTGCTCCAGCTGCTGACTTTCAACACCCTCTGAAAGGAGTTCAGGGTGGAAAGCAGAATTGAGGCTCTTGGTGCTCCAGGAAAACTAACAGGACAGGTCTTCAGACAGTTAGATATTTTCAGGAGCTGGCTTTACGAACCTAATTCTTCAATCTCCTCATATCTAGAAAAGCACTAAAATCCTTCAGGATGATGTCTGCTTCTCATGACTAGCAGTAATCTTCAGGAGACCAGCAGAAACCTCTTTAAAAAAAAAATGTGCTTGATTGCATGTATTCCCCCTTCACCAAAAATCTCAGTTACTGACCTTCCCCCACTGCCTCTTTGGAGCAGTTTCTCAGAGCTATCTGAAGCGCTCTTTCTCATGCTAGAGTCTTCATTTTGCCCCAAATAAAACTTAACTCACAACTCACGTTGTGCATTTTTTTTGTTTAAGTCAACATCATTAATACAATACAAGGGTGAATGGAGGCAGGGTAGATTTGATGAGGGATTAAGTTGGGGAGGGCATATAGGAAGAAGTCCAGAAAGCATCTGTTAGTGTATATATATTTATATTTGTATTTATATCCATTTATTTCATCTTTTTTTCCCTCAGGAGTGAGAGCTTCACTGGGTCCGTTGAGAATATGTTCAGATCAGGAGGAGGCATGTTGTTCTGGAAGGTCTGTGGTTTCCATTTCATAATTGCTCTTTTCATTAAGAAAGGTCTTTCCCTTCAAGACCTCTATGAGCTGCTGCAGTCGCTTGGCAAAAGAGAGTACCTGGGGAGGCCTAGTGGAAGGCTGCGGTGGGGGTGGTCGTGGGCGTGGGGGTGGAGGTGGGACTGAGGGTCGGGAGTTTGAGGGACGTGGGGGCTGGGCCACGGCAAGAGCTTGCTGAGAGGGAGGTGGTCGAGGAACGTGTTGGAAGAACCAAGGTGGGCGAATGGAAGGCTGAACGGAGCCAGGGCTCGCTTGGGCTACTGGAGTAGAAGCAGGGGGAGCGGTGGGCAACTGAATCATGTGCACCGCGTTAGAGCCTATCTTGGAGGCAATCCAGTTCAGATAGGACCAGGTAGACGTGTAGACTCCGGGGCGCTTAGCTCGGGCACAGCCTACCCCCCAGCTTGTGATTCCCACGACCACATAGCTGTTTTCCACGCTGTCTTTGCACATGAGAGGCCCGCCGCTGTCCCCCTGCCCAGAAGGATACAGAAGTCACACTCTGCCTGAGCCACTTTCCCTGCCCAGAAGGGCCATAGCCTCTGGGAGGGTAATTTCTGCAGTCACATGGTCTCCTGCTGCCATAAACGCAGGCAATTATGGCAAAGTTTGAGGTGGTGCCAACAACTTCTTTGTGGCTGTGAGAAGGGTATGGATTTTCATGGGTTTTCTTGCACTGATAGGGAAGACAGACAAACCCATGTGTCTGTGTATATGGTTTTACATGGGTACATGAGCGTGTGTATACAAGTGGATTTGACCCTTTTGCAGTCTGGTGAAGAGAGGTAAACATTCTCTTCTGGGAAGTGTTTGGATGATATGATCTCTGTGTGAGGGTGGAAGAAAGCTCTAAATATGGTGACTAAGTCTCTGTTGGGCAGCTTATGTGTGTCACCACCCAAGCGCACAGTTACTATAGATAGTGGAAGGCAGGACCAGGGAGATTTGCTCAGGGATCCAAAAGGAAAGTGTCCACAAGAGCACCCGGTGGAGAGTTACCTGGCAGGTGTCAATCTTGCCTTCAGGGTACCCTGCGCACACGTTGGTTGAACGAATGCGCCCATTGTACCATCTGGTCGAGTTACATAAGTCGAGGTCGATAAGGTCCACGCGTGCTTCCTGCAGTACAGGTGATGTCCTGCGGGCTACAGCCAGGTGACTCAGTGGTCAGTAATTACAGAAGATGTGTTCTGGGAAAGCCCTGCCTTCCTCCCTCCACTGAACCCCCAACGTCCTGAAATGCTCTATTTAAACCTAAGACCCACGAAAGTCTATGCCCCCGGCCTCTCCTTATCCACTCCTGGAGGGAGTGGATAGAGCACACGAGCCTTGGGAGATGGAACTGGAGGAGACAGGAAGGAGGCAGACTGTGGACAGACGACAGATGGAGGGTGGTGGATGCAGCTGAAGAGTCATATACGTTAAGGGTGGAAATCATGGAAGTTTGCCGTGATATTAACAATTATAACAAGGACATGCTGAGCACTTACTTTGAGTCACACAGGCTTCATCTCATTCACTCCTCACAGGCACTTCATGAGTTAGAAACTGTTATTCCCCTTTTCTCCAATCAGGAGATTGGAATACCACTTACCAAGGTCACAGTAGGGAACCTTGGACTCACACCAAGGATTTTCCTCTCTAGACTCAAGTCCAGAACACACCTTTTATTCTGGCTATAGGTCATCCCCTGCATTCTATCCTCCATCCAGCTGTGGACGGGACCCGCAGGACTTGGGCGGATGAGTCCCTCCCATGTGTCTCATATCTTTATTCAGATATGGAGGCAACAGACCTATGGTGGTGCCTCCACACACAGGCAGACCTGTCAGGGGCACAGGTGGTTGAAATGACCACTGAGGCCAGGTCAGAACTTCCTTTATAGTCTCAGATGCTTGGCCATGACCAGGGGTTAAGAAAACCCCAGCCTGCACTGTGGCTGGAGCAGCCGACATTGCATCTGGCCTGGAGCCCAAGCCCAAGGCCAGGTACTAAAAGATGATGCTGTTAAAGTGCTGTACTCAGTATGCCAGCAAATTTGGAAAACTTAGCAGTGGCTACAGGACTGGAAAAGGTCAGTTCTCATTCCAATTCCAAAGAAAGGCAATGCCAAAGAATGTTCAAACTACTACACAATTGCACTCATCTCACACACTAGCAAAGTAACGCTCAAAATTCTCAAAGCCAGCCTTCAACAGTACATGAACCATGAAATTCCAGATGTTCAAGCTGGATTTAGAAAAGGCAGAGGAACCAGAGATCAAATTGCCAACATCCATTGGATCATACAAAAAGCAAGAGAATTCCGGAAAAACATCGACTTCTGCTTTATTGACTATGCCAAAGCCGTTGACTGTGTGGATCACAACAAACTGTGGAAAATTCTTCAAGAGATGGGAATACCAGACCACCTGACCTGCCTCCTGAGAAATCAAGGTCAAGATATGCAGGTCAAGAAGCAACAGTTAGAACTGGACATGGAACAACAGACTGGTTCCAAATTGGGAAAGGAGTATGTTAAGGCTGTATATTGTCACCCTGCTTATTTAACTTATATACAGAGTACATCATGTGAAATGCCAGACTGGATGAAGCACAAACTGGAATGAAGATTGCCGGGAGAAACATCAGTAACCTCAGACATGCAGATGACAACACCCTTATGGCAGAAAGTGTAGAAGAACTAAAGAGCCTCTTGGTGGAAGTGAAAAAGGAGAGTGAAAAAGTTGGCTTGAAACTCAAGATTCAAAAAATGAAGATCATGGCATCTGGTCCCATCACTTCATGGCAAATAGATGTGGAAACAATGGAAACAGTGACAGACTATTTTCTTGGGCTCCAAAATCACTGCAGATGGTGACTGCAGCCAAGAAATTAAAAGACGCTTGCTCCTTGGAAGAAAAACTATGACAAATCTAGACAACATATTAAAAAGCAGAGACATTGCTTGGCCAGCAAAGGTCCGTCTAGTCAAAGCTATGGTTTTTCCAGTAGTCATGTATGGTTGTGAGAGGTAGACCTTAAGGAAAGCTGAGTGCCAAAGAATTGATGCTTTTGAAGTGTGGTGTTGGAGAAGACTCTTGAGAGTCCCTCGGACTGCAAGGAGATCAAACGAGTCCATCCTAAAGAAAATCAGTCCTGAATACTCATTGGAAGGACTGATGCCAAAGTTGAAACTCCAATACTTTGGCCACCTGATGCGAAGAACTGACTCATTGGAAAACACCCTGATGCTTGGAAAGATTGAAGGCAGGAGGAGAAGGGGATGACAGAGGATGAGATGGTTGGATGGCATCACTGACTCGATGGACATGAGTTTGAGCAAGCTCCGGAAGTTGGTGATGGACAGGAAAGCCTGACGTGCTGCAGTCCATGGGGTCGCAAAGAGTCGGACACGACTGAGTAACTGAACTGAACTGAACTGGAGCCCAAGAGACTGTACCCTCTGAATCACGTGTTCCCACAGGCAGGAGAATCCCAACAGCCCTGCCACAGCAGCACCCACAGCCCAGTCACCACCCAGTGGGTTTGAACACCGTGTGCAGTACAGGTTGGAAGGGGCAGACTCAGAGCATAAGGCCAGCAGGGAAGCCCGTGGAGCACCGGGTCTGGGGAGGGCACCAGCAAGCATTCGGTGGATGGCTGCTGAACACATGTCTGCAAGGCTTCGTTTATGTTCCCAACCTCCTTAGCCCCCATTTTTCCTTCCCATCTAAGCAGCAATGAGGGTTTCATACATTCACTGCCCTTTAGGTACAGGTAGCATGGAACAAGCCTGGCTTGTTGGCCATTAAGATGACCCTTTAAATCTATGGCAGAACCTACAGCCTTGAAAGCCTTGCAATTCACTGTTAAGAGACAGGTGTCCTGAAACACAAAAGAGTTTTCTCAGTCTCAACACCTTAGCTTTAAATAGCAAATGCCCAAAAGAAACCTGTAGAAACTAAAAGTTTGATGGAAAAAGAGACCGATTCCCAAAAGTACTCTTCCGGCCCCAAAGCATCTGAGTTCAAGGAAGAGGTAGGTCAAGATAAAGAAAGGTCAGAAGGAGTATCACAGGAGCCTGGGGGTTTCTTTAAGACTTGGCCCTGGGAGACACAGGTTCAATCGCTGGGTTGGGAAGATCCCCTGGAGAAGGGAATGACTACCCACTCCAGTATTCTTGCCTGGCAAATTCCAGGAACACAGGAGCCTGGCGGGCTACAGTCCAGGGGGCCCCAAAGAGTCGGACACGACTGAGCGACTAAACACTTTCACTTTTTAGGAGATGGGTTTGCAAAAACAAACAAACAAAAAAGGATAGAAACTCCATTAAATTTAAGGTGATTCTAGAACTAAGAGGCCTTGTGTGATGTCCAGGATATAGATGGGAGCCTACAATTCTCCTGAGCAAAAGGATAGCAGAGGTGGGGTTGAGGGGTTGTTGGATGGAAACCCTGAGATCAGCCTCCCAGGGACTGCAAGAACCCCCGAAAGCTGAGGACAAGGTTAGACAAGTGGACAGAGCAGGGCAGGCCAGGGGGTGGAACAAAAAGAAAGTGTGTGCTTGCTCTAGGAACCACGGCAGAGCCATGGACACCAGCAGCCAGACAGAGGTTGACACCCCAGGTCAGGGAAGAGGTTGTGAGATACCCTTCCCCTAGGGCGGCACAGGTAGCAGTCCTACCAGAAACCAAAATCAACTTTCAGAGAGAAGAGTAGAAGACAAAAAAAAAAAAAAATACTGAGGTTTAAAGCCCAAATGACTGATCTGCCTTGAATTAGGAGGCCCAGATTTTCCATCAACAAACAGATGTTCCATCAATTAACAAAGGCGATTGACTGCTAAGTCAATTTCAATCATATGTTCACACCCCTGACACGACTGGTAAAAATTCACGTGCCCAACTACGGAAAGCTGAAAGTGCAGCTCAGGTACAGAGGCCTGTTCTACTCGATCTTGCCCCACTGGCAGAAACATGCTGCCCAGGTTGCTGACCCGCAGAAAGTCACACCCAGGAGCAGCCCCTGTCGCGGTCTACAGAGGATGCTCGCGGTAACATCCGGGTGGGACTGACTGCCCAGGGCGGGGAGCAGAGACGGCCAGGAGGGGCCCCGTGCAGGACCTGCAGAGCTTGGAGACCATGAGACTTACAGATGGGAAAACTGAGGCATGGAGAGGGAAATCCCATCCAGAGCCCTTCTCCAAGTGCTGCCTGCCTCAAGGCATGACTCCCACCTCCAGAGGCAGCCCTGGAGCTCCAGGCACAGCCTTGACCCTGTTCCAAAGATGCCGAGGCACTCTTCTGTGCCTGCCGCCCAGCCGCCCTTGGTGGCCACACCAGCCACTGGCGAGGGGCCCTGGACACGGAACTTCACTCTCAGTTTCTCTGGCTGTGAAAGGGGACAGTGACAGGATCCACTCACAGCACAGGGCTAGGGGCTGGGTGGAGCTCAGGCAGGCATCCACGTATTTCCCCTTCACCTAAGACCATATCGACAGGGTTTTCCCCGTCCGTACTCACCATTCTCTTGTAAGAATCCCCAGCCAGCCACCAAGCATGTCTGGGGAACTCTGGGTGGGCCTGCCCTAAAGTGAGGCAGGCAGCCTGGTCCAATGAAGTGCCCACAGGTAACAGGAGGGGTGATCTTAATGAGAGCAACGTCGTTGGACTCTGAGCTCGCAGAGTATTTCTCATGAATGATGATTTTCTCAACATATCTCTCCTGCAGAGGCGGCTTCACTGGCTTATTGCTCCCCCACTCAACTTCCTTAGCTCCAAAGATCAGCCTCCAGTCGGTTACTTTTCTGTGGGCACAGAGGTAAGCCAGGTCACACTTGCTGAGGACTGGCTGGTGACCATGACCCTTGGAGGGCCCCATCCCCAGCAGGTCTGGGTCAACCCCGCAGTCTGGTTGCCACTAGGCCCAGAGCCTCAGGGACCTTTGGCACTGAGACCCTTGGAGAATGCCCGGTTCTGAGAAGAGCCTTCCTTGAAGACCCCTTCTGCGAGTTCCCGCACATACTTTTTGATCCTGAAGCAGTGAGCAGCAGTGAGCAGCCAGTGGGAGTTCAGCAAGGAGCCCCCGCACACGTGGTACCGCCGGTTGTTGTGGTAGGTGAAGATCTGGAGGCTGACCATCCAGGGCCAGGACCCGTGGGCGGCGTCCTGCCCGCCGACGATCCGCATGCCCCCCTGCCGGTTCTGCCTGAACCGTACCCCACAGGGGCCACTGAGGAGAGACCACGGGCACGGTTCAAGTCAAGAGCAGGCCCCCCAGGCGCCTCCACAGCGCGGGGAGAGGGGCCTGAGGCTGGTCACGGGGAACAGCCATGGGGTCCGGGGCCAGCAGGGGCAGCCCCAGGGTAGGGGTCCAGGGGGGCGTGGTTGAGCAGCGGTGCTGGGGGCCGTACCGGGACAGGCGGCCACGGGCTCCAGCAAATGTTCAGAAGGGGGAGTTTCTTGGGTCTTGTGGTCACAAGGTAGGGACAGAGGGGCCACAGGCAGCTAGGACAGACCAAGGGCCCTAGCAGTGAGGAAGATCGCTAGGCAGGAGAGGGAGCTAACGTGGGCGTGAAGGGGGTGATCCTGGTGGAGGCTCAGGAAGGAGCCAGAGGGGCTTGGAGCTGCAGAGCTGGGCTGGGCGGCAGCAGGAGGAGAGCAGGGCAGGTGGAAGTGACTCGGGGGGAGGCACGCGGGGTAGGTCGGAGGTGGACGTTCAGGGCTCTGTGTTGCTGGTGAGAAGGAGGGAGTTTCTGGGATTGCAGGGTACCTCGGGGGCTTGGGAGTCTACACATGGAGTGGGGGTCCCCGAGGTGCTGCAAGAGGATGCCCTGGGATCTCTGGGGTCAGCGCAGGGCCGGGGGGAGGTGCTTCCCAAGGTCTGAAGGACTCGATGTTCAAGAGGCAGTGAAGCCGGTCACTGGTTGGGGGGCGGGGGTGGGGGTGGGGGGCGGTGGTGGAAACTGGCCTGTGCTTTGCAGAAGCCCCAGAGTTCCTCTTGGGAGGAAGCTCTAGATGCCAGGGGCCCTGGGGGCTCTGGGCTGAAGATGGTAGGAGCAGGGAAGGTCCGAATGGCAATGTGGGGCACGGGCACTGTGAGACCCAGAGGAATGTTAAGTCCCCCAGCTTGGCCTCCTGCAGAGCCCCAGACAGAGGGAGTCTGGGCGGGGTCTGTTACTCAGAAGACACCCTCCCCCCACCCCAAGTTGTCTGACACTTACTCACACGTGGTGTTATCTCTGGCGACCACAGATACTGCCAAGACCAGCAGAACGGCAGTTGGCAGCATCTCTGCCAAACTCCTGCCCCAGCCAGGCCTGGAAGCCCAGTGACCTCACAAAGCTTCATGGCCTTCCGACCAATCAGCAGGGTGACGTCCCACCCCCCACCCTCCAGAAATCAGGCCAGGTGGGAGCACTTCAGCCCAAGCGGTTCATGCTGAAGTGACTTCCCGACGTCTTGCACAGCCTCCTCCAGCCCTCATGCAAACTATAACTACGGTCCCGTTCCAACTCACAGACCGCGGGGCAGCTCAGCTCCTCTGTGAGAAGACGGTCCAGTACGTCAGCAGCTCAAGGGAGTCAGGCTCTACAGACTGACAGACCTTAATCCTGCAGGAGGCAAACTCTTTCCCTCTTCCAAGGGTGTGCTCTCAGCACATTTTCTGAAGACCATTTTGACTTTCCCTAGCTTAGAACTACGAAGCCCACTTTTCTGTCCACAAAGTCTCATATCTTCTACCTGGATATCTCCAGGTCTCCTTTCTGGGACCTACGCGAAGCAGAAAATTGTCTTCTGTACCTGAGTGTCAGGAATTCTCAGCACAGTTACCTGAATGTCATGAAATAAGGCTTCTTCTGATTGTCAGGAGACAGCATCTCGTATCCCAGAACAGAAAAATGCTCACCTCACTTACCTGGATGTTTAAAAGTTCTACCTTCCCTGCAAGAGCGTGATGAGGTCACATCTCTACCTGCTGGAGCAGCAGTCTTAGCGCCTGTGCCTGGGCACAAGGTCTCAGCTGGCCTATCTGAATGTCAAGGAGTCACTCCTCACTTATGTGAGGGTCACGAGGCACCACGTACCTCTTCTATCCAAGTGTCAGGACACCTCCTGTCCTCTTTCCAGGTACAAAGCATTTCAGATAGTCAGATGACCTCACTTCTTCTACCTGAGCCTCTTCTCTAACTGAATGTTCTAATTTCAAGATGGGTGGATGGCATCACCAACTTGATGGACATGAGTTTGAGCAAGCTCCGGGAGTTGGTAATGGACAGGGAAGCCTGGCGTGCTGCAGTCCACGGGGTCGCAAAGAGTCGGACATGACTGAGTGACTGAACTAACTGAATTTCTCATCTCATGTAACTTTCACATCACATCCCCCTCAACTGGACATCCAGTAGGTCGCATATATCTTACTTCCTGATGGAAGCTATCATCTCCTCCCCCTGACTGTGAGGATCTCTCTTTTCTTCCGGCTCAGGGCCAAAGACCTCAGACTGGAGAGTGCCTTTGTCCCATCTTCTCTACCTGAGAACCAAAAAGTCTGACATCCTCTGAGTGTCAGGAGGTTGCATCTCGCCTCTGTGAGTGCTCTGTGGCTTCAACTGACACGCTGAAATGCAGGGGTCCCCGTGTCCCCACCTGACTGCCAGGCAGTCTCCCGGTCCTGCTGGAGGAGGTCCTGGTCTCCCTGTCGGAATCATGAGTTTTCATCTTCTCTACCTGAGCACCACGAGGTCTCCTCTCCTCTATGTAAGTGTCCGAATCTCCCATCTCAACCCCCTGTCTGAAGTCTTTCTCTGCCCTTCCTGAGAATCTTGAGGTCTCATCTCCACCATCTGAGGGCCATGAAATCTCGTACCTCCCATTTGAGCACAAGCAGGTCTTACAGGCCCTGAGTGTTGGGGGGTCTTGTCTCCACCTGACATGCCTCATCTCTTCTGCTCTGTACCTGGAGGTCCTGCCTCTTCTCTCTGAGTGACCAAGGGGTCTCCTCTCTCCTGCTGTAGTACAAGCATGTCTCATCTTCCCTATGTGAGCCCTCCTCATCCCTGGGTATCAGGCATCTCCCTCTCTTTTTATCTAATTGTCAGGACATCTCATTTCCTCTCCAGTGTCTAGAGACATCCTCTCATGCACTTCGTTGTCAGGAAGTTACCATTTTCTCTACATGACTGTCCCCAAATCTACTCTCCCTGCAGGTCAGAAGGTCTTGTCTCTCTTATTACAAAGCCAGAACATGCCTTTCATCTTTATTTACTAGGAAGTGACAAGGACTTAACCCCCTGGTGAGGAGCAGGATGATTTAATTTCCTTACTTGAGTTCAGTATTCATTATTTCCCTTCCTGTCAGGCAAGAGGTTTTATTTCCCTGATAAAAATGCAATCAGATCTCAAGAGTATCAACTATTTGAGCGGGACAAGCTTTTCATCCCTGCTGCTGCATGTCACCCTGAGTGTGGGGGGGCGGATCTGTCTCCCCTCCACCGGTTTCAGGGCTCTCGGGTGCCGTGTCTGTTAGGGGCCTCTAACTCCCCACACCTGAGTGTCACAGGACTTGTGTCTGCTACTGGAGTTTCAGGAGGATTCTTCTCCCATACATAAGTTTCCAAGGTGTCTTTCTGTCTCTTTCTCATCGCAGGTGGCCTCACCTCCTCTATCCGAAGGTCTGCAATGTCCTATTTTACCTACCTGAGAACTTGCTTATTTTAACTCAGTAATAGATTGTGCCTGATAAAGTAATCAAAAAAGACTGATGAAAATATAGTTCAAGAAATGGCAGCAGGAATTCAATGGGTGATGTTACAGTTTTGATTGTTAAAGATTATCTAGGTGTTTTTACAGGATTTTGATGGGCATAAAATTGAAATGGTATTTAGATTCATGTGAATCATGTAACAGAATGATGTAACCATTTATTTTAAATGTCAACATGTACAATTTTCTGGAAATCATAACGTTTGCAAACTTGTTTGACAGCTTTTTAAAATATAAGATGAAAATGTAAGATAAAAGCTTCAAAATGGAAAGGGGTACCCAGATTTTCAAAACATTTAGGCGTTATGCAATAACAAAGTTTGAAGATCCAGTGTCTAGATTTTAGAAGAAAACTATTGTGTGACTCTGCAGAGCAGCAGCCACTTCTGACTGTTAAACAGGTTCCAGTCCCTGCTCCCAGCCACAGGGTCAGACATGCAGAGCAGCGGGTTTAGTTGTGTCGTTAAATCTAATGGAAGAGTGACTTCGTCTGCCTTCTCCACACTGTTCTGAAGAGCAAAGGAGAGACGTGAAGGTACAGGACAGTTAGGCTTCTGGGACCACAGGATGGGGTCTCAGTGGCTCCTGGTGGCTTGGCTCAGGCCAAGGTGGAGATCCCAGCACGGGGGGCAGGGCAAGGGGTCTCCCCAACCTGAGGCTCCTTCTCCCAGTTCTCGAGCTCCACCCTCCCCAGTCCCGCGAGCCCCCCTAGCTTCCCCAGCCTCCTTCCCGCCCTGGCTCCCTCTGCACGCCCCACCCTGGGCCAGCCCATGCCCACCCCCAGCCCGGCCCCAGCCGGCTCCCACTTGCCCTGCCTCACTTCTCCCATCCTGCTAACTCCCACCCACCCTGTTATTCTCCAGCATATGATTCTCCCTGCAGAGCAGGACCTTCCTCATCCACCCAGCCTCAGTGCCCTGAGCTGCCCACAGGACCTGAAGGGTGGTCAGCAGTGAGGGCCACCTGCAAAGCGCTCTCTGCTCCAGGCTGCAGACAGAGTGCTGGTGAGATGCTTAGGGCCCCTGAGGGGATAAAGCTGGGACATTCTGAGGTCATGAGGGGGCAGGAGGAGGCAGGGAGTCCACCGATCTGAGTGAGAAAGTGTCTGCCCAGAGGCACTGGGAGGCTGCAGCTCACTCAGCGCCATGACCCTCTGCCATCCCACCACCTGCTTCTCTGATCAAGGCTTCTCTCGCCAAACCCAGGTCTTGAAGGTTCTGACTCATTTTCTGAGGCACTGAGGTACCTTGTGACCCGTAGGATATCCATCTTCTCCCCAGGACCCGGGGCCAGCATGGCAATGCCATTTCCATGCCATGATCCCGCTGCCATGCCTGCTGGACTGGCCCCAAGTTCCAGGCCCGGTTCCCGGACACGGGGTACCACGTGCGGCTCAGAGGAGACCGACCCCCAGGTGCCAGAATGCTCGGGCACGGAGGACTCAGAGACCCCCCTCTGCCTCCACATTTGGACCCTCCCAGGTCCCCACTTCCTTCTAGGCCACTTCTGTGGGACAACCACAGTTTCCAACTCAAAAATGAAGCCAAAAACGTGAAAATATGAAAATTAGAAATTGTGGGGTTTTCTAGACAGATCTCAAGCCTCTCTCAAGGTGCCACTGCCAGTGGTCACCATCTCAGTCTCACAAGGGCCTCTGCCTTCCTGAGCAGGCCTTCCTGACATCCACCAGCTTCTCAGAGCTGCTCTGCCTTCCTGCCCGCCCTGGGTAAAGACACCCGAGTCCACTCCCCTTCTGCACACAAGGCTTCACTCCATCCACCGTTCTTATCCTTCCTGAGATCTTCTCGCTTCCCTGGAGGCCTCACCCAGGCCCCATCCTAAGTCGAGGTCTACATTTGCCATGTGCGATGTTCATACTCCACCTTGACCCAGAGTGGAATAGCTCTGCATGCACTGCCCTCCTAGAACACTACCAGGTGCCCAGCTGGTCTGATGGCCCATTTCATGGCTCCCTCTGGGTCTCTTTTGTCCACTCGCCTCACTATGCCTCCCCCGTCACTGTTTGAGGTGCCCCTGCCCTTCCTGGGAGCTACTACCCTGCCCACCAGGTACCATACAGGATTTGCCACATCAATGGCTGGTGGCAGCTGGCTCAAGGGGAGAAGATCTGAACTTGGGCAGAAGCTGTTGGGGCAGGGGAGCACAGGTAGACAGGAGAGGGTTCAAAGGCAGGAGCAGCAGAATTCAGTGACACCTGGACACGAGCAGGAAAAGTGGACAGAGGCTACAGAGGGTACGCAGACTTCTAGCTCAGGAGGGTCACTCACTGGGCTGATGATCAGAAAGAGAGGCTCCCAGTTCAGGAAGCACGGGCTCAGGTCCAGCACGACTCAGAGAGAGCGAGGCACAAAGAAGCCAGGCATGTGGACATGGAGGTCAGCAAAGAGACCGGGTCAGAGACAGGATCTGTAGGTCATCAGTGCAGGCAGCCAAATGCCTGCTGAGGGCCAGGGAGGTTTGTGTGACCCGTCCAAAGGAGGGCAAAGTCTGTGCTTCCAGTAACTCCTCAAGTAGGCAACTGAGAAATGGTTTCATTTCTTATAAATTTATTACATAATATTATAATTATTATCAATAATAATAATATAAGAAACATAGATCTCTGTGGGGTGTATCACAACGTCAGGGTCAAGAGGCCTCGGGGCTGGAGCAGGGGGAGAACCCCCCACGTGGAGCTCCGTACAAAAGGAGGGGCGAAGCAGAACTGACCCTGTAAAGTTAAAAACCCAAACTGAACGGAACCAAAACCCACAGGTGAGTGAGACGAGTGTGTATGTGGCAGTCTGTTACAGTGACTGCTGCTGTGTGTGTGACCTGGTCTGTTGGTGAAAGGGTTACTGGGTGTGAATCTGCCCAGGGAATGGAGCCGGTGGGCCGGGGTGCGGCGGGTGGGCACAGACCGGCGTGCCAAGCCCCTGGGCTGTGAAAACTTCTGTTTTCTGGGTTTTTTAATTTTTATTAAAAAAAGCTAGAAATATAAACAGAAACTCGTGAGTGACGTGGATGGAGCTTAGTCCAGACTCCAAACCCTAGGTTTAAAAACATCCCGGGCCCCCCACCCCACAGGTCATTGCTGAGTGTGAGGAGTCACAGTAAGGGGGGCTGGGGTGCCCACTGGGGTCTTTGCCTCTCCCCAAGGCTCGCAGTGGCCTGACTCTAGGGGTGCCCCTATGATCCCCCCTAGAAGCCCAGCGGGGGCGGAGCATTGCCTCCAAGGGCCCTTGGGGGCCTCTCCCAAGCAGCAAGGCTTCACCAAGAAGGCCCACTCAGGCTCCGCGAGGCTCTGGAGGGACAAACTGGGCAAACAGCAGGTCCCAGGGTGCAAGACGACCTCTGACTTTCTTTGGAAGTGGAGACGGGGTGCTTTCACAGGCACACACCCATGCACGCACCCTGTGCAAGCTTCCGAAGCCCCCACACTAGTCCAGAGTGACCCCTTGGGACCACCCTCCAGTCAGGCACACAAGGGGCTCCAATGCACTCAGTCGCACCCCGAGTTTCACACACTCGCACATGTGCGCACACACACACAGGGCGGAACTGGCGACTTCAGGTCTGAGGCAGGGGGGCGTCTCTGCTGTAGTCGCCCAGCAGCGTGGACAGGAGGCTAGACCCCTGCTGGAGGGGGGACCCTGTGAGGGAGCCGGCCGGGGGCAGGTGCCAGGGGGCCCTGCGCCCACACCGCCCCCGGCCGGCTCTCCCGGGCCGCGTGACCGCGTGAGCGCCCGCAGGAGTCGCTGCCTGCCGCCCCTCCTCCACGCAGCACCTGAAGGGTCGGTGGGGAACACCATAGCTCAGCGAGGGGAGGGGGCCCAGTGGGGCCCCGGGGCGGGCACGAGGACCCTGGCCAACCCCAGACCAGCTGGAGCGTCCCCTGCCCCATGTGGGGTGGCAGTGGCAGTTGAGGGGCCAGAGATGGAAGACTGGGCAGCCGCAGCGGAACCGGGGGCTGGAGGGGAGGGGAAGGGAAGCTATTAAGGACAGAGATATTTGTTCCTTTTCTTGTTCCAAATATAGAGTGGATTAAAATATGCAAAACAGGGGGCTCCTTGGCCCCCAACCGAGAACCCCAATGTCTCCCCCCTCCCCCCGAGTCACCAAGGCGTGTCTTGACCTCGCATGCTGGACTAGGTCACCCCCTCTGGGAAAGTAGCCGCCGGGAGCTCAGCGGGAGATGGCCAGGCTGGAGCGCCCCGCCCCCGCCCCCTCCCGCTCCAGCCCCCCACGGCCCGCGCCCTTCCCGACCGTGTGCTGGGTGGGGCTCGACGGCCTGGGAGGGCGCTAAGCAATGTACAGGGCAAGTCTCCGAGCGACAGCGAACAGGACGATTCATGCAACATTCCTGGCCCGGGCGCCGTTAGGGTAGGGGCTGGGGAGTGGGCCGAGCCCGCAGCCCGGGGCGGGGATGGGGAGGCTGAGGGGGAGCCCTGCCCGCAGGGCGCGGCCGGGGCGTGGGGAGGGGGCGGGGGGCGTCAGCTGCCGTCCAGCTGCCTGAGCGCGCGCTCGATGTTCATGCGGTGGCCCACGCGCGTGACGCCCAGCTCCACGAAGTCGTCCTTGGTGAGCGCCGGCAGGTGCGCGCCCTCGATCTCGTGGTCCTCGAAGCGGTCGCGGTGCTCGCCCAAGTGGATGCTCTCCAGCCAGTCGCCCACGTCGAACTTGCTCCAGAGTTGCAGGGGCTTTTGCTGGAAGGGCCGGCGGGGGCTGGGGGCCCCGGGGCCCGGGCCGGGCGCTGGCGAGGGCAGCGGCGAAGGCGAGGGCGAGCGGCTGCGCGCGCTCACGCTGCGCACCACAAAGCGCACCTCCTTCGGCTCGTGGGGGATGGAGAGGCTGGACGACTTGAGGATGGTGGGGGGCGTGAGGCCGAAGGGCCGCCCCGCGCCCCCCGCCCCCGCCCCCAGCCCCTCCACCCGCTCCAGCGACGCGGGCTTCACCGGGCTCGGGGCGCGCCGCGCCACAGGGTAGCGGCCGCCTGGCCGCACGGGGTAGGAGGGCCCGCCGCCCGGGCCCCCGGGGCTGCGCTGCTGCGCTGAGATGGTGCTCAGCTCACCGAGGCTGCTGAAGAGCCTGCGGAGGGAGAAGGGGTCAAGGCCAGGTGAGGGGTACCAGGCAAGGTGGGGCCGGGCGGAGGGGCGCGGGGCCAGCGGCCAGGAGGACGCTGGGGGCGGGGCTGGGACTCGGCGGGGTAGCCTTAGGGTCAGAGGGAGAAAGGAAGATAGGATCCTGTGGTTACTCTGGCCTGGCCCCCAGAGTCAGAGTCAGTGCCCTGCTGGGGGACGGGGAGCCCTAGACTGAATGGCCCCCTCTACTCCATGGGGGTTCGGAGAGCAGGCTGCCTGAGCAAGGACAGCCTCTGGGGCAAAGGGCTGACCCTTCCATTTCTGACAGCGTGAGACACCGGCTCTGGACACCGCCCCATCCACCCATACCCCAGAGAGCAAGACTGGCAGTACCCCTCACCACTCCCCACTCTGTTATCATGAGACCCAGAAAGACCTGGGCCGGCTGCAGGGCTGGCTGAGTCGTGATAAAGGCTGGTGGCAGCACAAGACTGAACAGTCCATGAGGTCTGAGACAGACACCAGGCGGCGTTCACACCCACAGAGGGCAGCAGCGCGTGCAGGACAGGCGTGAGGCAGCGGTGCACCCGTGACACGCAGCCTCGCCGCAGAGCAACACGCAGCAGCAGCCACGTATGTCACATACATGCAGCAGCAGCGGCAGACGCGGCAGCGGCCTGCCCACGACAGTGACAAGCAGCATATGTGCACAAGCAGCACACACTCACACACACGCGCGCAGATGGTCTTCACTTCCCAGCATCACCTGACAGGACCCAGGCCTTCAGCCCCTCCACCCCCCAGCATGGCCGTGGTGGGAGGCCCGACGGGGAGGACTCCTCCGGAGAAAACCCAGTCCTGCATCCCACATCGCCCCCGCCCACTTTCTCTCCCTATCCCCTGCTGTGGCCAAGGGAAGCCTGGGGGAGGGGGTGGCGGCAGCGGCACTGGAGCCCCACGAGGCCAAGCACAGCAGAGATCCAGGCTGGCAGCGCACGGAGGGTGAGAGGCATGGGATGCGCATGCTCACTTACACAGCCGGCGCTCGGGACCACCGCGCAGCTAGACAGAGCAGCCACATGCAGATGGGCAGGAGAGAGCGATGAGAGAGAGAGTTAGCGCCGGGGCGCGAGCAGGGCGCAGCCCAGCAGGACCACAGTGCACGGCCAGCCAGGCGCAGGGGCCCGCTGGCCAGACACCCAGGGAGGGAGGCCCCGGGGCAGTGGGCCGGTGCAACGGGAGGGAGCACGCTGGAGCTGCAGGGCGAGGGGAAGTCCAGACCAGACGTGGGCGGGTCTGGGTGGGCTTCTGGCCCACCTGTGACCTGTTCCCCGCCTGGGGCCCTCACCCACAGGCTTTACTCAGAGCCCTGAGAGCCAGATGCCAAGCTGACACCTGACTCTTGGGGTGCGTTGTGACCCCGTGTGCTGCGCCGGCCTAAGGGCTTCTCTCCAGCTGCCGGCCCACCTCCCTGTCTCTGCCTGAACTGGGCTAAGGACCCCTCCCCCGGGTTCCCCCACTTTTGTGCCATCCTGACTGGCGCCTGCCCCACATTGCGGAGGGCATCCTGAGCATCACTCCTTCCCTGAAAGCAGGTCTTGTCTTTTCCTCTCTCACCGGTGCAAGGTCAGCCTCTCCCAGGAGATCCAGCTCTGTCCTACTCGACCTGGTTTCCGCTGCCTGGCTCCCTCTCCTCAGCCTCTGTCCCCGCTGCCTCACCCAGTTGCTCAGATCCAGAGCAGAGCCTCTTGAAGAGGCCAGACCGTGCTCTCCCCACCCCAGCAGAGAGGGGCTCCAAGAGCACCTGGGTGATGGGCTCAAGGAACAGGCATTGATCATTAGAAGAAACCCTCTTCTCCCCCACATCTGGCCTCCGTGGTACCCCCTGGATTTCAGAGCAAAGTAGGGCGGCAGTGGAGGGGGAAGGACGCCAAGGGGCTGGAGGGAGCCCAAGCGGCAGAGATTGCTAGGGAGGGCAAGGGAGCGGTGCTGGGGACAGCACTCCCGTCCCCCCGCCCAGGCCCCCACACATCCCACCCTGGCCCAGGGACCTGCGTCTCAGGATGGAGTCCTGTGTGGCCCACCCCAGGCGGCTCCTGGAGCAGGGTCAGGAGCCCTCGCAGGAGGTGAGCTGGAGGCCAAGGATGAAGGCGCATTGGCTCAGAAGCGCCAGGGAGACCCTGCCAAGGGGAGATCCTGGGTGTGGAGGGGGGCACCTGCCAGAGGCTAGGGCTGGCGCCAGGAGGTGTGTGAGTGAGGGACTGAAGGGCCACGATCCCCTGGAGCCTCGGGGGGAGAGGGCTCGTTACGCTCCGACGGCCTGTCCCCCGAGGCCCCAGGGCCTGGCAGGAAGTGTCCAGGGACGCCACGGCCAGGGGTCTGCTCCTCCTCCCCTTCCCCTTGGGAACAGGGAACGGCCCACATTGTCCCAGGCCAGGACCCCCAGTGCGTCCCTGGTTGAGCCCACGTTTCCACACCACCTCTGCATAGCCGTCACTGTCCGTCACCACTCTCAGCGTTCTGAGGGCCTCCCTGCCAGGCCCTGACCATAGCACGGCCCAGTCACAGCCCCGCCAGCCTCCCGGAGGGCTTCCAGCCACACAGTCTCTAACACGTGTGCCTCACTAGGCACCTGCACCCCTGGGTGCCTCCTGGTCTTTCTCCAGACAGCTTAGCCAGGCTCCACGGTCCTCAACACCTTTCTCACCAGTGTCTGAGTCTTGTACTATCTGGCTCACTCCTGACGCCTGGACCAGTTAGGTCTGCTGTTGTGCTTCCCCTCCCCTTCCCCAGCCCCTGCAGTTGCCAAGGATGTCAGCAGAATCCCCTTGCTGACCTGTCCACCAGTTTCCCTCTTAGGTGCCCTTCCCCTTCCCCTTCCTTTCTAGATGGATCCCCCAGTTAGTTCGCACTTTCTCCCAGGCCACGTCATCCACTTCCACCCTTTGCTGTAACCAGTGTGTCCACGAATGCCACATGTCAGGCCAAGCCAGTCTCTCCTGAGCTCCAGACCTCTGCTGGGGTCTCCACACATGCTCTCCTCCCCCAGTCCCTCACACACCAGAGGCCTTGGAGTCCCCATCAGCTGCTCCATCTTTTCACCTGCATGGCTCACACGTCACCAACTCCCAGCATTAACCCAGGCCTTTCTCCTCATTCCCCAGCTACCTCTGATCCCAGACCTTTCATGGTCTTGCTCAGGACCTCTTGCCTGGCTTCCTAATTGTTAGCCTTGACTCCTGGTACCTAGCTCAAAGCCAGGAACACAATATGCATGGCGGAAAAAAATGCTACAAAACAAGAGCAACGTGATGTGTCACTCTCAGGCTTGACTGCCGGTCAACCCAGTGGTGCCAACAGGCAAGAAAAAGCCCACCCCAGCCCTGGCCTCTGCCTGGAACTTTCTGCCACTACACTCACGCAGGGCAGGTCTAGGCCTGAGGCCTCCTGCAATCTAAGAGCCTCATAGAGGGAAGTGACCCTCAACAGGAGCACAAACGACACAGGCTGTGAGCATCATGGGGCACCCTCTCTGCTCTCACTCCAGCCCTAACTTCTCACTGCCCGCACTAGCTCACGGCTCCAACCTTGACACACTCCAGACACCCCTGGGCCCCTCCTCTGTGACCCCTTCCCACTCCTCCAGTGGAGTTCATGGCTCCTGAGGCCCTGATCACGTCTCCCACAAACACACTTCACAGGTCCACAACCAGTGAGGACCTCCTCAAGGACGGAGCACATCCTGGCCCCTGTGTCCTGCACTGGCCAGCACACAACAGGATCCAGTTTCAAAAGGGCAAGTCCTGTTGGCCTTGAGGCACCTGCAGTCACGTCAGGCTCCAGCCAGACTCCTGGATGTGAGCAGGACAGGGCTCACAGCGGGTCCCCCAGGCGGGGTTTCTCCATCGTAGCAGAAATGTGCATCTTCTGTGGGATGATAACTAGTGATCCCCTAAAGAAACTGTCTGAGACCACAGCACACCGCACATCAGAAGTTCTGAGAAGTACTGCTGAAAAGAAACCTTGTCAACTTTGTGTCCAAAGCTATTTCACCATGAATCTTTTTAGGTAAAATCAGATGTGCGGGGTCAGACAGGAATAAAACTGAGAGCCAGATCAGAACTGAGTATTGCTGTGGGGCTCAGAGACAGGCAGCCCTGAGGACACAGGCGGGATTCAGATCCAACCACGGGGTCTGGAAGACAGAGGGAGCTTAGAGCGGATGTGGGGCTCTGCAAAGATGCTCTGCTTGTCAGGCTAGACTGAGAGCTAGAAGCATAGAGACAGAGCTGGTCTGGGATCACAGTTTCAAGCAGCCAAGTCCATGGGCCTTCCGGATGCATTTCCACAAGTTACCAAGCTTCAAGGCCTTGACGTAAGGGATAACCTCTCCTTCCCCTTCTGAGATCTCTTTAGATCTCCAGGCCACAGAGTGTCTTGTGGCTAAAGGGACACAGAGCCTGGACTGAGCTGTCAGTGGAGAAGGTGGACAGAGCGAGTACTTCTTCCCTTGTGGTGTCTCTCTGGTGAGGAGACGGGCAGGCCTGGGAGGGAACATATGGGGGCCAGGCGACAAGGCTCGGGGGTGTGACCCACCAAATGGCTGTGGCAACTGCCCTCGAGCTTCAGCTAGGATCAGTCCCAGAAGGAAATAGCCCCACCTGGACCCCAGAACTTCCTACATTTGGGACATGTCTCCAACAGACAGTGTCAGCAGCAGTTTTGTTATGACGTGAGAAATGAGGGCCACACTCTAGCCACTGCTGGCTGCAAAGCAAGAGCTGCCGAGCAGCCCCAGTAGGCAACACAGCCACTGCAGCCACACAGGGGGCTGACTGCATGTGGCCACAGCATCTCCTGCTCAGCCACCCGCCAGTGGCCGGAAGTAGAGGGCAAGGCAGTGGGCCCACTCCAGAAGGCCGTGGTTTCACCCAGGGCTGAGGGCAAGAAGGAGACACAGGAGGGAGGAAGGAAGTGTGATCAGGAGCAGAAGGGAACACAGAGGGAAGTGGGGAAGGAAGGGCAGGGCACACAAGGGGTTAAGGCCAGCGGGCCGGCCAGGTGGCACTGACTGGGCTCAACTGTAGTGACTTCAGAATCCATATGCTGTTTGTTATACACCGGTTGATAAACAAAGGTGCTGGTCTATAGAACGAACACACGTGCATTTCTGCATGAGGGAAATCATTGTTCAGTTGTGACCCCATGGACTACAGCACGCCAGGCTTCCCTGTCCTTCACCATCTCCTGAAGTTGGCTCAAACTCAAGTCCATTGAGTTGGTGATGCAATCCAACTATCTCATTTTCTCTCACCCCCTTATTCTCCTGTCCTCAATCTTTCCCAGCATCAGGGTCTTTCCAGTGTGTTGGCTCTTCGCATCTGGTGGCCAAAGTATTGGAGCTTCAGCTTCAGCATCAGTCCTTGCAGTGAATATTAAGGGCTGATCTCCTTTAGGATGGACTGGTTGGATCTCCTTGCAGTCCAAGGGACTCTCAAGAATCTTCTCCAGCAATACAGTTTGAAAGCATCAATTCTTTGGTGCTCAGCCTTCTTTATGATCCAACTCTCGCATCCACATATGACTACTAGAACAACCACAGCTTTGATTATATGGACCTTTGTCAGCCAAGTGATGTTTCTGCTTTTTAATACATTGTCTAGGTTGGTCATAGCATTCCTTCCAAGGAGCAAATGTCTTTTAATTTCATGGCTGCAGTCATCGCCCGCAGTGATTTTGAAGCCCAGGAAAAAAAAAAAATCTATCACTGTTTCCATTTTTCTGTATCTATTTGCCATGAAGTGATGGGACTGGAGGCCATGATCTTCATTTTTTGAATGTTGAGTTTTAAGCAAGCTTTTTCACTCTCCTCTTTCACTTTCATCAACAGGCTCTTTATCGCCTCTTTGCTTTCTGCCATTAGGGTGGTATCATCTGCATGTCTGAAGTTGTTGACAGTTCTCCTGGCAATCTTGATTCCAGCTTGATTCCAGCCAGCATTTCACATGATGTACTCTGCATATAAGTTAAATAAGCAGGGTAACAATATACAGCATTGACTTACTCCTTTCCCAATCTGGAACCAGTCTGTTGTTCCATGTCTGGTTCTAACTGTTGCTTCTTGACCTGCATACAGGTTCCTCAGGAGACAAGTAAGGTAATCTGGTATTCCCTGGTATTCCCATCTTTTTAAAGAATTTACCATGGTTTGTTTTAATCCACACGGTCAAAAGCTTTAGTGTAGACAATGAAGCAGAAGTAGATGGTTTTCTGGAATTCCCTTGCTTTCTCTATGATCCAATGGATGTTTGCAATTTGATCTCTGGTTCCTCTGCCTTTCCTAAATCCAGTTTGAACATCTAGAAGTTTTTGCTTCACGTACTGTTGAAGCCTAGCTTGAATGATTTTGAGCATTACCTTGCTAGCATGTGAAATGCGTGCAACTGTACCGTAGTTTGAAGATTCTTTGGCATTGCCTTTCTTTGGGATTGGAATGAAAACTGACCTCTTCCAGTCCGGTGGCCACTGCTGAGTTTTCCAAATTTGCTGACATATTGAGTGCAGCACTTTCACAGCATTATCTTTTAGGATTTGAAATAGCTCAGCTGGAAGTCCATCACCTCCACTAGCTTTGTTTATACTAATGCTTCCTGAGGCCCACTTGACTTCACACTCCAGGATGTCTGGCTCTAGATGACAAGGCAAGAATACAAAGAACTGTACAAAAAAGGTCTTAGTGACCCAGATAACCACAATTATGTGGTCACTCACCTAGAGTCAGACATCCTGGAACGTGAGGGGAATTACTGCACATTAACACTGTGTCTGTCACCAGAAGGGGTTTAATGACAGAGACTCCAGATTATAGTGGACAAAGAGCAGGGCTTGAGGTCAGATGCCACCATTTACTGGCCGGAATGGACCTCCTTAGAACCTCAGTTGTATTGTCTGGAAAATGGAGGTTACATTAGTATCCATCTAACAGAAAGGCAGTGAAGACGAAGTAACATGACTTGGTCTCTTCCAGTGCAGAGCATGCTTATAATTTTCCCATAAGGACTCTAAGAGTCCACCTGCTGACCTGACAGAGTACCTGGTCACCCTCACTATTTCACAAGGGATGAACTGAAGTTCACTGAGGCTAAGTGGTTTGTCCAAGACTACAAACTCAGATGCAACCTGCTGAGGGTTGATATCCAGGGCCATCTGACCCAGGCCGATGTCAGGGAACAAGGTGAGTTGCTAAAGCTGATGAATGCCGTGGCACGAGGGAGTCCCCTATTTCAGGCTTGCTAGCACCTGGTACCTCTAGGAATATCACCCGAGTCCCCTTTGGATACCACCCCACCCCCACTTTAGCACCTGTCCAGTAGCTGGGCTGACCACAAGCCCTGACCTCTAAGACAGCATATGATGCAGGCCTGGCCAACAGCAGCCCTACATCTCCCTGACTCGAGTGACCATTTCAGGGGACACAGGGAACCCACATGAAGCCAATGGGAGCCTGGGATTTTGCAGGAACTCCTGAGAGAAAGAGGCTCACTCTGCCATGGGCCTGTAGAGCAGATGGAATATAAAATCTGGAACAGCTGGCCTTGCCCCAAACCCCACATCCAAAGGAAACACACACAGGTCCTGATGCAACCCGGAGCCACTGGACGAGAGAGCCTTGCCACGACAAATGGAAAATGCTGAAGACGATCATGGGAGGCGTGGCAGGAGGTTCAGCTGAGAGACCACGTCCTTCAGCCCCACGGGAGCCCACGGAACAAAGATGGGACCTGGGCTGCCCTGAGCGCAGCTCTGGGTCTCAACAGCCAGCAAACCTCAACCAAGTGTCTCTCCTGTGGCATCTGTCCTAAGCTGCCTGCCTAGACCTCAGATCACAAAAGACAGCGCTTGCATTTGGCAGATGTTTTATTAAGGCCTGCATTGTGCCAGGCATGGTGCTACCCACTGTCAATGGCCTTAATTTTCATCAGGACCAAGGGGCACAAAGGAGTGGAGGGGCTGGTGGAGGGAGGAGAAGCAGAGAGTGAAGATGGGGGCTGGTCCAGGCTGCATCAGGGAACCCCCACCTTCAGGGGTCTATTCCTGAGAGGCCTGGGCTGCTCACTCCAACTGGACACCCCAGGCCACACCCGTAACACCCTCTCTAAGGGCACTTTAAACATTGTCCTGGTAGGAATAAGGCTTTCACATTCAACTGGGAGTTGGAAGAGGTGAAAAGTGGGGAGGGCCCCAGAGCCAGCCCGGGATGACAGGAGCTGGAGGGTAGCTCCCCAAACCACTTAGGAGAAGCATCACTAGTTTCCCAAGCCCCCACCTATCTTTTGAGTCCTTAGCCGGGAAAAAGGTAGATTGGACAAGCCCTTGTGAGTAAGACCTGGATCCCCTCACTGCTTTGTGGACTCTGCCTTCCAAGGCTGGCAAGAAAGACTCACTAGGTTGGTCACATGGTGGCAAGGAGGAGGAGTCAGGAGGTGGTACCCGACGTGATACCACAAAGCTAGAAGTGGGGGAGAGCCGCCAGGGCGCAGAAGGCAAAAGCAGACAAGGGTTGACTGGGGGTGACCAGTTCTGACTCAGACCAGCTCTCCTACCAGCATCCATGGAGCCCACAGCCCCAAGGAGGTCCTCTCTGGGGTAGACTCCTGGGAATGAGGTCCTCAAGGGAAGAGCCAAGGGATGAGCCTGGAGGCTGTGACAGCTGACTCCGAGCCAGAGCAGCCCCCCAGCCCCTCCCCCATGCCCAGAGCACCACGTGGCCTCTCTAAGTCCCCATCTTGTGTAGGCGGTGGGTGGGGAGGCCAGAGGAATGAGTAAGGTACAGGGAAGAAGCAGATGGAGGTGCAGAGAGAGAGGATGCTTTCCATCTAATAATGGCTTCTTAATGCACTCTGAAAATCACGCACAGGAATCGGTATTTGAGGGACTCTGAGGCAGTGCTGAGAGACAGAAATGTTTCTGAGGCAGAAAACAGGAAATTGGTGGTGAGTCTTAGCAGGAAAAGGATCCAGTGTACTCTTAAGTCTCAAAAGATGGTACCAACTGCATGGGACAGCCACATGGCCACAGAGAGGATGGAGGGGTTGGTAGTGGTTTGCACAGGGCACCAAGAAGTCAAACAGCTGGGGTTGGGGGGCAGCGACAACTTTAGAGTGGACCACAGGAGGACCCTTAATGGTAGAGGCACCTATGGTCGAGAGAGAGTCCTTGGGGGTCCGGGGGCACAGAGCCTCAGGGGGCTGTGGAGGTGCTCACGCCCAGCCTTCACTGCCAGCACCAACAGGGATGCAGAGAAGAGCACCTCTGACATCTCAGGTCCCTGAAAGAGCCTTGGGTCTCAGACAGACAAGGCCAATAAAGGACAGAGGGGTGGACAGGAGAGCACAGGGCAGGGTGTCACGGACAGGTGACAGAGGGGACGGGATGGGCGGCGGGGGGGACAGAGCCACAGAAGGACGGGAGGAGGGCGGGGCGGGGCGGACGGGACAGGACCCTCCCCACTGCCCTGCTCACCGAGCTGCCGCGATGGGAGACTTCTTGGCGGGGTCCAGCAGGCCGCCCAGGCCGCCGGCCGGCTCCTCCCCCAGGGAGCGGGTGTCTTTGTTCAGCTGCTGCAGGCGCGAGCTGAGCTCAGTGATCACAGTTGGCTTGTCGTCTTCGGGCCCAGGGAGCCCCCGGCTCTCGACGGGGTCCCCCCACAGCTTGGACCTTCTCTGGAAGAGGTAGCGAGGGCGAGCAGGCCCGGCAGCAGAGGCCAGCCCGGCGGTGGCGGCGTGGTGCTGCTGAGCCATGAGCTCACTGTCGGAGGACTGCTTCAGCAGCGGGTCCCTGAAGGTCACCGGCCCCTTCCCCAGCGGGGACTTGAGCTTGGGCTTGGGAGGCACTGGTGGCTTCTCGAGTAGAAAAGTATGTCCGTCAGCGAAGGAGGTGTGGGTGTCCGTGAGTTCCCCACTCTCCGAGCTCAGGGTGGACATGCTGGACACGGTGGAGATGGTGCTCGTGGTCTCCAGGTGGGGGTCGCTGGAGCTGCGCGTGTCGGCCTCCTCTACCCCCGAATCCGCCGCGGACTCCGGGGCGGGCGGCGGCTCGGTGCTCGGCTTCCCTGAGGCCGGGCCTGGCACCGTGGTGGGCGAGGGGCCTGGGCCGGGGAGTGGCGTGGCCAGCAGGACCCCGTTGGCAAACTCTTCGGGAGGCGGCACAAGTCCGATGCGGGCCAGCTCCTCTCTGGTCTCCTCGTCGCTGGAAGACAGCTGGGCTGGCGGCAGGTTCACAGCGAATACCAGCTCCGGCTCCTCCTCGGAGCTGCCCTGGCCGGGCCCGGAGTCAGCGGGGGCACTGCCGGGGGGCTGGGCCCGGGGGCTCGGCAGGGGCTCTGTGACCACAGCGGACTGTGTGGGGGCCGGGGCCAGCTCCGGGGTGCCAGGGCGCTGCTCTTCGGCCCCCAGCCCACTGGGCTCCTGCCCGTTGCTGGTGGCGTGCACGACGATGAGGCCGGCGGGCCGCTGCAGGGACGTGTCCAGGACGCTGAGGATCATGGATTTCTTGTCCTCCGGGGACTTGCGCTCCTCCCGGGGCACCTTCTCGGGCTCCCTCCGCGCAGGCACAGGAACCCAGGCTGGGCTCCTGGGGGAGAAGGCTGGCGAGGCCAGAGGCCCTCGCTCCGAGTCCCGGGCCTGCACATCTACAAACAAGGGCCCGGGCCGGTCGGTGTCGGGGCTGTGCACAGGTGTAGGGGACCGGGAGGGCGCCTGGGACGCCAGAGCCCGCTCGCGAGCCGCCAGGGCCAGGGCCAAAGGCGAGCTGGGGTCCAGAGGTTTGCCGGTGAGCGGGTGGATGAAAGTGGAGCCGGAAGGCCCAAGGCTTGGGCCGCTAACCAATGGCTTCAGAGCAGAAACTGGGGAGGGCAGCAGCAGGTCACGGCCGGTGGTGGTGGCGCCGGTTCCCAGAAGGCGCTCATCGATGGAGCGGGAGGGCTGCAGGGAGGGCATGTCCGCGGTCGGAGCGCTGCCCTCGATGGCACCCACAGACAGGAACACGGTGGAGCGCCGCCGCTCCTCCAGCCGCCGGTCCTTGCTTGGGGCCGGGCCGCCAAACGCCAGCCCGGGGCCGTCTCCGGGGCCGTAGTCGAGACCGCTGGGCCGCGGCCCGCGGTGCGTCGGGGAGGGCTCCCTGGCGAAGCTGCCGACGCCCGGGCCGGGGCTGCCCACGGCCAGGGCCGCGCGCTCCTGCGCATCCTCCACCTGCAGCTGCTTCACCAGAGGGCTCTTGCGGCGCTGAGGTTTCGACGGCGCAAAGAGGCTGGCGCTGAAGGCGCCCAGGTTGGCGTAGGGGCTGTCGGGGCCCGGCGGCCGTGGCCGCCGCTTGGGGCGTTCCGGCGGGGTGGCCGCTGGCGGGGGCCGAGAGGCGTCGGCCGCCTCGGGCGCCGAGTCCTGCAGGATGATCATGGAGCGCGCGCGCTTCTGCCGCTCCGGGTAAGGCAGCGGACCCAGGGCCGCGCCTGAATCATACAGGCCCGGGGCGCCCGCGCCCAGGCGTGCCTCCAGGCCGGGTTTGAAGCTGGAGCGCACGGTGTCGTAGGCGCGGCCGGGAGGCGGAGGTGGCGAGAAGGCAGGGGGCGGCCCAGAGTCAAAGTAGTAGGGGGCGGGAGGGGGCGGCGGCGCGGTCTGCGGAGGGGGCGGGATGCCACGGCCCTCGCGCACCGTGTCCTGCATCGACGTGCTCCTCGGGAAGCGCCCCTCCAGCAGGGACGCCAGCTTCTCGTCCTCCCCTGCAGACAGAGGCCCTGGTGAGCCCAGCCGTGGCCCCGAGGGCCAAGGCCTGCGAGTAGGCCCCTCCGGACCCGGGGGCCTGCCCTCCCCCCACCCCCGGGGGCAACCCAGATCCCGGCGCAAAGGCGTCTTCAACATCTGCTAGAGCTGCTGGCCTGCCCGCCGGAGGACGGAGTCAGGGTGGGCGTGGGCACTAGGGTTACAGAGCGGAGGGAGGCTCAGGGAGACACGGAGAGCCCAGGGCAGGGGGTCTGAGCAACGTCCTCAGTCTGGACTGGTCCCGGAAGGCCAGGCTCTGCACCTCAAGCCGGGTGTCGGGTTGGTAGGGCTCCTGCGGACTGGGGAGAGGGATGGGTTCAAATACAGGGGAGAGGAGGGCCCAGCGGCAGAGGCTCTGAGAGAAGACTCCAATTCTGACCCATGGACAGGGCCCAAAGACAGCAGCCCCGCGCCACCCCCACCCCAGCAGTGGGGACAGAACTGCAGAGAAGGGTGAGGGGTGGTTGGAGCAGGCCTTCCTGCCCAAGACTGAGCAAGGCCTCCTCTCAGAGCCACCAGCAGCGGAATAAGCAGGTGTCACTAGGAGGCCCTGGTGGCACCCGGGGTTGGAGGAAGGGAAACAGTCAGATATGAGGGGGAACTCTCCCAAGCAGGAGTGATTCACTGCAGGCAAGGGGGCAGCAGGACTGTGGCCAGGAAGAGGGAGCTGATGCCCGGGTGAGTGGTGCTCTGTGAAGAGACAGGTCCAAAGAGGCTCCATCCTAGCGACCGATGGGCACTGGGCTGGGGGAGGCTGCCAGGAGGTCACCGCCACAGCCCTTGTCGTTCAAACACTAAGTCGTGTCCAATTCTTTGCAACCCCGTGAACTGCCATAGCCCTAGTGGCAGAAATTCGGGAAGGCTGGGCAGAGGAGAGATGGCAGGCTGAGCGCCTGACCCACGTTCCAGTCTGACTCCTTACTGGCTGTGTGACCCTACGCCAGGCCCTGAGCCCCTCAACGCCCCAGTTCTCTCATGGGCAACACAGAGTTAAAATGAACCCTACCTCCTGCCTCACTCCGATGTCATCAGGGTCTGTGCAAGAGCAGGGCTGGAGCACGCTGGGCCCCCACTGTCCTGCCGCCTCGCTAGAACCTGGCAGGACCTCCCAAGTGCCCCGCGTACAGTGTGGACACGTGTGCCGCAGGTGTGCTCAGTGAGGCTGCAGGCGTAAAACAGCCCAGTCCAAGGAGAGTGGGAGAGCGGCCCTCAGAGCTGACACACGGGGCTCTGGGAAGACTCCTTGGGAATCTACACCTGGCCTCGCTCAGGGCTCTGCCACTTCTGTGCAGACCACCTGCTCCCCACCCACCGCCCCCTCTGGCCGCCTGTGGCGCTCTAGCAGTCCTCCCACACAGTGCTATCCGCCTGTGTCCACATGAGAGCACAAGGGGCGTGGGGTGGGGCTGGGGGCTCTTGTGTACGATAAGGCTTGAATTCCAGCTCTGCCAGTTACTGTCTGATGTTTCTTAACCTCTTGACACCTCAGTTTCCTCATGGCTGGAGATCTGCCCGCTCCCACGGAAGTGTGACGTGGAGCCATTTAAAGCTTATTGCACAGGGCTGAGCACCCCCAGAAGCACCCCAGGAAGGCAGCTAAGATCGTCATCACCATCACCATCATCATTTTTAGGTCTGCCTTCCACCCCCACTGCTGGACACAGATTCTGGGCCAGGTTCGGCCTGGGTCTCCTCCCCGCCACATTTCTTGTGTGGCGTATAAACGCAGCTCAACACCCACCCACTTGTGCACGAGCTGGAGCCACGCGGGACAAGCTAGTGCTCCTGGAGGATGCAGAAGGCTTGGCACACCACGTTCTAACCCAGGGTGAAAACAAGTCACTTGCCTTGGGGTGAAAATGGGACTCTGTTCTGATGCAGAGCAGGTGGGGCCCTCTGCCCAAATAATAACGGCAGGCATTTCTCCAGCATTCTCTGTGCACCATCCTCATGATGCAGGACCTACAGCTACTATCTGCATGTGAGTACAGCCCTCTGGGTGAACCTCAGAGTGGCCTTAGGAGGTAGGTACTAGAAGGTCCTCATGTTTACGGGTCAGGACCCTGAATTTCAAGGACTGAGATGTGTGCCCAGGGTCACATAGACAGGACAAAGGGTTAGGAGCCCCAGAGTCTTGACACCTCAATCAGTGTTCAAGTGAGTGACAGGTGGCAGGCTAGGGCATGGAGGATTAAAGACAAGCTCCCTGTGGACTGAGTTCAGGAGTGTCCAGGAAAGGAAAAGCTGGCAATCTCCACTGAGAGGTTCACAGCCTGAAGGACAGGCACTTAGATCTGGACCTGCGGGGGTCAGTACTGGGACTGAGTGGGGCTGAGGGACAGGTCATCCAGCCAGAGTGAGGGTAGGTGGGTAACAGTGCGTGTCGGAGCCAAGTCAGAAGGAGACAGAGAAACATCCCCAGATGAAGCAGCAGAGGATGGACTAGGGCCGGGAGGCAACGCGGAGCCCACAGAGGATTAACGCTAGCAGATGCGAGGTGATACCCCCTCTGGCCAGAGAGGTGGACTAGAGGGTAAACAAAGGGTGAAGCTGGGGCAGGTGGTCAAGGGGAGACCCAAGCTGCGGTCTTCAGAGACTGAGGCACAAGACAGTGAGGCCTGGCCAGGTAGGGCTGTAAGGTGTATGAGGAAGCACACCACTGCTAATTTGGTGGGGCATCCAGAGAATAAGGAGGAAAACACAGAATGCCCAGGGAGGTGAGGGGGATGTGCTTCTTGGCTCCAAAATAGCTGCAGTCTCACGTGCCCTCTTCTCCAACCTTCCACCTACAGAAACGACCACAGCAGTCTCTGAAGGACCACTGCCATCAGCAACTCATCCCATTACCTCCCAGAAACCCCCAGGCGTCCTGCATGTCTGAGCCCAAACACATAATCCCCAGCCTTCCTTAACACACAAGCATGACTGGTCCTCTCTAGTAAATATGCCTGCATACCTACCATGCAACTGCTGAGCTGGGCTGTCTGCAGACATGTCACCTCCCCCAACTGAGTCCCCAGACCCTGCCCAGCATCAGCTTAGAGTATTATCAGCAGGGGCCCTGGGGTGAATAAGGGACTGGATTTGCAATCAGTTTGCAGCTGATTGGCCAGATGAGTGAACAGAAGACAGGCAAGGCAGCTGTGTGACCCGGGTCACGTCATTTTTCCTCTTTGCCTCAGTTTCCTCACCTGCAATCTAGAGGTACTGAGAGTGTTATCTCGGGAAGGCTACTGTAAGTATTAAATGAACCAGTGCATGTGAGCCCAGTGCTGCAGTAAGTACTGACGAGGCATTTGCTCTGCTGGGGACTGTGAGGTACACAGGAACAAAGGGATGGACAAGTAGACAGGTCAGTGGGTGAACAGATGGATAGAAAACTGGACATGTTTGTAGGTGGATGGATGGACAGGTGGGGAGGTGAGGGGGACCAGATGCCTAGAAGGAGGAATGGTGGGTAGGGCTTCTTAGATGACCCAGCCCAGGGTCAGGAGAGGAGATGGCCAAGGGTGATGGGAAATGAGACCCCACGGGGACAGGTGCCGAAGGCAAAGAGGCTGACACAGCCTTGAGAAAGACCCACACCCTGCAGGGGAGAGATGGAGACTGAAAACTGAGGGGGAGACGGCAACTGTCCTTGAAGTCCTAGAGAGGAAAGTTTCAAGGAGGAGGGAGCAGGAAAATCAAGTGTGTCCACTGGGAGGAATCCCCTGGTGGGAACAATTTCAGTTTTAAGTATGGACAAGGCTGGCCTGCCTCAGGCCAACAAGCAGGTGGGGAGACAGGGACAAGTAGGGGGACTTCTGGAGAAAACTGCCGTGAAGGAGAAGAGAGACGTAGAGCAGTAGCTGAAGCCCTGGAGATGGGGAGGAGGTAGGTTCAAGGGGAGAGTAGCTTTAGCATCAGAAATGTGACATGTGCTCGGGCTGCAGGGGGCACAGCCAGGCAGGATACAGGACAGCCCGGGACAGGGACGCTGGCGTCTGCGGGAGGGCCGGACGGGGGTGCCCGCTGGCGGGGAGGGACAGGAAGAAGCCTCAGGGGCATCTTTCAGCAAAGTGTCTCTTGGTTGGGTGAAGGACTAACACCCCCTCACCCCCATATATGTCCACAAACAAATGAGATTCCTGGGCTGCTGCCAGGGAGAGGCAGGACTTGGAGAGAAACGGTCAACCTCAGCTGAAGGGTGGGGAGAGACAGGGGCCTCCGGCCCAGCACCCACTCCAGCCCCCACCCAGTCCTCCAGCCCCATGCAGCCCCCAGCCCAGCCGTACCTACAGACTTGGTCCGTGGAATCCCCTTCCGCAGGGAGCCTGGCAGCTTCTCCGGGCCTGGGAGGCCCTGGCGCTCAAACAGTGACTGTGAGAGTTGGAGGGGGCAGGGGTATATGGAGGTTCTAGAGCACTGGGGTCCCTAGTTCCCCATCCAGCCCCACCCATCCTCCTCCTAAGCCTGAGATCAGACCCCCCCATGTGCTAATTCCAGCAGCCCTGGTGCCCTTGGTGGCTGACACAGAAGCCAGAGCCAGGTCCTGCCTCCGAGGAGCAGGGGCAGAGCTGTGGGACCCAGGCAGCCCTGGGCAGGGTTCTTGCAGACGGGGCCAGAGCAGGCAGGGGGCCTCGGTGAGGCTGGGGCAGGGGGGTGCGGGTGGAAACAGCCCAGAAGTGGGCGGTGGGGGACAGAGACATACCATGCTGTGACCTCAGCTTGGCTGGGGTCCTTGCTCTAGGGGGCACAGAGCATGCCTAAGGCAGGAGGCATCAAGCACCACAGCCAGAAGGGTGAGGACTCAGCACGCGTTGAACTGTGGCTGTTCTGGGGGCTCAGCTGGCCCCCAGTGTCTTTGGAAGAGGCTTTGGGGTCCTTCACTCCCACCCCTGAAGAGTGGAGTCCAAATGAGGGACCCTCACCCTCCAAATGCACAAGCAGCGGGGAGGGGACACAGCCCCTGTGCCCCACCCACGCCCCTGCCCCCGCTGCCGGGCGGGCTTACACTGATCTCAGCAGGGGTGATCCTCCGACTAGTGGGCCGCTGTTTGACGGTGGCCGCTCTCGAGTCCGCATCCGCGATGTCCGGCCTCAGTGCCGGTTCCGCGGCGGCCGCCAGGATCTCGTCCAGCTTCTCTGCACAGCCAAAGAGGTGCCACCTCAGCCGCGGGGCCCCTGAACCTGCCACAGCCCTCTGCAGCCCCAGACACAGCCTCCCCCAAAGCTGGACCTCCCGGGGCTGCTGACAGAGGCCACCTGGCCCGGCCTGGCCTGGCCCTCACTCCCCAAGGCATGCATTCCTGACCCACGACAGGAGGCCTGGGACTTGTGTCCCACCTAAGCCCCGCACACGCCAGAACCAGCCCCCACTCCAGCCTGGCCTCTCCCCTCAGGGACGCTGCAGGTGACCCCATGAATGCCACTCCAGGAAAGCCTGGCTGACCATGACGGGGAGAACCACAGCAGGGGCAGTACTGTTCAGAGCCAGAGACTTCCTGAGTTTCCCAGTTTCCTGTTGCCCTTGCGTTATTCCCGTCTGTACCCTCACTGCACTGAGAGAAGCAGCAGCTCCAGATCAGACCCTAGTGCACAGCCGGCATCCAAAAGGAATGTGCACAAACCAAAACCAGGGTGGGGGTAAGGGGTGGTTCACTGCCCCAGGCTAGAGACCTAAAGCATAGCTCTATGCAGAGGAGGAGGCCCCAGAACCTACAACTCAAAAAGCAGCTCCATCTAGGGTGGGAGGTGCTAAGAAGAGGCTATTGGGAAAGGCAATGCTGAGGGGCTTCCAGCAGCCCCTCAAAAAGCTGCCCCAGAAGCTAGGAGGGAGAAGGACCAGCCTGGGGCTGAGGCCTAAAGCAGGTGCCCTCGGGAGGCATTCTTTTCAAATCTGTCATGAAAGAAAAGCGTTGCTTGCTCGTTTTTCTTAAAGCTATTTAATGTTTTTGAAAGCGGTAGTTTTGATTAACAACATGACTTGGAAACTGTTAAACAAGTGTGTCTGAATGATGGCGGAGGGTCCACATAGGGCCAGGACGCGGGACACAGCAGAAGGGAAGGCAGCGCCACTGTCTACCCCGCTGCCACCTGGCCTGCCTGTCCGTAGCCCCGCTGAGGCACACCTATCACTCGGCCTCCAAACCTCCGAGCCCCAGCCCCCATACAGGAGCACACACCTGGTTATGACTAGTCCGCTGATGCCCCAAGGGCTCTAGCGGGAGCGCGGTGGTCAACCACACCGCCTCCCAGCACTGCTCAGCAACTGCCATAGGGGCGGAAATAAACTCCTCTGAGACGTCCAGTTCCATCCTGTATACTGACTGTCCTGACCTAGTCTCTTTGTCACTTGATTTCCTGATCTGATAAAACAGGCATAAAAAGGTACCCGCTTCAGCGTCTGCTGTGAGAATTAGCACATACGGCCGAAGTACTGCAGCTGTGCCTAGCTCAAGGCAAGCACTAAGGATATACTCTCTACAATCCTTCTTGTCTCTGTACCTCACCTCCCCAAACAGCCCGTGGGGAGAAGAGAGCAAATAGCCATCCGTGCCTGCATGCATCCAGCCTAGGCCCCAAATAACATGGAAGTTCAACAAATGCTGGAGTCACCAGCAAAACACACTTTTATCTGCAGACCAGCCCACTAGGCCTGTGCACAGCTCTCAGCATCCCCAGGGGCAGTGGGGGTCAGAGGGGCCTTCCTTTTGCTTCTGCAATGAATTGAGTGATTTCCCTTTGGAAGCTGAATCCCCATCACCACTATTTGCTAAGTCCCTTGAGGCTCAGCTGGTAAAGAATCCAGCTGCAATGTGGGAGACCTGGGTTCGTATCCCTGGGTTGGGAAGATCCCTTGGAGAAGGAAAACAGCTACCCACTCCAATATTCTGGCCTGGAGAATCCCATGGACATGGGTCGCAAAGAGTTGGACACGACTGAACGACTTTTACTTTCACTTTTCACTTGGTGACTTCCAGGGTGAGAAGAGACTACATCCCGCAACAACCACAGGCAGAAGACACAGCTACTGTCTCCACTTCACCAGGAAGAATCTGAAGCTCTGGGGATAGGAGGTGCCCCAAATCATAGATCCAATAAGAGATCAGACATCACAACCAGATTATCCAAAAACCGCAGACATAACGACATGAGCAGAGAGAAAATATTTCCATGTGACACATAGGGCACATCCCTGAGCTGGGTATTTACAGGCTGCATCTCTAGGTCCAGAAGAACTCAGTTCCAGAGACACAAAGCAAGTTAGCAAAGCAAAACCACTGCCGGCCACCAGCAAGGGGGCCCGAGGCCAGACAAGACTTATTTTCAAAAGGAAAAGAACCAAGAATTCTGCAAACTACAAGCTGGTGAGGTTGACCACAATCCCCAACAAAATGAGAAAAAAATATATTCTTAAATAAATTACTTTAGATTCTTAAAGAAAAAAGAAATGAAGACCATTAGGAAACAGGCCCGCGGCCCTGGAACTGCTCACACCCACCGCCCACAGGCACACTGGGTGTGGGGACCGGACACGGCAGGGACACAGCTGGGGATGCATCTCTCTGAACCAGGACCCGAGATGGGATGAGGGGCCCTCGGAGCTGACAATCGCCACCACGTCCCCTACAGCTGAAAGCAGCACACAGGCCACACCAGAGCACCCTGGGAGCCCCGCTAATGAGCTGAGGGCAGAACCAAAACATTCCTAAAATAGCGTATGTGTCTGCCTCAAAGGTGTGAAGAAAAATGTCCCCAGATGAGACCAGGTCATCTGTTTTCTACCTGAAAATACCCTGGGGAAAGCACTTCACCTGGGACTGGGGCAAAGACAGCAGGAAAAGTCAAGAAGGCAAGATCACTGGTCACACGGAGAACCTGGGCTGAGACAGGTGAGTGCGCCCCAAGCACAGGGAACGCCCAGCAGACCCAGGAATGGGGGAGGCGGGGGCACACACGACCAAGCCCTCGCAGGCTCCGTCTAGCACAGATGACTGCGCCACAGACGGAGGTTCACGTCCACCTAACAGGTGGAGCCGGCAGACGCGGGAACTCAGTGCCCAGGCCCAGCCAGGCTGGGTACACGGACGTGCAGGAAGGAGGCTCAAAGGATGGGGGGGGCGGGGGGGGCACCCTGATGGGAGGAACAGGGTGCTGAAGGCCACCCAGCTGTGGGGCCCAGATCCCTGCCCTGAAAGGAGGTCAGCACTCGCCTGAACCCCACAACAGATCAGGGCAGAAACAGGCACAGGAGCCCGAGAAAACCACCCAAGCTGGGGCTGAGTGCCCCGCACCCTGCCCCCACCGGCCCAGCCACTCTGTCGCCCCAGGGAGCTTCTCGGCTGGGCCCCCTGAAGCCCCTCCTCCACTCCAGGCCTGGCACAGGCCGTGGCTTCCCCTGGGGGCTCTTCTGTCTCAGACTCCCATGCCCTCACACCGCCGCCCAGCCCGCCTGAGCCCCCAAGGCCTGTGGCTACGCTCACCAGCCCAGCCCAGCCGTCTGACCCTTCCCAGGTCCTTCTACTGTGCCCCTAGCAGCTCCCCAGGGAGAAGGCCGACAGGAGGGTACAGCGCAGGCTTCCAGACCCCCTGACTTGACACACCTTCCCTCGCCAGGGGTCAGGCAAAGCTGGGCCTGGGGGCACAGCAGATGACTCACCCCCTTTCCTTCTCCGAATGGAGGCTTGGAATCAAGAAACAGAGTAAATGGGGTGAGAGGCAAACTCTGTCCCTCAGCACCTGGGCTCCACCCCCCATCGCACCCCCTTCCCCATCCCCTCCCTCCCAGCCCATATCCCCGTCAGACTGTGAGTGGCACATCTACCCAAATGCCAGGCTGGTACAGGAAATTCAAGGTGGGAACACAAGCAGGGACAATGCTATGTGCATGCACACACACACGTGCTCACAAACACATGCTTGTGTACATCCACACACACATGCAGACATGCACACGTGAATGCACGACTAAATCATACTTGGTTGAATCAAACACTGGTTCAGAAAAAAGGCAAAACCTCATAAAAACCCACTTCAGACACCAGCAATGGTGCAATGGTCGCCCATGAGCATTCCTGAAGTATGTTTCCAAAACGGGCAGGTCAGTGTGTTTGCTGGACCATGGCCAGTCAGGGAGCATACCCTGGCACGGCACCTGCCCTGACATTCTCATCCCAAAAGAAAAAGGAACCCAGAAGTCCCAGGTTTCTCATGAGAAACAGGATGAACTGGAGGTGCTCCGGCCCCTCGGGGCCCCTCTGGCCTGGGCCCCCACTGACCTCTGCTGCCCCAGGATGTCCTGGGCCGGAGCTAGGCACTAACCACGTGGTGACTGAGAGGCCCTGCCCTCCTCCTCCTCCTCCCTTCTTCTCACAGGGAGAGTCCTTGCCCTACCCCTTCCTCTTAACCCAACTTCCACCAGCCTCCTCAGCCCCCTCTGCTGGGACAGCACCCCCAGGACACACCTCCCTTCCTCTTCCTCCTGAGGACCCTCTGAACAGCAAGGCACCACCTGGCCTGGGCCCCATCCTTGCCACCTGCTTCTTCTGCGGCCTCATATTTTCATTTCTTTCCATGTGTTCAGTCATCTTCTCAATAGTTTGCAGGACACCTAAGGGCCCTATCCGCCCTTGATGTTGTGACATAAAAGTAATGTGTTTATGCTGGCAAGGAACCCATGGGCCTTATTTCTACCTTTTAAAAGCACAGTGAATCATGGGATGATTGCTTAGGTACCTGAGAAGACCCTGATGCCAGCCTGGCTTCCTCAAACCATATCTGTCTAGAGAAGGTCAGCAAGTGGGCTGGCTCCCCAGAACACCTGTCTTCTGGGGCAGGACTGGTCTTCCTGTGCTCCTGTCCACCCAGGCCCTTCTCGGAATAGAACCACAGGAAGGGCCTGGGTCCAGTTCAGTTAAAACTGCGACCCCTCACTCAGCAGTGTGCATGGAGGCTCTGTGCGAAGCTGTCCCTTCCCCTTCCCCAGACTCTGTTCAGGAAAAGCTGGTGGAAGGATGCTGACCTCAGGCCACAAGAGTGAGCCCCTTCCCTCTGGAAGACGGGTCTACGGAGCCACCCTGTCAGAAGGCAGCAGAGGAAACACCCAGACCAGAAAGGAAGGAGGCTCTTCTTCCATGCACTGGTCTCTGCAGACAGCAGCAGCCCAGAAAGCAAAAGACAGTTCTTCTGTTTCAGCAGGGCAGAGTCCCTGAGTCCCTGGATGATAGACCTCAGGCTGTCTAAGCACCTCTTTGTGCAAAGCGGGGAGGGTCCCTTCTGAACATGCAGCTGACCAGGGCCTCTGGCAGGAGACTTCTGGGAACCACCCACCAAAGCCTAGTGTGGGGTCTAGCCAGATCCACTGCTGACTGGCATTGGTTTATTGATCGGTTTGGAGCCTCAAACAGTGTGATGGATCAGCTCCCCATGACTAGTCTCAGACCCTGTGACCCTGGGGCCCAGAGTCTGCCCACTTCTCTCCCTTACTCTTGAGTGAGTTTACTGGACACAGAATTCCAGGTGGAAAAGCATTTTGACTCAAGACTTTGAAGTTACTGTTCCACTGTCTTCCAGAATCTGCTGTTGCTGACGATGACTCTGCTGTCAGCCTGACCCCTGTTCCTTTCTAAGTCATCATTCTCTGGCAGTTAAGATTTTCCCTTTCATCTATGGTGCTGTGAACTTTTACTACCAGAACTTGTCACTTCACTGCTTCAGACTTAGACTCCTGCAAACTGGAGTCTCATATCCTTGTTCGATTTTAGAAAATTCTTAGTCATTTACTCTTCAAATATTGCCTCTTCCTCAATGTTTTTACCCTTTCCCCCTGGGACTTCATTTAGGCTGTCTGGTTTGTCCTCCATATCTCTTTTCTGCTTTTTGATAATTTTCATCTCCTTATTTTTCTGTGCTGAATTTTGGGTAATCTCAGATTTATCATTTAATTCAGTTTAAATTTAATTTAGTTTCTTCCTTCGGGTAGGTCAGTATACTTGTTCCCCAAGCATGGATTTTTAAAATCTCAGTGGCTAAACTTTGTTTCAGTAGAAGTTCTTTAGGAATCCTCTTAAAATCTGCTTATTTTTCTCACTGTCCTATTCTTGCCTTATGAGTTCCGTTGAATTTGGTGTTTAAACAACTTGAATTGTCTCTTTCACATTATTCTATGATTCCTAGTTTTTCTGATGCTAATTCCAGTTTGGGGCTTGGTTTTAGCTTTTCCACATCTCTTGGGTTTTGCAGGGGCATCCCTTGCCCTCGGGATCTGTATCTGTCCCAAGACCTCATGGATTATGGAAGCATCAGCTTCCTCTCACACTCTTAGCTCTGATTTCTCTCTTCATTTTTGAGAACTGGGAAAATTCCTCTCCCCTTCATTTTGAGTTGGCTATGTATTTTTAAAGTTTTGCTTTATTCAGAATATTTAGGGAGAAGGTCCTGACCACATCAGCTCAATCTATCTTGGTGGCCGTCCTCCACACTGAACTAAACTGCAGTCAAGAGTACCTGCTTGGCAGAGGGTGGCTCAGCAAAGGACTAGGGTCAGGGATCAGTCCATGAGGAAAGTTAGAAATAATTTTCGGGGACAGGTAAGGGCTCTTTCTATGGCTGGGGCAGAACCAAGCCTGAAACCAGGGCTGGGGCTCAGTTTAGAACCATGATCAAGCCCCTTCCTGTGCCCAGCACTGGGTCTCAGCTCATGTTAGGACCAGAGTGAGGGTCCTGCTATGGCTGGAACCAGACTAGGATTGAGTCCAGATTATAGAAGGATAGAGCATGTTAGCAGTCATGTATATTGGACCATGCGATGATGAAGATATTCATGGCCATATAAGTCAGGGCATGACCATTATTAACTGTCCATATGTCAGGACATGGTCATGTATTATCTGAACATGCCAATGATGAGGCTACTGATGGTCATCCTGGGACTGTGGCCCCCACACGCCCATCAAAGCCCCAACACACTCTTCTTTGCCTCCGGCCACTCATGAGGGCCTGTTCCATCATTGTAACAGCAATGTTCACGCGGCCCTGTGAGGTCAGCAGCTCACTGTAATTACCCTGCTTAGCAAATGCATAAGTAGGTGCTAAGAGGGTTAGGGAGGCACAGACAGACCACACATTTAGCTCCTGGAGCAAAGCTCAGGGCCCCCTTCTCACTTGGATGAAATGAAGGAGCAAAGTCACACTGGAGGCGTGGGAGACCAGGGGCGGCACATGCACATGCAGGCAAACACAGTGGCGGCCAGGCCCTGCCCCCCTGCCCCCAGACCTGGGCACCCCACTGTCCGTCTCCAGGCCTGTCACCCTGCCCCTCGGCCCCCAGTCCAGCCACACACCACCTCCCTCTTCAGCCCAATTCCCCAAGCACTCCAGCACCCACACATTTACCTCTGACCTATTCATACATCCGTCTGTCCATCCGTCCTCCCCTCTGTCTCTGCCTGAGTTTGGCCAGCTCCCCCCCGGCCCCCCACCCTGGGCTATCTGCCTTCCACCTGCCCCGCCGCTCACCAAGCTCCTCAAGCTCTGCTGTCATGGACTTGGAGCGCAGGGTCAGCGTTGTGCTGGGGGCTCTCTTAGGGGGCGGCGGGGCTGCAAAGAAGAGGGAGGCCTTGGACCTCCTGTCTAGCAGCAGGCAGCGTGGCGTGGCCAGGTGCAGGTGCCACCTGCGCTCCACCGCCTGGATCTCCTCGTACTCCCGGGAGGACGAGTCACACTGAGCCAGGATCTTGTTGAGGCTGCGGCTGGATGCAAACTTCTTCATGGTGCTGGGAGCTCGGCAGGGCTGAAGGTCAGGCTGGGCCAGGGCCACTGGGGCCTCAGGAGGCAGTCAGGGCCCCAGGGAGCTCACAGGCCCGCCAGCCCCGGCCCGGGACCCAGGCTGCAGTTTCAAGGGCTGAGCAGGGGACCCCAGAGCCATGGGGTGGGGGTTGGGAGGGGTCTCCCGCGAGCCGGGCTTCTGCCGCTCCAGGGCTCCCCCAGGCCCCGGAGGCCACTGCCCCTCAGGGGGCCGGGGTGTGGGCAGCCAGGCCAGGGCCTGGGCAGGGGCGGCGGGCGGCACAGCCCGGGCGGCGCCGGCGCGGGGAGAAGACGCTTTTCCTGTTCCCGCAGGTGCCGCCTCCCCCTTCCCTCCGACAATAAGCGGCGGCGGCAGCGTCAACCTCACAGTTGCCATGGCAACCCCGGCCTCCAGGCAGCTGCTGGCAGCGTTAGGAAGGAGGGCTCTTCCATGCCACGGGCTGGGGGGCACCGGGAAGGACGGGGCAGGGATCTCAGGAGGGCAACCTGGGGTCAGGGGTCAGAAGCTGGGACAGGGCTGGCCGTCTGACATCAGGGATGTGCGCCCAGGCCACGCACGTGGGTGTTCGCCTAGGTTCAGGCCCCTGAGGTCAGCAGCCTTGGCTGAGGAGAGGAGCGTAGGCCTGGGATCAAAGGTCTAAGGTCAGGGGACAGAAGCGGAACCCCAGCACTCACCTCTGCGTCGAGCCCCGTCCTCTTCCGGCTTCCTTGTCACTGACACCACCTTCATGACGAGGCGGTTCCCGCCCTGGCGGATCAGAGCCACCACCTGCTTGTGTCCGACTTTCACCACGTTCACGCCATTCACCTGGAACGGTCAGGGCCAGGGCAGGGAGGGGGAGTCCAGTGGGGCCTCTTGGGCTTGGAGGCCAGTACCCACGGGGCGCTCGGGGAAGGCCCAGCCTCACCTCGATGAGGAAGTCTCCCGTGCGCAGCCCTGCCCTCCAGGCCACGCCCTCCACATCCACCGACTCGAGGTATTGGAGCGCAGGGAAGGCCGGCGTGGGCGTGAACTCCTCGATGGGAGTCTCTGCTGTGGGACGGGGCGGGGGCGGTCAACGCTGGCGCCGCCAGGGCGGTCCAAGGGGAGGCGGCGGCAACACAGCAACCTCCCATGGACGGCCTGGGCCGGAGGGCCGCAGACAGGGCTGCCCAGGGCAAGAAGAGCCGGCCCAGCAATCCCGGACGCACCTCTCTGAGAGGCCCACCCCACACCCCACCAGAAAGGCCCCTACTCCATTAGACACACTCAACAGAGGCCCCGAAAATCAGGAAGGGAACAGAACTGCTGCCTCCTACCAACATCCCAAACCCAGAATAGAGAGTCACGGCAGGGAGACAGGAAGGGAGCGGGCAGTGGAAGGGGGGCAGGGGCCAGGCAGGAGGCAAGCAGAGGGGCAGAGGCCCCGCTCCAAGGACACCCTCGCCAGTGGGACACCCCCCTCGTCATTACCTTTGGCCCCCCGGAGCACAAAACCAAAGCCTTCGTGGTCCCGTTTCTGCAGGACAGCCACCTTGTCGTCAATGACATAGTCGCTGATGAAGGAAAGTGGAGAGGTGAGAAGAACCCTGCCGAAAGCACTCGGATCAGGCTGACCCCACACGTGCCCCAGACAGGGTCCGTGGGCAGCGCCTGCTCTGGGAGTCGTCCCTGCACTGACGGGGGAGGCAGCAGACGCGTGGGTTGGGCACCACCCCTCCCCGTTGACTGCTCCCCACCGGGGCCTCCCCCCCCATCTGACTCCATCGCCCGCCTGCCCACCCGCCCCTTCTGTACCTGTGTGCAGAGAGGCTGTCGTAGGAGCCCACCGTGTAGTGGCGGAAAAGTCGCTTTGTCCGGTCCTCCCGGGTTTCTGAGGGGAGGTTGAGGAATTGACGGAGGGTCTCATCCTCCAACTGGCCTGAACCCCCCCTCACCTGTGCGGGCCACCAGCCTCTGCCCACACACATGCCCCTGGCCTGGCTGTGCCCACATGGAAATAGGGGTCCAAATCCTGGGGTACCGGGCCCAGCGGTCCTAAGGTAAGAAGGCTGAGGGGACCATGCAGGAAAGGGTCCAGGGTCCAGAAGGGGCAGGGGCTGTGGCTCACCCTTCTCCTGGCTGCACAGAGCAGGCCAGACAAGGCCAGGGCAACTACAGAGAGAGCCAGCAAGCCCCGAAGCTCAGGGCAGAGAAGGTGAGCACGCGCACGTGTGTGGCCTGGAGCCGTGTCCAAGCGCTGCGTTCAAACTGGCCTGTGTCTGTGTGACCCGCAGTCACGTGCAGGTGTGACTCAGACGCGTGACTGTGCGTGTGCAGTCTGTGTGTGCAGGTGTCACACTGCCTGCTCTTACGCTCTGGCATGCAGGCAGCCTTGTGTCTTAGTGTGTCCCTCACCACAGGGGTGCTCGCTCTCACGGGGCTTTTGCTCCAGATCATTTCTCTGAGTGGGCAGGGAGGGGTCCAGGTTTGGGGGGCAGGTCCCCCTGCCTGCTCTCACTGCCTCCCACAGAGCTTTACCCCATCATGCTCTCCCTGCAGAGCTGGCCAGCTACCTGCTACCCCACCTCGGCCTTGCTGACGTCCTGCAAGCCAGCAGGTCCCAGTCCACACCTCTAGTCACAACCTCTCTGCTCCAGACTGACTTCTCCCACGGCCTGTGCACTGGACTCTCCAGCACCCTTGCACCCACTCCTTCCTCCAGCTTCCCAGGACCTCTGCTCCAGCTCTCCAGCTCCACCACCACCTCAGATTTCATCCCTCAGCTCCTCCTTCCCTCTCTACCAGCTTAGCATTTCTCAAGAGTAACTTATTCATTAAAGAACTATGTACTGAGCTCCTACTATGTGCCAGGCTCTGCGAATACAGCAGAGAACAGAAAGAAGCCTCTACCCTGCGCAGTTTACAGTCTAAACTGTACAGCTGAAGAGATAGAGGAGGCACACACAGAACATGTCGAACGCTGGTGAGCAGTGAGAAAAAGCAAGCAGATGGGGACACGGCAGCTCTAGGTGGTCACGTGAAGGCCTCACCGTGAAGGGAGAGTTGAACAAAGCAAAGAGGGCATAAGGGAGTATCTCCTTACGTGGGCAAAGGGCCTCCTAGGGGTGGGGGTGTTCGGGGCAGAGTCACATGGCAGGTGCCAGCTCGGGGCTTTCAGGGAACAGTGAGCAGCCTGGGCGGCTGGGGCAGAGGAGTAAGAGACAGTAGTGGGGAAGGAGAGCCGAGAGGGAACCTGTGGTTCTGACAGCCAGTCTCCTCCACTGACTGTGAGCTCCCTGCAGGCAAGAACTATGCCACGTTTCTCTCTGTGGTCCTAGCACCAAGCGTGGCACCTGGTGCATGACAGGTGTTCTGAGTGCTAACTGGGAGGGCAAAGCGGTAGACAACTGACTGGCTGGCTGGTGGACGGCTGGACGGAACAAGGGACAGACAGAAGGATGGGTCAAACGGTAAATGCATATATAAGTGGATGGAGGGAGAGAGAGCGGGGTGGGGGCTTGCTGGGGGGTTGCTGGATGAGTAGGTGGACGACAGGATGGGTGGGTGAGTCAAAGGACAGAAGGAGCAGTGGCTGGAGAGGAAGAAGCGCTCCCATTACCGTCAGAAGACAGACATCGGGAAAAGCACTGATCTGGATTTCAGAACCCACAGACGTCGGGAAAAGCACTGATCTGGATTTCAGAACCCACAGATGTCGGGAAAAGCACTGATCTGGATTTCAGAACCCACAGATGTTGGGGAAAGCACAGATCTGGATTTCAGCACCCTTCCGCTAACTTGTGTGATTCTCTGCACAT